>NC_136513.1:19957500-20060000 GCF_053919585.1 Euprymna scolopes | reverse complement strand
GTTGTCAGACATGTCACCTTCGAAGGAGACTGCGGCTGTCATATTGTCATGGAGCGATCTTGTCAAACTAAGAAGAGTTGGTGGACAGCCCAACTTTTGCAGGATGGAAAAGAGATCATCTCTACTGACCATGTCAAAAGCTTTTGTGAGGTTCACAAATGCGATGTGGAGAGGTCTACGTTGTCCGACTGGCGTTGAAGTCTCCGAGTACTAGGAGGTGATCGCTGGCTGGGATCCTGCTCAGTATTTCATTGAGACAGTAGTAGAATTCATCTTTCACATGATCTTCGCTAGGCAGTGTTGGCACATAGACGCTGATGAGGTGTACTGGTGTATCGGCGCAGTTGATCTTCAGTCTCATAATTCTCTCTGAAATGCTGACTAGAGTGTCGACTACATGTTCTCTGAGTAATTTGTTTGTCACTGCAAAACCTACTCCATGGATACGATGTTTCTCTTTTGCTTTGCCAGTCAAGAAGAATGTGTAGTTTTGTTCCGAGATGGAGCCAGCTCCAGCTAATCTGGTCTCCTGTAGAGTGACAATATCGACAGACAGCTTGGCAAGTTCACGGTCAAGTAATGCGGTTTTACGAGGCTGACCTTGTGCACGAAGTTTGAGATCCGGGTCGTGCGTGAAACCCGGGTACAGTTTACGAATGTTCCAACTTCCGAGTCGTAGCAGGTGAATGATTTACATCCGTGATTGCCTGACCACCCCATCGAAGCGGCGGACGTGACGGGGTAGCATCTTACTGACCAGGGGCTGCCTGGTTTGAGGCAGGCGGTAGCCACCCACTGGGGCTAAATAGCTCCTCCCACCGTTGCAAATGAGCCGAAGCGCCTAGTCGCAACGCCAATTTGACCAGACTTTCAACTCATAACTATTCTCCACCGTTGCGAGAGCCTGGGCGAGGAAACTCGTGCGTTGCCCAAGCGGCACGGGTGGAACTTGACCAGAGCTGGTAGAACTTAAGGAAAGACAAGGTCGATACGTTGGTACCGACTCTGGCTGCAGAAGATGGCTGTTGGCTCATAAGAAGTTCATCCGCCCTTTGATAGGTCTTGTTTTTGGTCCTGCTGGGTGTCCCCACATCGTCCTCACCCAGGTAACCCCGGGCGGGAGAGCCGGTTTAGTCGCCAACGACCTGACCACGAGGCAGCTAGCACTGGGTTACATTGTACCAGTGGAAGTCTAAGACTATATGTGTGTGTGTGTGTATGTGTGTGTGTGCGCGCGTATATATATATATATATATATATATATATATATATATATATATATATATATATATATGTGTGTGTACACGCATGTGTATGCATTATATAAACATTTGACTTGTTATTGTCAGTATTATATATAATTAAATTGTAGGAAATTCGCTGTTTTCAACTGACATTTTCTTAAGTTCCACGATTTTCGCATAAAGCAAACTGCATTCTTCGAATTTCTTCTGTTTCTCTTCGTTCGCGTTCTGATAATTCCTGAAAGCCTTTTCTCGTTTCACATTGTTTTCGTGAATAAATCGTTCAAATCTGGCAACACGATCCTTCATCTGCAAAGATAGAATTGGCAAAGATAAAAAGAATAATGAAGAAATTAACAAGTAACGACTATAAGCACACACACACACACACACACACACACACACACACACACACACACACACACATATATATATATATATATATATATATATATAGGGAGAGAGAGAGAGAGATTAATAAATAGATGAGTAGATGTTGTGCTATATCGAGTGATGGCAATGTTCGAAAGCGAATTTGCTGCCATCATATATGTTGTGGAGACGCCCACTAATTAGCATACGTGGGCGAAAAGATATAGCTAAAGGTATCAATCAGCAAGACCGAGGAGCTGTGTTCGATCGCCGGATAGGCAAGACGCATGCGCCGGTTGCTCCATGAAAGACTTTAACACGCCCTCTGCCGGACAATCTTCCAACTGCAGTACAACTGCACCTTTGTAAATATGTATTAGCTTTTCGTTTTAATATATTTGTTTTACCTTTACTTTCTGCGTTCGTGCTGTTATTGATACAGATACAACAATATATATATATATATATATATATATATATATATATATATATATATATATATATATATATACGTTTTATTTTTTTATTACCCCCACATATTCCCCTTCCCCCTCCATGTATCCCTATGCGCTCAGCCACACCAGAAATGAACTTCCCAGACCCCCCACAAGTTTCTTAAACTCCAAAACTAAAACATTACCGACATACCAAGCACCCCTCCCACCTTTCCCCCTTGTTCCGTTCCTCTTTTTCCCCGCTCTTCTCGCATCCCTCCACTGACCTCATTCACTCTTTCACTCTTTCATCTCATAATAACAAACATTTCTGTAAAAGTCTGAGGAAGCTACAGACGGCAAAAAAAACGGCCGGGTAGCTAAAACAATAATGTAACTTAACAGAAAGATACGGTAATAAAAAATAAAACGCATATTTGCTCTACAACTGTATTGAGCACTTTCTTCAGTTTTTATTAATTACCATTTCTACTATATATATATACATATATATGCACGCACACATATGTGTATATATAAGACATAAAAAACAATGTTATTTATAAGTTTAAATGCCATTTGAGAAAATCTAACACCCATAATAATAATAGAAAACCCTAATAGTAGTGTTGGGACGATTATTCGGAATCGGAATCGGGAATAGGAAAAATCGGAACTTTTTGGGATATCGGAATCGGAAACATTTGTGCCTATTTTTCGATTTTAAAAACGATCTCTTTAATTATCTATTTTAATTTGATTTTGTTTAAAACAAAATCTTCGCGTCATAATAAAATAATATCTTTCAAACATGGGAGTTTTTTAATATATGGTTTTAGTCGTTTAGAACTCACCTTTTGCCCAAATTTCAAACAATTATTACAGTTTATAAATCACCTTTTCAGCTATAATTTCGTTCAGTAAAACAAAACTTGAATTTACTGGTGTTCAAAATCGTAAAAAAAAAAAAAACGGAACGAAGTGAGCGACGTTTTTTATAACTGGTTTCCATATCAAGCACGTCGCTTCAGCGACTACTGTTGCTACCAATTCACCGCTTTCGCGAAAAGAGAAGTAACAAGTGAAATAGAGAGAATGAAAGAATGAAAGCGAGATAATTGGAGGATTTTATTGAAAGCTGACATTGTTATTACATATGTGTATGTTATGTTTATGGGGGGAAAATAAGACTGAAATTAAACAAAGAACAAGAGCATTTATTGAAAGCCTGGAAAAGTCATGGATTACAATAGAAAAATGCGAGCATGAGAAGTAATATGGTTCTAGTAAAAAATATAATAAATTTCTAACTTAAAATATTGCAGCATTAAGAATTTATTTAAAAATTCAATTTATAACATTATATAATCAATTCTTAATGCTGCAATATTTTAAGTTATAAATTTATTTTATTTTTTACTAGAATATCTTGTTCTTTTCTTTTTCAGTTTTAACAATTAGCCCTTTGCTTTTTCATGCTTAAGCTTAACCGTATTACTTTTCATGCTCACATTTTTCTATTGTACGAGGAGCGTACAATATGTAATGCTCCTGACCCACTTCCAGTTGTCTGATCTGGCTGAAATTTTGCATGTACAATGATTTATATCTCTACGGTTTGTGTGGCAAATTGCAGCTCTGAACTCATTGTGGTTTCTGTTTTACAGGTGTTTGAGCTGAGTCAGGTGTGAAATGGAGCCTGATGAATGTCGAGCAGTTATCCGGTTTTTGTATTTGAAAGGACGCACACCACAGGAGATTTTTTATGAAATGAAAGAAACTTATGGTAATAATGGCCCATCATATGATCTTGTAAAACGCTGGCATTGTGAATTCAAACATGACCGTAAGTCTGTGGAAACAGCTCCCAGA
This sequence comes from Euprymna scolopes, assembly GCF_053919585.1. NCBI lineage: Eukaryota > Metazoa > Mollusca > Cephalopoda > Sepiida > Sepiolidae > Euprymna > Euprymna scolopes. The sequence goes on along the minus strand of NC_136513.1, from coordinate 20,056,078 downwards.
CCTGGTTGCCCCCTTCTGCCATTGATGAGGCATCTGTCCGTCAAGTTGAGGCCGCCATTTTGGAAGATCGGCGCATTACTATTCACCAAATAGCCCAAGATGTCAAGATTAGTACAGGGTCTGTGGAAACTATCATTCATGACCATTTTCATATGCATAAGGTGTCTGCCAGATGGATTCCCATGTTGCTCACACCATTCCAGAACGCGTCGAGTGCTCGAAGATGAATTTGGAGATGTGCCAAGAAGATGAGTCAATGTTTTTCAAAAGATTGATTACACAGGATGAAACCTGGGTCCATCACTATGACCCAGAGACCAAAGCCCAGTCATTGCAGTGGAAGCACTTGGACTCACCACCTCCAAAGAAGACAAGGGTGCAGTCCTCCGCTGGCAAGGTCATGCTCACAATCTTCTGTGACCAAGACGGAGTAGTGATGAGAGATTTCCTGACAAAGGGTACCACAATTATAAGAGCCTATTATGCTTAACTTTTGAGGAAATTAAAGGAAGATATCAAAATCAAGAGGCGGGGCAAGATCAGCAAATGTACCTCCTCCTGCAGGACAACGCTCCGGTCCATAACTCGCATGTCGCCAGATCAGAAGCACGGGCGTGTGGTTATGAAATCCTCCCCATCGTCCCTACTCTCCTGACGTTGCACCCTTTGACTTTCACCTCTTCCCAGCCATGAAGTTGTTTTTGAAAGGAAAGCGTTTCCCAGATGATGCAACCTTAATTTCTGCAGTCACGTCGTGGTTGGAGGACCAACCTGGGGTGTTCTACAAAAACGGTCTCCAGAGCTGCATCAAACGATGGGAGAAATGCATAACTCTGGGTGGTTCCTATGTAGAGAAAGACTAATAACTGTGCCAAGTTTCATTGCTCTACTTCTATGGGAAGTGGATCAGGGGCATTACTTATTGCACGTCCCTCGTAATATATTTATTGATTTTCAACTACCGGTAACGCTAAAATCTATAGATCATTCTCCACAAGTGTGTTTTTCCGTTTGAGAAAATATGTGCAAATTTAACATGTGTTTTTATGGTAAGCGGTGAAAAATAACAAGTTTATAGTTAAGTATTTAGAGATTTATAAAGAATTGGAATCGGAATAAGTAATTGTTTCGGAATCGGGGATTTACTACTGAATCGGTAATTGTATCGGAATCGGGGAAACATATTGGAATCGACCCATCTTTACCTAGTAGATACATTGATTTTGCAACCACTACCCTATCCTCCTCTTCCGACTCACCATGCTCCTTCTAAATCAGCATTTACAGAAAATATAACCCATCTGATTTAGGACAAGATTTGGTTAATACCACGAAAATAATGCATTCTGAAACCAATTATATAAAATTAAAAATACTCAAAGCTATCTTTATTAAAACCCAGAAACCTTTAACAAATAACTTTACGTATGAAGCCAGTAAGAAATTTAAAAAGTTCTTAACGTAATACAATTCATTATGTGGCGCCAAATTGTTTTTAATTTGGAACAACCCTGGTTCACCTTTTGACGTCTAACTTTACATATATGTTCTTAGCTGCTATATATTTTTTAATTCAATTTTTCCACCCAGCTTGTTTTTGGCCATTTGGCTTTGTCATCTGAATATGCTTCGACGAAGAATCGAAAACGTTAGTGACACAGATGGAACATGTATAAACCTTTTTAATTCTTACACCAAAAAAGATCATTAGAAAAATTGAAAAATATAAAAAAAGTATAATGAAACAGCAAAGTTTTGTTATGACTACGTCGTTTCCAGGCGAGGGTAACTTAGTGTATCCGTTTCGTAGGGACGTTTCTATGACGGTTGTTACGTCCTGTGTACGGCAACCAGCTACCCGGGGTATGAAACGATAAAATGATAAAACACAGACGATAGTCACATCCTCTTTAGATCAAAAGGTTGATATGAGGTCGTCTACGTCTACTCTTGTGTCGAGTTCTCAACGTTATTAGACAGGGCTGGAACCTCTGCTACTGGACTTGAACGTTGTATTAAATAAGCGAACAGCACATCTTTTTTTTGTAATAATTGAAAAAACATTTTAAGAACTCCAGAGTTGATCTGGCACGCAACCCTCGCCAAACTTTCACAAGAAACATTCGTTTAGCTGAAAACACTATCAATAATCCCCCCACTCTTTATCTGTGCCTAAACCTAAACGTAGATTCCATGAGCAAAGCTTCTTTCTTAGAACTGCACGCCTGTGGAATTGTCTTCCTTTTCCTGCTTTCCAGCTGACTACAATATGGTTGTCTTCAAGTCTAACGTAAACAAGTTCTTGATTAGCCGTTCCACTTGTTAATAAATTTACCGAATTTCCATTTGCTAAGGATTACTATAGTGTCCAATTTCTACTGTACACTCTTTAACCCTAATCCTCGAGTGGCCTCTTGGCCTTGATAAGTGGTGATAACTATGTAAAAAAAAACCCGTCTGTTCTCGACAACGTCGAGAGTCCAACTTTTTCCGACCCACTCAATCAGTCCAGACTTCAACTTCATGGAATCGACCGTTGATCCACCTTCAACGGTTTCCCAATGACAATTGATTTTACAAATCTTCCCTCGTGGTTCAAAAGAGAGAGAGAGAGAGAGAGAGAGAGAGAAAGAGAGAGAGAGAGAGAGGGGGGGGAGACAGACAGACATCAGACAGACAGACAGACAGACAGAGAAAGTTAGAGAGAGGGGGAGATGAAAGAAGAAAAAAGAGTGTACATATTAAAAACAAAGAAACTGCGATATTATTTTAATTTTTTACAGATTGTTCTGAAGGTTTACTTTTGGGAAGGCAGTAAGCTCCAGTTTATGCCACCTCCTGTAAAACATTCACAACAAAAACTCGTCTATTTACAACCATTATAAATCATTTTCTTTTCTTGCTCTATGTACCTAAAACTAAAAACTTCTATAAGCAAAGTTTTGAAAAAAAACTACTAAACTACTAGCCTTTCAAACACAATACCATGGGACGTCTTCCCAGCTAGCAACAACATGGTCATTTTCAAGTCCAATATTAACAAATTCTTGTAAAGGGATCATCTTAAATAATCTAATTTTACTCAATTTTAACCATCGTTACCAATCCCCACGATATTGTCACACCGTCCATTTGACAACTTCATTAACCCTTATTCTTGAATGGCTTTTGGCCTTGGTGAAAACTATATATTAGGCCAGTTGTCTGTGTGCGTGTGTATGTCTAGCTTAATTTTCAAAACTACTAAACAAAGATCCAAAAAGTTGGTATATTCTTGGTTAACATTGTCCATAATCAATCGCATTTAAAATTTATAAAAAACAATATTCAGTCTTTGACCTTAAATTAGGGTAAATTTTGTCAGGGGTGTCAGTTTTTTAGACACCAACTAAAGGGAAGTAACTGATTTTTTTCACAGAGTTAATTCCCTTACTACGTCTTGGGGAGGCCTCAAGTCTTGACAGGCTTCTGGGCTTGACCTTTACTCCTGATCTTAAATGGAATATGTACATCAAATCTGTTGCCAAGGCCGCTGGAAAAATGGTCGGATCCTTCTATCGATCCAGTAGATATCTCACTGCTGATGCAATTCTCTATCTATATCAGAGCCAGATACGTCCAAGGATGGAATACTGTTGCCACATATGGGCAGGAGCTGCTAGAAAAGACTTTTCCTGCTTTGATAGGGTTCAAAATAGACTTCGTGGCCTGGTGGGAGATGTCCTTTTCTGAAAACATTATCAATAATTTTCCCCACTCTTTATCTGTACCTAAACCTAAACGTAGATTCCATGATCAATGCTTCTTTCTTAGAACTGCACGCCTGTGGAATTGTCTTCCGTTTTCCTGCTTTCCAGCTGTCTATAATATGGTTGTCTTCAAGTCCAACGTGAACAAGTTTCTGAAGAGCCGTTCCACTTAAGTTAACAAATTTACCGAACTTCCATTACTATCGATTACTATATTGTCCTTTTGACTACTCTACACTCTTTAACCCTTATCCTTGAGTCGCCTATCGGCCTTGATAAGTGGTGACGTCTATGTAAAAAAAACAGTCTAATTTCTTGAATTGTCTCTGTGTATGTGAATGTCTGTTCAGAAAGAGATGAATGATCTGAGCGGAAAAGAAGGTGGGCGATAAAGAGGGAAAAACAGTGAAAAAGTAGGGGAGAGAATTTTAATGAAAATGTGTTGCACTCTTGCTCTGGGCAACGTCAAATAGCCCTGCTAGTTTATTAGAAAAAGCATTTTAAAAAAATAAGGGGAAGCTAGAAACAGTCCCTTTAGTCGGGACCATCTTCCCTGCCTTCAACAGGCTTCCGCAACCCTAACCTCGGTTCGAACTTGGGTAGTTCATACCAAAAAGTAAAAAAAAAGTTTGAGTTTCCTACTTTCTGTCGTCTCTCCTGAAGTGCTCCCCTTCGTTTCGAAAGTCCCTCCATACGGATCTCAAATTCGCGCCTTTTTTCCTTCAATTCTAGTTGCGTGTATACAAACATGTCATTCTTTTTGTCTGAAAGCGTGCGTTGCAACGTCTTCGTATCGTTATGTGCCAGTTTGTCAGGGGATTCTGGATCGATACCCAATGTTCGGGCGTCTTCATCATCATCATTTCTAAAAAGAGAAAACAGCAAGATTTTATAAATTAAATATCAATTAAATATTCATTGGGAAAATTCATTTCATTCATTAAATCGACGAAGCCGATTGTTAACTCTGCCTTCTTCCATTGATTTTTTTATGTAAGTCTTTCATAACATATGTAAGTCAAGAGACATTTGGGGGTAAGCGTTATACCAGCCGACTCAGAAAACAGCAAGCCCCCTCTTTTGTCAGTCCATGAAATTTGCGAACTAAAGGACAGAATAGGGAGAAGCGAAGGTTATGTGGTGCCGAAAGGAAACTTATTGGGTGAATAAAAAAAACTCTCATATTGTTACATTTAACGGGAGATAATTGTTTTATAACTTAAAGTTATTTCCCTTATAAAGAGACATTTGGAAGACATTTTGAAGCGGGATTCATCTGCCTTTGTAAAAGATATTGAGACAGGATTTATCTGTCCGTTGTAAAAAAAGTTGAGATATGATTTATCTGCCCTTTGTAAAAGATTTAAGAAGGAGTTATCTGCCCTTAAGAGGATACATGATCATAATACACAAGGAAAATCAAAATTGATGATACTTTTGAGAATTAACTCGTCATCATCCGAATTATTTCTTTAAGTTGTGAAATTATCAAACATTTTATAATGTTAATCTTCAAGGAATCGTTTCATCTGTTTATTTCTACACTGACCGGATAGAAGTCCTAAGTAATTAAATATTGTATTCTTAGTATCGCCTGCACTGAGGATTTAACCATCAACCCCAGAAGAGTATGATTTGAAAATGAATGTACCAAGTATATTATCCGTTACGCTATGGGTCCTTGCTGGAGGTTGAAGGTTTACACCTCAGTGAGGGCAATGCGCATTCTGCTACCCTCGTGAAAATAAAGGGTCCCGTTCGAAATTCCGTGAAGATCTCCGAGCTGACAAAAAGTTTTCCCCGAGTTTGACAGATGAAAGATTCCTAAGTTCGGGAAGAGACACCTGAAGAAGGTCGAGGATTACATCCACCGAAACGTTGTGAAAATTTATACTCAATATGAGAATAGTAATCCGAAGAATACAAATAATACGAATAATCAATCCTCATCTAAAAAAAAAAAAAAAAAATCAGAAACGAAATTATTTTGGGTGGGGGATATGAACAATTCAACACAAGCCCAATTAGTGATCCAATGGGTCGCAATCTTTTCTAGTCTTGCTATTTATTTGCTTCCCCACGAGACCAAAATGTGGCACAAGGTCGATTTTATATAGGAGAAAACCAGCTCCCCAAAAAGAGGCACCCTTGAAGTAGGCAAAAATAAGAATTGCCTTAGTATAGAAGGATTTCCCCTACATTGACTAAGGATAAATTAACTTAAGTGTAGCATCAAAACATATACTACCCTTTGATCTTAGAGGGTTTTTTTTTTACATCTCACTGACCTTGTCGAGGACGCGTTTTATGAGTATTCCCCTCGTTTTGCATAGTGTTTATTTTATTGTAAGAAAATATTCATACTTTGCTAAAACAGGAATATATGTCAGTAAAAAATAAATACTAAACTATCTGTGACCCGTTGGGTCAGTATATGTTAAGGCTAGCTATGGAATAGTGAGTATATTAATTGTGACAAAAATATGCACACTTGGCCACCACTTTAAACATAAAGAATTACATTGCTTAATATCTGGAAACTTTTTATTTGCGGAAAATTTAAATGCAATATTCGTTTTCAGTATACCTGAAAACCTTTAGAAATCGTTATTTTAAAGGAAAATGTTAAGGTGGAAACCAAGTAAAAATTTACAAATCTTCTATTTTATATTTGCTTAGAAAAGTTACATTATATAGTGTTGGTTATCCGAACATTAAAATTTGTCTGACGTCACTTCCGCCGAATGGTTTTGTAAATAAAGAAGTGCGACTCTTAACGAAAGCACTTATAACAAGTCAACGGCTTTGTTTTTGTAATGTTAAATGTTTTGTGTTTGTTTTAGCGTCTCAGATGGTAGCATAAAAAAATGAATTTAAAAAGTTAAAAAAAATGGAAATGAAAGAAAGTATTTTTTCTTTTGACTGTTTGATAACGATTCCAACTTACAACGAAAAATGTAAATAAAATTCGTAAAATGTCGATGAAAGAAAGCAAAAGGGATTTAGCTTTGTTTTTATTTGCATATTTTAAACGCAAAAAAATTTCCGTAAAAAAAAAAAAAAAACCTTGATGGTTTTGTTTTCATGTAATACGCATGCGCAGAATTTTTGAAACCGGAAGGACGATTTAAACACCTAAGCAAGCAAGCTGATCTGAGTTTTATGATTATATAGATAAATATTTAAATTTTATAATAATAGTTTCGAATATTTTTCTCTTTTAGAAAATATATATGACAGAAAATAATATATATCAAAAAATAATGTTAAATAATATATATTAAAAATATATATATTAAAATTATAAATTAAAAAAAATACACGTGTGCGTGTACTTTTATTAAAACTTTAATCGAATTATGGTATCATTTGGTCATTAAAATAATTGAATAAAATGTTTTTTTAAGAAAAATATGAAATTTATTTTTTGTATTATTTGGATTGTTTGGACAATTGTTTTATCTGAGTTGTTTTTCTCACAACGTTTCGGCCGATGTAACCTCAGACCGTCTCCAGGTGCATTCACACGTGATGTTATTCGTGAATGATGCTACGATACGCTAGGTGTATCAGAATTTTTGTAGGAATTTTTGACACCCCTAACACGAAACTGCGAATAAAATATAAAAAACTCGTAATTTCTCTGTTAAAAGTGGGTTATTTATTTTCTTTATGGATTATACTTCCAAAATAAACTATTAAAGTTGTTTTAAAAGTAATAGAAATATATATTTTTTAAAACAGTAATGAATTTTCCGAACTCAATATTTTTCAATTTTTAAACTTTAAAAATCTATCAAAATTTTTCTATTGATTCTATTTTTACGATATTTTCAGGGTCAATGTGAAATTTTATGTTCTTTCCAATAAATCGAATATAATATTTTAGACAAACGTTTTTTTTTAATTAACGCCCCCCATTTTCAAGTTTCTATTAAAAAGTAAATGATTAATTTACTCAGCGAAAAGTAAATAATTAATTTACTCACAAATTGAAGAGAAAAGGTCAATAAATAATATATTAAAATTTAAAACAAAAACAAACGTAGTGTTTTTTAGAATTTTACGTGTAAAGTTTGAAGTTTGAAACCTTTTTTTAAACCACGTTATTTGTTTCTTTTTCTTTTTTTTTTTAATGGAACCTTGGTCCTTGCTCCTTTAATTGAAAATGAATTAGGGCTTGAATTACATTTTTCGAGGAGCTATAAGCTTGGAAAGACAGGGGGTCGAATAATTCACGCCTCCCATTTTGAAATGTCTATTAAGAAGTAAATAATTTATTTATGTACCAAAGTATTATATATCACAAATTGAAGAGAACAGGTCAATAAATTATATATTCAAATTTAAAACAAAAAAAAAGAAGTTTTTTAGAAATTTACCTGTAAAGTCCGAAGTTTAAAACCTTTTTAAAAAAAAAAAACACGTTATTTTTCTTGTTTTTTTTTAATGAAACCTTGGTCCTTGCTCCTTTAATTGAAAAATAAATTAGGGCTTGAATTACATTTTTCGAGGAGTTATAAGCTTGGAAAGATGGGGTGGAATTATTCACTATTTTCACGGAATTTCTGACACACCTAACGATACGCCCTTAGAATTTATCCCCGTTTATATATTGTTGTGGTTGCAAGGTTGAACAATAATTAGTAAGGAAATACAATGAAGACGCAAACAACAAGATAACGCAATAATAAGTGTATTAAGGAAAAGGTATATTTACAATATGTACAAATGACGGTGTCGAGTCAGAGAGTCTTAGTGGGAGGACATGTACGCTCTTCGGCGTCACTTCCGGTGGCATTTGAGTAAGACACCCAAGGCCAACCTAGGCTTGCCATTTATAGTGTTATGTTATTCGCATATGCAAATAAGTGGTTGCCACCACAATACCCCCCTCCCAAGATTTGAAATCACACAGATTTCACTATCTTTTTCTTTTTGGGTTTACCATTAATGGTTCATTCACTTTTCTTTTCCTACCTGATCTTCGGGGTTCAGGTGCATTTTGCGGCGGTTCCAAATTAAAAGATTCGTATATGATATCTATGGTGTCCTCCTCTTCGACTGTTGTCGTATCATCATCATCTTGGATATGACGTTTTTTTATCTGATTTAGGTGCCTTTTATGTATATTCTGTGGACCTTTAATCATGTATGTACAATCACCAATGCGTTTATCCGCTACTCCACATTCCCAGTAAGATGTGTTATTTCTGTAGCACTTAAAATATACTCGATCTCCCGAGTTATATTTCTTTCTTCTCGTGTGTGTAGTGTTTCGGATAATTGCCTGCCTTGCCAATAGTTTGTCAAACGCTGATTTTACCTTTCTGGCAAACATTAGATCAGCTGGTGATATGTTTGATGGTGTACTAGGATGTGGTGTAATCCTATATACTTGCAAGAATTGTTGCAAAGCTTTTTCAGTTGGTGTTCCAATGGATTTCTTTAACGCTCGTTTTAGCGTGTCCACGAACCTTTCCGCGAGGCCGTTCGACCTTGGATGATACGGCGGAGTCGTGATGTGCTTCACCCGGAACGTGTCGCAAAATTCCTTAAACTCTGCGGATGTGAACTGCGTTCCGTTGTCAGTGACCAGTGTGTTTAGTACACCGAATCTTGCAAACAACTCGTGTAGGAACCCTATTGAGTTGTTCGTTGTTGGATTCCTGCAACGCATTACCTCCGGCCATTTTGTGAAACTATCCACTACAATTAAATAATAGTTTTCACCTACTGGACCAGCGAAGTCCATGTGGATTCTCGACCATGGTTGGTCGGTTTTCGGCCAAGGTTTGTGTACTATAGGTGGAGATTTTGCCGCTAACTGGCATCCTTTACATTTATCAATTGTTGTCGCTATGTCAGTGTCCATGTTACGCCAGTACACGTAGCTTCTCATTAACAACTTCATTCGATTTATCCCCGGATGTCCTGTGTGGAAATCTCTTAACATCCTATTCTGCAATGTTTTGGGTATTACCACTCTCTCGCTGTATAGTAACACATCGTCACATATGGAGAAAACTTCCTGCACCTTTGTGTCGTTATAATTTTCTCTTTTATGTCCTTTATATATTCGTCTTTCTCGGCTTCCCTTTTAATGTCCGACAAAGTTACGGGTAGTTCCTTAATGATGTTTGCTACCATATTTTTTACTTCAACATTTGTCCGAATTGCTGCGATGACTGATTCTTCCAGATTGTGTTTCTGTGGTATCAGTCTTGACAGTCCATCCGCATGGCCAATCTTTTTTGATGCTAGATGTTGTAGCTGGAAATCGTAATTAAGTAGTATTGTACCCCAGCGCAGCAATCTATTTGCGGTGTATACCGGCAATCCATTTTTTGATCCATAGATCGTGACTAACGGTTTATGGTCGGTTTCAAGTATGAATTGTCTACCATATAAATATCGGTGAAATTTATTCACGGCAAAGATTATGCTCAACGCTTCTTTTTCGATTTGTGAATATGCCCTTTCGGCTGGTATCAGCGTTCTCGAAGCGTGCGCTATTGGTTTTCTAGACCCATCCGGCATAATATGTTGAATGCATGCTCCTAAGCCGTAGGAGCTAGCGTCACTAGCGACGACTATTTTTAAGTTTGTGTCAAAGTGCGTTAAGAATAATTCGGATGTTAGTGCGCTCTTTATTTTGTCAAAAGCGGTTTGACATTCTTGCGTCCAGTTCCACGGTGTATCCTTTTTAAGCAGATTATTTAAGGGGGCTCGCAAGTTATGCATTCCTTCAATAAAAGATTGGTAATAATTTGCGAGTCCCAAGAAACTCTGCAAGGTTGTTACATTATCGGGTGCTGGCATATTTTTTATTGCCGCAGATCTGTCTGGGTCTGGACGTCGTCCATGTTTGTTTATTATGTGTCCAAGATACTTAATCTCGCTCATACAAAAGTCACATTTACTTTCTTTTACTTTAAAGCCGAATTCTTGTATTCGAGTAAATACTTGTTTCAAATGTTCCTTATGTTCTTCTAGGGATTTGCTCCTGACAACAATGTCGTCCAGGTATGCACATGCGCACTCAATACCACTTAGCATGGTGTCCATCGCTTGCTGAAAGACGGTAGGCGCTACTTTGATGCCAAAAGGCAATCGGTTGTATTTGTATAATCCCTTATGCGTATTGATGCATAGTATTTTTGAGCAATTCTCCTCGACCGGTATTTGCAAATACGCGTCGCTCAAGTCTATCTTGGAGAAGATATTACCCCCATTCAACTTCGTGAATATTTCCTCTGGGCTTGGTAGGGGGTAATGGTGATCTTTTAATAGGGAGTTGACCCCGGTCGAAAAGTCTGCGCACACTCTAACTTCGTCATTCTTTTTCTTTACGTATACGGTGGGGGCTGCCCACTCGCTGTGTTCTATTTTTGATAGAATTCCCATCTGTTCCAATCTATTTAATTCTTTATCAATCTTTTCCAACCCAGCGAACGGAACATTTCGCTTTTTTCTAAAAATTGGGCTGGCGTTTTCTTTAAGTTCAAACGAGGCCTTGAATTTATTGCAGCGACCTAAGTTAGTCGTGAATGCCTCAGGAAATAATTCTTTTAAATCGTCTTTTATATTTACTGTTGTTGGAGAAGAACATTCTAATTTTTTACAGAATGTATTGATTGGCTTATCCCATAGTCCGAATTTCTCAATTAAATCTATTCCAAACAGATTTTCACTATTTTTTAGTACGAATATTTTTAATTTCTTCGAAATCCCTTTCAATTTTATCGGGAGGACAACTTCTCCTTCAAATTTTATACCACCACCAGTTACCGTCCGGGCTGCTTTACTAGTTTTCATCATGGCCGGTTTTCCCAACTTTTTCCACGTATTCAGGTTTATTATAGAAACATCGGAGCCGGAGTCGAGTTGTAACTTTATTGATGTTTTAAATATTTCCACTTTTACGTATTTTCGCCGATCTTTGTCTAATTTTGTATTTGATTTTGTTTGCTGTACTCTCTTTCTGGTGTAATCTTTATATCTGCAGCAATCGCTTTTGTGTCCCACCTTCTTACAAATGTAGCATTTTTTTTTCTTATAAGGACAATCTGATTCCCAATGCTTTTCTGCACATCTCTTACAGTTATATCTAGGAAGAGGCTTGTTATATTCTGTACTATATTTATGGTTATTATCTTTGGAATATCCCGTTCCATTGCTTTTCTTTGTAAAGTTCTTGGTTGGTGCGTATGGTTTTCTAACTTTTCTTACATATGCCACTCCGGATTCTTCTATATTTTTTAAATCCTTTTTTAGTGTAATGGCCCTTTCACAGTCCTCTGCTAGTTTCTGGAGGGTTAAATCTTGCTCAGATTCCAGCTTAGACAACACTCGTCTGCGTATTTCTGCATTTTTCGTGGAAACTAACCCTTGAGCGAAGATTAGACATTTAAAATCTTCTACCGTTAGTTCTGCAAGCTTAAAATTATCGCAGTTTTTATTGACAACTGATGCGTATGTCAAATAATCTTTCTTAGATTCATGCACAGCCATCTTTTATGAAAAAGAGATATATTTGGATTAAATTCTTTTAGTAATTTTACAGCTTCCATGAACTCTAATTCCGCAGTTTTTTAGGTAATATGTAATCTACGAATTTGCTGTGTTCTGATGTACCCAATTTTCTGAGTAAGAGGCTCACTTTCTGACTATTTGGCCAATTTTTACAGTCCAGTTGAAAAACATCCTTGTATCTTGTGTAGTATGCTTCAAAATTCTTCTCTTCCTCAGGCACATAATGAAATGTGTCCATGCTATTAAAAATAGTTGTATGGGAGAAATTAACACTATCGACATTTTCTCAATTACTCTTTAGTAGTTCCAGTGTTTTAGCAAACCGTTCCTCTTGTCTTTCTTCATATTCCAATTGTAGTTTCTTATGCCTTTCTTCCTGTTCCAATTGCAGTTTTTTCTGCTTTAATTGTGCCATTTTCTGCTTTTCTTCTTGTTCCTGCTGCCATTTCAATAATCTGTCCTCTCTCTTTTCCTCGCGGTCAGCCTGTGCCTGTATTTGTGTTTGCAAAAGCTCGTTTTGTGTAGCTTGTCTGCGTTCATCCCGCTCAGCCTGTGCTTGTAAAAATTGCATGAACATTTTTGATAAGTCTTCCATGTTTTTTTTTTTTTTTTTTAGTGTGTAGTTTAAAAAAATATTGTACCATGTACCATATACACCGGTTTGGGTTACAACAAAAAAGCAAATTGCTGTAAGCTCCTGTTTTCAATAATAATATCGCTGCTTGCAATAATATATTCTTTTTGCGAGTCACGCTGCAAAAAAAAAAAAATAAATAAAACAGGTTTATCTGGAATCACGAAATGGAATTGACTTTCCGTTTTTAGGCACTTACTAATAAGTAACTCTTTCCACAAAATAAAAGTTTGGGTTTTTTTTTAATCGAGTCACAATTGAATAAATGTATGCAGTACATTTAGTTCTTTGAGTTTTTTTTCTCTAGTATTTTAGTAATTAAAATACCTCTTAAATTGAGATTACTTTTTTCCCGTGACATTTTACTGTATTATCCGTTATTCAGTGACAACTTCAAGAAAAAATCCTTTCCTTGAATTTTAGTTTTAGCTGTGGTATTTCCTTTTAGTACCGACGTCAACCAAAACATAAATTAAAAAGTCCTTTAGTTGTTGTTTTGTTTACGGAGAACAGTAATTAGAATCCACTGGTGAACTTTTTTCGTAGGTTACTTCCTTGCTTTTCGTAATACGGGTCTGACCTGTCGTTTTTGCGACAGAACAAAGTTCGCTTTTCGTTTGCAAGTTGGTCCTTTAGTAAGATTTGTCGTGTAGCGACAAACAAAAATTCACTTTTACATTCGTTTGCAAGTCGGATTCCCAGAAAACGGCGTAAATTGTCGCTTTTGCCACGTTAGAGTTTTTTTTTCACTTGAGTTGAAACTTCTCTTTAGCGTAAAATCCGTTTGCTCGTCAACACTTTCCATTCCTTAAAAAAAATGGTCAACCTTTGCGTTGTACTTTTTTTTTTTTTTTTAAATAGTTCTTCGTCAAACTGTTATATTTGACGCTTCATATCTCATCGCCAACTGTTGTGGTTGCAAGGTTGAACAATAATTAGTAAGGAAATACAATGAAGACGCAAACAACAAGATAACGCAATAATAAGTGTATTAAGGAAAAGGTATATTTACAATATGTACAAATGACGGTGTCGAGTCAGAGAGTCTTAGTGGGAGGACATGTACGCTCTTCGGCGTCACTTCCGGTGGCATTTGAGTAAGACACCCAAGGCCAACCTAGGCTTGCCATTTATAGTGTTATGTTATTCGCATATGCAAATAAGTGGTTGCCACCACAACATATATCGTGTTAAGAAATGAAAAAAATGTAATATGTGGAATGTTACGACCCAAATGCCGAGGTTATCTAAAGTTTTTTGGTCAGCACCGTTGTAAAATAACCCAGCGAATAATTCGACAAGGCAAGAAAACAAGTGACCGGATATAACAACAAGATTATATATATGTATTTGTAGCGGTGTCAGAAATTTCGTGAAAATAGTGAATAATTCCACCCCATCTTTCCAAGCTTATAACTCCTCGAAAAATGCAATTCAACCCTAATTTTTTTTCAATTAAAGGAGCAAGGACCAAGGTTTCATTAAAAAAACAAAACAAAAAAAAACAACGTTTTTTCTTTAAAAAAGGTTTTTAACTTCGGACTTTACAGGTAAATTTCTAAAAAACAGTACATTTTTTTTTGTTTTAAATTTGAATATATTATGTATTGACCTTTTCTCTTCAATTTGTGAGTAAATAATTATTTACTTTTAGGTGTCTAAATTAATTATTATTAGACATTTCAAAATGGGAGGCGTGAATTATTCGACCCCCTGTCTTTCCAAGCTTATAACTCCTCGAAAAATGTAATTCAAGCCCTAATTCATTTTCAATTAAAGGAGCAAGGACCAAGGTTCCATTAAAAAAAAAAAGAAAAAACAAATAACGTGGTTTAAAAAAAGGTTTTAAACTTCAAACTTTACACGTAAAATTCTAAAAAAACACTATGTGTTTTTTTTTTTAAATTTGAATATATTATTTATTGACCTTTTCTCTTCAATTTGTGAGTAAATTAATTATTTACTTTTCGGTGACTAAATTAATTATTTACTTTTTAATAGACACTTAAAAATGGGGGGGGCGTGAATTAAAAAAAAACGTTTGTCTAAAATATTATATTCGATTTATTGGAAAGAACATAAAATTTCACATTGACCCTGAAAATATCGTAAAAATAGAATCAATAGAAAAATTTCGATAGATTTTTAAAGTTTAAAAATTGAAAAATATTGAGTTCGGAAAATTCATTACTGTTTTTTTTTTAAAAATATTTCTATTACTTTTAAAACAACTTTAATAGTTTATTTTGAGAGTATAATCCATAAAGAAAATAAATAACCCACTTTTAACAGAGAAATTACGAGATTTTTATATTGTATTCGCAGTTTCGTGTTAGGGGTGTCAAATATTCCTACAAAAATTCTGATACTGCTAAATTGTATTTGTATATACATCAACTATTTTATTGTGCAATAAAACGCAATAACACACACACGAAACAAACAAAAAAAACAGAGAATGCAATGACCCAACGGATCAAAACAAAGCGGGAGAAATGAAGGAAGTTCGCAATTTAACCAAATTCCCTCTTTGTTTCTCTTTTCTTTATATAAGATATTTAGTCAAACATAAACAATTGTCCGAAGATTTGAGTTTGGTTATTCATGGAAGTGAATAGGATTTGGGATAAAAGGGGGTGGGATTTATAATCACAGAATACTTATCTCATAGAAAAGGTATAATTCGAATGAGATGAATGATCCACAAAAATAAAACATTCAAGTTCAAGAGAAGTCATCGTCCGAGCTTCCAGGAATTTTAACAGTTCCTTGATTATCGCGGTAACACGTCTATTCCTCGCTTTGCAGTAAACCTAGTTCTTTGAAGTGTCTTCCCCTTTTTGCTGCTGCATCGATAAATACATATAATTATGTTGGCCCTTTATCCCGTGCAGATATCCCCAAATTGAGCTATATAGGGCTCGTGACGAATTTAACAATTTCTTCACCATGGAATCTGTCATCCTGCGTCTGCCCCCCCCTCCTGTGACGGTTGATTTCAGAATGAGTTTTTAAAAATATTTTTTTCCGCGTGGTTTCATCTTCGCGCCAACTTTAATTCAAATTACTTTATGAAATATGAAGGAAGAACGACTGTGGAGAGGGTAAGGGAATAAAGAAATCTGGGACGTGACGAAGGATATGGAGGAGCTGTTTGTCTGTTATTTCCATTAGTAACTTCACGTGTGGGCGTCATAAATGACACGCTTTTCTTTTCTTTTTACCAATCGAATAAAAATCAAACATCCTGTCATCTCGCATTTTAACTGACTCTCGTACAGGCATAAACACTTAATCGCACGTAACAATAGTCCAAATTTTTTTTTGTTTTTTTTTCCAACGAACATAGTCGTTAGAAATAAAAATTACAAACAGCACTAAGTTTCTTTCTTTCTTTTTTCTTTTTTAATAAATCCGAGCCTGTTCTGTTTTCTTCTTTTGTCTTTTCTTGGTATGATGTTTGTATATTTTTAGATGAGGAGTAATAAATATTTTTTGGATTGTTCTAACTTGGTGCTATTTGTGTTTTGGATTTCTAACGACTAAGTTTAGAAAAACAACAAAAACAAATATTTCTCACCATTCACCAACAACATCCAGTGTAGATGCACCTGAAGACGGTCGGAGGTTACATCGGTCGAAGCGATGTAAGAAAAACAACCAAGATTAGAACAATATTTCGAACAGTTCAAATAATACAAAAAAATATTGATCAATCCTCATCTAAAAAAATACAAACACCATACCCCCCCGAAAGAAAACAAAAAAAAAATCGATGAAGCAGAGGCGCATTCGAAACAATGCTTCTGTTTAGAGTATAATTAAACCATGATACTTGACTTTTGCATTTTAACTTTAATTCAAGTCATTACGTAAAAACAGTTTTATAAAATCAAGAGTTGGTTCTTTGATAAGACAGGAGAGCCTCCGAAATGAATGTTTCTGCTCAGAGTACATTTGAACCATGATACTTGACTTTTGGATTTTGAACTTTTACTCAAGCCATTATGTAAAAATCCATATATCTATAAAAGTGAATTTGTGTGTGTGTACATTTCCCTACCAAACTACTCTGTCAATTTTCAGTCTACAGACTTGAGATTTGACATAAGAGGTATTGACATTTGGAAAAATCTTTTAAATCCATTCTTGGCCAGAAATTTGGCAGTCAAGGGGTAAAAGTTTAAAGATTTGACCTCTGAAAACTCTACCAACTCCTCCGCCAATTTTGGGTCTAAACACTTGAAATTTTAGATGTAGGTTACTTGGACATGGATCAAACTTTTAACTTGATTTGAACCCAAAACAATAAAGGGTCAAAATTGGGGTCAAAGTTAAAAAAAATTGACCTCCTCGATCTCTAGCAAATTAATCAACCAATTTTTAGTTTAAATATTTGAAATTTTACATAAAGTGTATTCAGACATAGGGCAAGTTTTTAAATCGGATTTTGGTAAAAGAATTTGAGCTCCCAAGGGATAAAAATAAAAGGATTGAACTTTGCGGTATCTAACAAACTATTCAGCCAATTTTGGCTTTAAACATTTTCAATTTTACATAAAGGGTATTCAGATATGTAGCAAGCTTTTTAATCAGTTTTGGGACGAAAATTTGGCTGCCAAGAGGGCAAAGTTGGAAGAGTTGACCTTTGCTGACTCTACAAAGCTCCTCCGCCAATTTTGAGTCTAAACACTTGAAATTTGAGATGTAGATTACTTAGACACGAGTCAAACTTTTTAATATATATATATATATATATATATATATATATATATATATATATATATATATATATATATATAGTTATGAACATGCTTAGGGCCCGAGCAAAGCCGGGTTGAACTGCTAGTAATTTTATAAAATGAACGTTATTTCACTACTAAGTTCTGCAGGAGGGAACCATAGATTAAAGCTCAGTCGAGCACTTACCATAAAAATAACGACAGAGTAGAGGTAGACACGCAACGCGTCTTGTGTGGGAAAGACATTGCAGAGAGGCATGTGGAGTTTTTCTGCCGCTACACACCAACAGTGAGTTACACAACAAGAGCAGACAATCAATCGATTTGATTGAAAAAAATGGACGATTTCGCCGATTTCAATGACAATAAATGTATGATAGCTAGTTGATCTTAATTCAATCCCGGGTAACGCCGGGTCTCCCTGCTAGTATATACCCATATTTGCATTATATCTCTTTTAGTTTGCCTGTTTCAATTTTTCTCAGAAACTACTGAACCTATCTGGTTGAAATTTTGTATGGCGGCTTATTATAAGGTACACAAATTATTTTGGTTGTCGTTTGATGCATAGTTAGATATTATTAATAATTAACAGGGATTAGTATTTAATGTAGAACTGAGCACAAGTTTAACCATATTCAACTATTAATTTGGCAGAAAGAACGCGTTCTAAATCAACAGGTTATAATTTTTGCCAGTTTTAACGGGCTAAAAAGTGTAGCATCTATATTATATTTCTCTTTGTCTGTTTCTCTTTCTTCGGAAACTACTGGGACGATCTGGTTCATATTTTGCCTGGGCTTTATTTATTATAAAGTTCAGCGATCTCTGTGTTATTGTATTCGTTCGAGGCACAGTTGTGGATTAATAAGGATTAGTAAAAAAAAAAAAAAAAAAAAAAAAAACCCCGGATCGATTTGATTGAAAAATGGTCGATTTCAGTTCGATGACAATACAAGTACACTAGCATGGAACATTAGTTGATTTTTAATCAACATTCTATAACATATGCACATTTTTATAGTAAAATCGAGCTTAGGTATTCGGACGATGCCAAAACATCGTTAATTCACTGCCCGCAGAGCAGCAGCCATTTAGCGTAATGGTTAGAAGCCTACACGGGCGGTAGGGTTTCGATTCTAGCTTGAGGTAGTTGCCTTTCTAGCCGCAGTGATGAGCTGTGGTACAGCGAAACAGTACTGTATGTGGATGACTATATATATATATATATATATATATATATGTATATATATATATATATATATATATATATATATATATATATATATATATATATATATATATATATACTCTTGTTTTCTTTTTGAAAAGGGGAGGTACTTTCTTGGGTAATTATAAATTTTGCTTATTGTATAATATTATACAAGCTGTGATCCTACGGCATTTCAATATTTGATTTTATATATATATATATATATATATATATATATATATATATATATATATATATATATATATATATAGAGAGAGAGAGAGAGAGAGAGACAGAGAGACAGAGAGAGATTAATAAATAGATGAGTAGATACATAACTAAATAAGCTGATAGATAGATAGGTAGATGTTAATTATTTGCATGGGGAAGGAAGAGAGGGCGGACTTTCCGCTGCGTCTTGCCTCTGTTCTTTGTCACTGACGATCAGCAATCATTGTTTGCATTTTTTTTTTATTTGTTTTGTTTCCTACTTAAAACAACTTTACCGTATTTTCCAATCCCTTGGACATTTCCATGATAAAACAAACAAAACAAAAGTTAGAAACAAAGACAAACTCTATCCATGCCAGCTGCTCTTTCCTGTGACGTTACATCGACAACGTCGAACGTAGACTTGCTTAGCGTCAATTATTCATGTGCGCTCTAAAACCAATAACGATTAATCGATTACGCGTATTCCTTTGAACATTCCCTCGTAATTCATTCTCTTGGTGTGGGAAACATAAAATAAATGACGAAACACTTTCTTTTCCATAAAGGTTTGATTATTCATGAATTGCTTTTACTATTTATAGACCTATGTTCGCATGGGCGGGAAATTAAGAGTAATAGCTTTTTTTTTCTTTTACATGTGAGTCACCACTTATGAAGACCCGAAGGCCACTCGAGGTTAAGGGTTAATGTACGTGCAGGGTGATCAGTGAGACAATAGTTTAGTGGTCAACGGTAGTGGAAACTTGGGTAGAATTTTATTATTTAAAGAGGGCATCTCATCAAGAACTTGTTTACATTGGACTTGAAAATGACTATGTCGTAGTCAGTTGGGAAACAGCCCGGGATACAGAGTTCCACAGACGTACAGTTCTAGGAAAGAAACTTTGTTCATGGAATTTGTGTTTAGATTTAGGCACAGATAGAATTGGAGAAATTGTTGACAAACGTTATAGCTAGATGAGTGCTTGCTGTGAAAGTTCTGAAGGAGGGAACCATAGATCAAAGCTCAGTCGAGCACTTACCATGAAAATAACGACAGAGTAGAGGTAGACACGCAACGCATCTTCTGTGGGAAAAAGATTGCAGGAAGGAGAAAAGGACATTGCCTAATTGATACTGACGCCGGTTTTGTACCGAGTTAAGACGCTATCACCGCTGGCTAAGAAATGATAACTGCATTTAAACGTGACCATCGTCATAGATGGCATGTCAGCTGAAAAATGACGTCATCGCTATAGGTCCTAGCAAGCAAGATAAGTGGAACACAGGCTGCCGATAATGAGCAGACATTTTTTACAGAAAGCGTTAGAAAACTTCAAAATTGGATTAAAAAAGATAAACATGATACTTTGTACTGAAACTCATCCAATATTAATAATAAAAATATTAATAATAAAAAACGAATTGAAAGGGAGAAAAGTTGTTAAAAAGTTTAAAAAGAAAAGGAATACGATTTGATTTGTATTAAACTGAGTTTATTCAATAGAAATAAATAAAAATGAACAATAAATATTTTTAAATAAAAAAACAATATTTTAAAAATCAAAACTGAAAAACAAACGATAAATTAGTTTAACTGAAAAACGAACAATAAATTAGTTTAACTGAATAACGAACAATAAATTAGTTTAACTGAATAACGAACAATTAGTTTCACTGAAAAACAAACAATAAGTTAAAAATTAAATTCAAACAAATGTTAGTATAAACAAAGTTACTAAAGCAGAAATATTTCAAACATTGAATATCAAAACTTTTCAAAAATCTGTAGAATTTAATTAAAAGTTTGAATTTTTCTTTTTCTGATATTTTTTTTACTAATATTCTCATTCTCTTTGCGACAAAAATTGTTTATAAGAAAATTCGATGAACTCCATATCAACATTTTTTCAATTTGCTGAATAGTGTGACCCTCATCACAAGAGTCAATATGAAATAATCGATTTTGATCAGTCAAAATATTTAAAGTTATGTACATGGCTAATTTTCTCTAATGAATCGAATGTAAAAAAGAATCGCATTTTGTAAGTTTGTTTATAACTATATAATTATATAAGATAAAATTATTAGTTATATCATTTGGGTATAGCAGAGAACCTCTGTTAATACCATGAAAGTAGCTGTTTAATTCAGCTATTTCTTCAACAGCCTCTCTCCCGGATATTAAATTTTTGCAGCTATTGCATTTCAGTTTTTTGAAAACTGCATGACAGCAATAACCTGCCAAGTATAATATAACAGGAAGTACTTCCTTGCATTGATTAACATAATCTTCTGTTATATTTATGTTAAATTTATAAACATGTAACTCTTGCTCCCTTGTCAGTTCATCCCAGTTAGTTTCTTTAAAATTTTTCAATTCAATAGTTCGATTATTAATTGGTAAGCCCAATTTTAAAACTGACAACATTCTGGTTTTTTTTTCACATTCATACACCTGACGTATCGATATATTATACTGATCTCCACTAAGTTGTCGATACTTGCCTCAAGGTTATCTGTCTGAAACTTTCCTGGTAATATATACACCATGTTCAGTACATTTATACAATATTTAATCAATTCTAAAATTGCGTAAGTAATATGGTGCAAAGCAGTATATGTTTCCTTTGTTAACTTACCAGTTCTTCCAGGAATGCTATTCCAAGTTTCTAACCAGTCACAGAACACATTTAGGAAACTATAATTATCACTATTTAATGTAAGTGGATTAGCATATTTATTACGAAGTCGACAACCTTTATATTGTGTTTTCATATTCAGTATTGCCCACCAAATATAAAATATTTGAATGTATTCTGCGATTTCTTCATAATTTGGCAAGCATTCCTGTTTTCCTAAGGTTAGCAAACCTTGAATAGTATATTCGTTGAAAATTTGCAAAACCAAATTAACATTTTGCCTTACAAAAGTAGTCGGAGAAAGAGTTTTTGAAGTCAACTTGTAGCAATATTTCACAAGTGATTGAGATTCTAGGGCACAAAGTTTATGTAAACTAGAAAATGGAGAACTTTGGGTGTTATCTAATTCATCATTTCCATTATAACAAAACTTTGGGAACATCATGCATTTACGTTCATCTTTTTGGCCAAGCCAATTGTTTCTAATGCATTTTAATATATGCACTGAGTCGAATAATAAGAAAAGAGGGCTAAATGTTCTAACTGGATGGGAATATAAAATTGAATAGCTTTTTTATTTCTTGCATTATTATCTGTTATAACAGATAATATCTTCTAAGCCAATTATTACACGTTTAATTAAAATTCAAATAAGTTCTCAGCTAGAAGACATTTAGTTGGCATAACATGCACAACATCCTTATATTGTGGGAATACACTGCTAAGCATAAAAGCACATGTACTTGTGGCAGGTTCATTGCTGTTGTTAGCTAAGCCAACAATATTACCACCTTTATAATCAAGATAAGGTTTGAGATGTATTTCATCAACAAGTAATGATACTGTGATGTCATTCTGTATTAGTAACTTGAACTTACTTTTAATATACATGAGAAAATTGTTATCGTGTTGTTCAATGACAGGATTCATAGAAGTTGATAAGGTTAATCTTTGAATGGTTGAATAGCATCGTAAAATTACATTTTTAGTGCCTCTTAACAGTCTGTACCCTCTAGGGGAGCAGTTATATAATAAAGAACAAAATACCATCATTTCACTCGAATAATTAACCTTATTCACTGTCATTATGTTAATTTGTTCATATATGAACTTAATGGCATTAAAATATTTCAATGATTCATCTTGCACTAATAGCAAAAATGATAAGATAAATTCTAATAAAGAACTTATGTTAGAAGTTTTCATTTCCTCTTCTTCGATGTCCATTTTTTTTACATGTTTTCCATAAAAATCTGCAGAGTATTTTTCTCTTTTACATGTTTCGGAATTCTATACTCCCCTATAGCACTCATTTCCACATCACTACAGAATACTCTAACGGCAAGTCCGGTTCAATCACGATAGACATTTTAATTTTGGTTCATGGGCATCTCTTTATATGGCATATAATGATGATATTGTCTTGCCTAATAGAAGTCCAATAATTTTTATCTTTAAACGTTAATTTTTTTCTGAATCATCAATTTTATGGAAAGTTTTACGTATCCGTAACTCTAACTGAAGTTCACATACCTAAAGAAATAATTTAAAAGAAAATCGTACCATGTTTGACTTAATACAAAAAAAAAAAAGAAAAAAAAAAGAAAATTTCATGACAAAAAACGATAAAATAAAGAAATAAGGTAAATGTGCAGAATTAGTCCACCCTCGAAAAATCCTTTTAAATTACAACTTTTGTAGGTTTTCGGGGGTGCTGAAAACGAAAACAACGTTTAAAATTACGACAAACTAGTAGTTTCAAAGATATAAAGAGATGTTAGTTAAAATAAAAGGGGGTAATTTAACCTAAAATGACCACCCACTTTATGGCCAATTTTTTCTTTTTTTTTTACATGGGCAGCGAGCAATTTTTTTAAAAAATTACATGTTCGCCTCAAACAAGGGTAAGTGCATCTTTGATGTAGGAATGAACACAACTAAACGTAAAATGAGCACCTACAGTTGACCCCGTCTCCCCGACAAAAATTCTGTTTACACTTTTTTAAAGAGGGTGCTCATTTTACGTTAAACTGTGTTCATTGTACGTTGACTCCCAACTCCCAACATAAAGGTGGCCATACTCATTTTTCTTCGCTTTTATTTGTTAAAAAGAAAGCGCCCTAAAAAAACGATGGCCATAAAGTGGATGCTCATTTTACGTTAAATTTTTATAGAAAAGTAATCCCCCATTTTTTTAAAACTAACATTTCTTCATATCTTGGAAACTACTCGTTTGCCGTAATTTTAAACGTTATTTTCGTTTACAGCGCCACTAGCAGTATCAGAATTTTGGGGGAATTTTGACAACCCTAACACAAAACTGCGAATAACATATACAAAACTCGTAATTTCTCCGTTTAAAGTGGGTTGTTTATTTTCTCTATGGATTATACTTCCAAAATAATATTATTTTTTATTGCCGGCATTTTGTAAACATTTTTTTTTAAATAAAAAAATAATATTTCTATTATTTTTTTAAACAATTTTAATAGTTTATTTTGGAAGTATATTCTCCAAAATTCTAACACCTACAGGGCCACGACATTTACCACAAATAATTATTAATAAACTTTTGGGATAACAAAAACGGTCATAAACTTTTAAAAAAAATTAATCTATTTCACGCTGATATAAATATTGCACAGTAAAATAGTTGAAATAAAAAAAAATATTTTTCTTATTTAGAATTATTTAAACAAGGAATTTCGTTTTTACGATATCGCTTTTATTAAATTGTTAGGTGAAAGTACATAATATTTTCACCATACTTCCAATTTTAAATAAGTTTCTAAATAATAATTTATTATTTCAGCACATAACTTAAATTACATGTAAAATTCATTTTTTATATACATACTTTCATTTTTATTTTAAAATACGTTCTAAAGAAATAAATAAATAAAAATAAAAAGACGCGTTTTCTTTGTTGTTCTTTTTTTAAATAAATATCTTATACATTTTAACACTTACTCTGCTATATTTAGATGGAGTAAAATTAAAATCCTTTCTTTTTATTGCATCAATCCATTAGTAAATTATTTCCTTTTTGGGGGGGAAATGAAAACACGGTAAATTTTGGTCCATTTTCGTACTTACCTCGGCATTTTGGAACTATACATCTCGACGGCATGTTTAAATTTATTTAACCCTCCAAAACTTTAAACCAACTTCCGGTTTAGTCATGAGACACGTGACCAAATTTCAACAGACCGATGTTCATGACGTCACCTGACTAAATAATAGTCGTCGCTAGGCCATCGTATTACGGTAGCCACGATTTAAATCTCCGTTAACGAACATTTCATTTTACACACACACACACACACACACACACACACACACACACACACACATTTAGGCTGCAAAACGAAGAATCTAATGAGTTCCATAGACACTGTTAAACATCAACCTAATCGGAACATTATACATTTTATGCGATTGCAAGTCAATATAACCAAATCTAGTTCATGATGACATCCATTAAGCTAATACCGACCCCTACCTATATATATATATATATATATATATATATATATATATATATATATATATATATATATATATATATAAAAGAAATAATATATCCTTAGAAAGTGTGCATAGATAGAGGATCTTGGCTTGACTTCGTGAACGAAGATCCTATGAAGGGGACCAGACACGCTTGTGGCTGACGAGCCCGATGCGGGACAAGCAGGTTTGGCTCCAGCGGCTGCAGTCAAAAGTCACGTCAGGTACGTCTACTGAGGCTTCCCGGATCTTCCTACTGCAGCGTTTCTTCCATAGATTCTCGGTGCAGAAGACCTCAAAGGAGGTGACAGCCTGGTGAACAGTGCGTCGCCAGGTGCCACGGTCAGCAGCGAGAGTAGACCACTGGTGGTGGTCAATGTGTCAGTCACCGAGGGCCTTTTTCAGAGAGTTTTTATATCGTTTCTTCAATGCTCATCTGTCACGGCAGCCAGTAGAGGGTTCGCCATATAGGGCTCTCAG
The DNA here is from genome assembly GCF_053919585.1 of Euprymna scolopes. Taxonomy (NCBI): domain Eukaryota; kingdom Metazoa; phylum Mollusca; class Cephalopoda; order Sepiida; family Sepiolidae; genus Euprymna; species Euprymna scolopes. The sequence continues at coordinate 20,030,363 of NC_136513.1, read as the reverse complement.
CATAGATAGAGTATAATCCCTACCGAATTGCATGTTCCTAGTGCAAGAATCACTAACTTCTTGGACAGCGTTAAAAAAGTAATTTCTGCACTACGAGAATCGCTCCAAAAGTAATGCCTCCTATTTTTTCTTCTGTTCGAATAGATCGGGGGGGGGGTTGCAAATTGCATTGATATTATAACTGATCTTATACATTTATGGCCTAAAAATTTTATCTCTATGTCAAAGATATTGAAAGTGTGAGATTTTAAAAAAGCAACCCATCTCATGGACGTGCGTCGGAAGCAGAGATGCGTCATTGAATTCCTAGCAAAAGTGCATTGAGAATGGTGGTGAGTAAGTACAAAAATAAATTCTCGAGCACAAAAAGTCGTTCGTTCTAATTGTTCCACTCCCATCTTTGTATCTCTTCAATTTTTTGAGTTAAAAAATAGAAGGCTTTACTTTTGGAACGACCCTCATAATAAGTCCTGCACTGCCTGTCAAGTTCTAGCCCCTGACGCATCACCGCAATATTGTTGCATCCCTGTGCTTATTTTACAAGTATTCCGATTAAATGTGCTCCAATGAATTTACTGCATTCGTACGCCTCCCTTCTAATTACTCCAACCAACCCAACTAGCAGCAAAATCTTACCTCTTCACTGTAGGCACCACATGATTTTATATTTTGATTGCTTCTTTTCTTGAACTGCTTGGTTTTTGGAATTTCTTCACTATTTCCTGTTTTTATCGACCGTGCTGTCATATAAGATTTGAAATGTAACGGACACAAACATATTACTGACAAACTATCCACACAGGTTACCTTCTAAAAGTTTGGTCCTTATCATAGTAGCTCCTTACACTTGAGTGGCGACACGCCTTGTTTGGGCTGAACAGAAGTAAAATAAAAATAAACTTGTAAAAATATATTCACAAACAGATAAGCATAGAGCTGGACGGACAGACAGATAGGGACATGTCTCTCGTATTGGTAGAGATGTTAATCTTCGTTGGCTGAAAATGATTTCGTTGCGTGTCAAGTCGTTCCTTCTGATGATAAACAATGAGATGGGATTGGATTGATGGACAAAAGAAAATTGGAGGCACAATTGAAAAGGAATGAATGAAGGAAAGAAAAAAGAACAGAAGAAAGAAAGGATAAAATAAAGAAAGAACGAAAAAAAAAAGGAAAAGGACAAAATGTAGAAATGAACAAGAAAAGGACAAAAGAAAGAAAGGAGAAACTAAAGAAAGAAATAATGGGAGAAGGAAAGGATAACATAAGAAAGAACGAAAGAAAGGAAGGAGAAAAGAAGAAAGAGAGAGACAAAAGAAAGAAAAGAAGAGAAATAAAAAAAGAAAGAAAGAACAAAAAAGTGAAGGACAAAAGAAAGAAAGGAGACAAGAAAGAAAGGGCAAACGAAAGAAAGAACGAAAGTATCGTGGCCCTGGTAAAGGATTATAAAGAAACACTCAAACAACGGGTTCACGTAGACTTAAAATGAATGCATTATGTCGAATTAATGGTTCAATATGGTTTTTAAAAAATCACCGCAAAGACGGGAGATATCTATTGACATTAGTATTTAAAAGTCCAAGGATATAAGTAGAAGGAAAACAGTCAGTAGAAAGTCTGCAATTCATGAAAAAAAAATTGGAATAAGAAGCTGTATTAGAATGTGGTATCAAAACAGTCAATTGATGGGGACCTCAAGGCCAGCGAGTCAATTGATGGAGACTAGAAAACCAACGAGCTAGTGTTTAAGAAAGTGGGGAGAATGTATAAAATTAAGGGTTTAAGATCTTCCCTAACTAATAGATACGGGGAAAATGAATCCCGATGCTCAAAATGTATAAATATTCCCCCCACCCTTTACTTTAAAAAAAAATCACCAAAAATCAGGAAATTAACCAATTTTAATGAAATTTTTAGTATTTATCAAATGATGATCGCGGAATATAATGACTAAATTACTTTTATTAAATCCGAGTGGAAATGTATTATTTTATTTAAACAAAAAATATCTTTACTAAAGTTATAGTTTTCAGTAGTAAATAAAAAAATGCAAGACTTTATTTTTGCCTTTTTTATATAAATAAAGCATCGTAATTTGTAACAATAAAAATAAAATAAAATAATTTTTACAGGAACATTGCGAAAAAGCCCCTAAATCCGTATTAATGAATTCTATATAACTCGAAGAAAAATGAATACTCGAACTACCGATATTATCATTGGATTAAGCATTGTTTATTTAATATTTTCACACAAAAAAATATAATTACAAAAAATGTCTATTTTTTTTTTAATTTCGCATAATTTTTATATGCAAGATTTTAATAATTTTCTTGCTCGCAAGAATGTGAAACTTTCGGCGTAACATATTATTTTGTATAATATTGAACAATAATTAAGAAAAAAAATCATTTAAAAATAGGAACATAGAAAAATAATTAAATTAAAAAATGCAAAAATTAATACAAACGTTCAAAAAAGGAATGTACGGATGCGCGACTGGGTGGAAAAAAGAACTTACTCCCTTTTAATTACATGACATCATTTTCACAGGCTTTCGACTGCCTGAAATTTTGGGCCTTAATAATTTTCGTGTTTACAAAATTTTAGTTTGTTGCGTTTTGCGAACGCCAGAATCACTCGGTTTTGGGCTAATTAATTTATGTTTTGTACAAACAAGGTGTTTTTTTTTAACTCAATATTTTAGGAGTTTACTTTACTAATTATCTTTGAAATAGACCCAGAAAACTAATATTTATCTTTTAAAGCATTTTTTATAATAAATTTATTTAACCTCAAAATTTAGCTGAATTGGGTAGCTCGCAGTGAAAACATTTTCATAACTTTTTTTTTTTCACGTGTACAAATATTTTTTTCCTTTTGGAAATTAAGTTTAGTCCTTAATCTTTCAAATACAATCAAAAAGTAGTCGAAAACCTACAAAAAAATTATGATAAATCGGCTTTCAAAACTAAGTCCCCCATTTTTGTCCGTCCATTTTTTGCCCGTGCCTAGTAACTAAAATTGTTTAATTTTCGCAGATTTATTGCTTGTCTTTCTCGAATTAAGGTACTGGATATGGAATACATCCGCGTGCGAGGCTGGAACTTAGTTGATTTGTGGGGGTAGAGTTAACCCTTAATTGTTTTCAAACCCAGCTACGATCCGGAGTAACTGTACCTGTCACTGTTTTGATGATGATGATGATGATGATGATGATGATGATGATGATGATGATGATGATGATTTCGTTTTATAACAACTCCCCATTTATTTAAATATTAGTTCAGCACCAGGCAAAACTGCTAAATAGGCATACACAGAAAATTTTGGACAAATATGGTAAAATAGTTCAAAAAAAAAAATGGAGTGTTTTTAATAGCCCTAAAAGAGCCACTGTGGCACACCAAAAAGTTATTGCGAAATATAAGCAAACACAATTATATAGAAATCAGTTTGTTACAACTTTTCAGAAAGTTTTATAAAAATCCAAGGCATCAATTTTTTTTAATAAGCATAAAAGTGTCAATTTTTAGCCATTTTAAACCGAAAGGTACTCCTAGGCATTGAAGAAACGATATAAAAACTTTCTGAAAAAAAGGCCCTCGGTGACTGGCACATTGACCACCACCAGTGGTCTACTCTCGCTGCTGACCGTGGCACCTGGCGACGCACTGTCCACCAGGCTGTCACCTCCTTTGAGGTCTTCTGCACCGAGAATCTATGGAAGAAACGCTGCAGGAGGAAGATCCGGGAAGCCTCAGTAGACGTACCTGACGTGATTTTGACTGGAGCCGCTGGAGCCAAACCTTTCCCCGAAAATCCGTTCTGTTACTTTTTTTTTTACACATATTATGTTTAATGTTTGTGCAAAATTTCAAAAAATTCCAAGCCGTAGTTATTGAGAAAAGTGCGGATAGACGAACGGACTAACGGACTAACGGACAAGGGTGAATTGACAAGTCCACCCTCCTTTTGTTGGGGGACCAAAAAGAATTATTTTACATACATCAGATTATTGCTATGCTCAAGTAAAGTTTAAAAAGATTCATAATTGTATTCTTAGTATCGACCACACTAAGGATCGCACCTTCAATACCCAAAGGTTAGGTTTTCTTTGAGAACTGATTATTACTAAGCACTTATATACATGATGCCTATGTCTTTGTGGTTATTACTGCAGGAACGAATGAAAGCTACCCCTGTGGATTAAATAAATGGTTCCGTTCGAAATTCCATACAGATTTCCGAGTTTGACATGATGCACCTAAAAACGGTTTGAGGTTTCATCGGCCAAAACTTTGTTAAAATAATAACCATAATGAGAATAGTTTCCTGAATAAATCAAATGATATAAACTTTAACAAACGTATTAAATAAGCATAAGATGACCTGAAGAGGATTTATATTGAGTTCTTCGGTCTACTGTTTTCTTCTTTAGTCCTCACATTCTATGAGAGATATTTATTACAAAGAAGGAAAAATTGCTATTTTCTGGGTTGGAATTTAACCATCTAGTTTTTGAATTTTGAAATCGTATTTTTATCTCCCTACATCAGACGGCTTCGTGCATTGTATGGAGCGAATTCCATAAAAATAATATGAACAGCCTGAAAAAAATTGTCGGAAATAAGAAAAGAAATAACATCGCTGGTTTAGAATTTATTTTAGGAGATCAATTTCGTATAAAAATTAAATTTAGAAAAGAATTATTTTTTTCTCTTTAATTAAATTTCGAAAAGAAATAAGCATCGCTGTTTTAGAATTTATAGTAGGAGATCAGTTTCATATAAAAATTAAAGTAAAATGGTTCCCTATTTCCGAACAATTCAGGGCAGTTAATTAATGTTTTACCACTAATCGGAGTGCAAAGGTCGTAAAGCCTCACATAATCACACTAAAACGTAGACCCACTTCTCCCTCCTCAAAAAAAGGCACAGAATTTTTCTCATATAGCCCCCCTAACGCACACACAAAAAATCAATAGTTGGTTAACTGCTCTAAAATGCTGAAATGATCTTTAAATGGATAATTATTTTACGTTAAATTATTATGCGAAACTGATCCCCACTGTAAATTCTAAAAATAGTATTCTTTTCATGTTTCCAGGATGTTCACACGTAATTGCCTAAAAAAGTAGAAGTTGATTTTTTTTTCCGGAAGAGAGGACAAATTTAGCTGAGGGTGTTAATCTACAATAATATAAAAACAAACAAAAACTCACTGCGTCACGAAAACGTTATTTTTTTCTGATTCTGTATCCAGTGCACTCGACTTCTTCATCTTCGAAGTAATGGGTTCGGGTGTCGTAAACATAATATGCACACTGCGTCAGTTTACGACACACATATACAAAAAAAAGAAAAAAAGAAACAAACAAACAAAATACGCTATAACGTGATTGATGGAACAAATGAATAAAAGATGCACCCGCCGATCAATAAAAAAAAAAAAAGAAAGAAACCTGTTTGCGGCAACACAAAGGCAAACCTATCGAAAGATTTCTCTTCATCTTAAAAATAAAGAAACAAAAAGAGATGACGTTGTTTATGATGATTATTTTGTTGGCATTGTCTTTGCAATAATTAAATGGGCGCTGTAATGATTATAATTTCAAGACGAGCTACTTTTTAAATGAATTAAGAAAAATGAATCATCGAAGGATTTGTGATTAATCTGATGTCGCTAACATAAAAAATAAATAAATCCGACTTTTCGCATTTTAAAATGAATTGTTTCGACATCAAATTATGCTGTACCGTCGACTAGAACAGTAAAATTTTAAATGGAATTGATGTAATGAATATGACTACACCCGGGGTCCTCCTTACAATAATGGTTGGTTAAGCCACAAATGCCGACTACTAGAGCCACTTGGGGGAGACATCGAAAGGTACGCTGAAAGCTTCACGTTAAGGTTATATACTAGCTCTGACCAGCTAAAAATAAAAAATAAAAAGTAAAACCCTTAAACATTTTGGCCATGTCAAACGATCAACCACTGACTTATCAAAATTATGCTTTTAGGGTATTTTAAAAGCAAAAGAGGCAGAGGAAAGCTTAGGAGAAAGTGGAGAGAAAATGTTTATGATTGGACATTTCTTAACAGCTGGGCATCCATCAACCAACTTGCCCTGGATCAGAAGAATAAGTTACATGGGTTCGTAATCCGCACCAAGCAGAAGATGCGACTCATGATGAGCTTTGACCACGAACACCTTTAGTAAAGAGACTTACAAGATTATTACATGAATACTAGCCAAAACCACTCAGTCACTTCAAACAAATATACCCCTTGTCTTTCGATATATCATAAATGCATTATAAAAATAATATTTGTTTCATTGTACTAAGGACTCAGCTGGAACACTACCACTTCCCAATATAAATTTAAAAAAAAAGATTTAAAATGATTAGCCGTTCTGGAAACCTGTTTTAGGTTTTCAGAAAAGCTTTCAATAAACACAACACGCTGAATGAACAACACTAACACAAGCGATTGTATCTAAACTATTTAGTTCATGAGCTGGGCATGTGAATTAAATGAACGGAATAAAGCAACAGAGAACAAACAAGAAAATGTGGTAAAAGAGGTAAAATTGGTTTGAAATATAGTTTCCTCGCTAGCGAATGTAGTGTAGTTTTGTTCTAAATTTTTTGTGCGATTCATGCATGTCTAACTTTTGTGAAAAATATACGTTTTGGGACTGAACAATTTAGTTAATAATTTTAACGCTACAACAGTTGGACGGTATGCAGCTCTAAAATATAGCCCCACATTCCACTTCGCACATAAGTCTCTAAAAACTTCCGAACGGAAAGACGTACCATTATCCACCAACACCTCTTCTACTGTCCCCTTTCAATAAAAACCTCCTCGATAACTCTCTTTACCTCTTCTGCTGTTTCATTCTTGATTTTCCGCCTTATCGCTACTCTCCCAGGTCCACAATCAATCATAGTTACATGCGGTTCATGTTGATAATGTGTGATGTCAATGGCCAATCTCCGCCAATTCTCTTCAACATGCAGTTCCCCTTTTTCATGTCTAGCCGGTGCAGGGTCGATTGATTGGAATTCCCTACATTGTTCCACCACCTTTTGGACGTCTTGCATTGTGACGTGCGGGTTTACTTTTCTTGCCAGGTAAAGGGTCCGTTCCTTTCCAAAATGATGCAGGTTATGCAGGTCTTTTAAATTCTCTACTGCACAACATACTGGAGCCCCGTCTCTTCCCTTGTGTAACCAGGCTTTCTTGACTTTTCTCAGCCCATCTGCTTTATTTTTTTTGTGACGGAACTAAGGTAATAGTTACCTTTAGTTCGAATTCTCGAACCAAGTCTCCCAGCGCTCCAAGTCTACGCTTGATAAGCATCTCCACTGCTCCTTTTGTTTTGATCCGCTTATCACCAGACAGCTCCGATTTAATCCACGACACCACTGTTGCAGAGTCTGTTTTAACGTTCACTATCTGTAGCCCCCATTTTAGAGCCAGATTGATGCCTTTCATCACAGCATCGAGTTCCGCAATATTGATATGGGCGCTGTCATCCTTTTTGCGTAGCCAAGCAGCATCTTCAACAGCCACTTCTCCTATTTCCAATAATACCCCTAATGCTACACTGCTAGCATCAGTTCATATCACCCCTTCATGGCCCTCCTTTACATGCCATTCTCCTCTCACGTGGTCCATTTTTTTTTCACTTCTGCAATGACTTCTTGTATCATGAGAAGCACTTTTTGATCAACTGCATCTTCCCAATTGTCTATCTCAGTATGCCTTTTAATAAAACTGCACGCAGTTCGCAGCCATCCAGCTATTAGGTAGTGGCCAACCAACTTTCCACATATAGAGAAAAGTAAATTTTGTGGTAAAATATATTGAACGAATTTGTTCAACTGTACCTAACTTTTTAATAGTAAACGAACCTTTTTAAAAATGTATCCTATTTGCACTGTATAATCTTCATATCGTCGAATATACGAAACAGACCTTGTCTCTGTGTGTAAAACGGTCTCTACCAAACTACTCTGTAAACTTTTGTTTTACAGACTTGAAACTTAATATATAAGTTATCGGACATATGGAACAAATTCGGTTTTGTTTTTAACCGGTACAAAAAGCTTCTGAAAGTTCAAAATTGAAAAAATTGAACTTGGCAAGCGTAGGTCGACTTAACATGTTCCTCTACGCTTGTACAAATAAAATGTGTTAAATTTTTAAGTTCATATATGCATGTGACCTTAGCTCAGATTGTAGCGAATAACGTTGGTGGGCTATGTGTTTTGGTTTCGATTTTAGCTGATTGCACCCAAGTCAGTATTAAAAAAAACAACTTTTGAAATCACTACTATATATTGGGTATAATGTAATAATCAATATATGATTGTCTCTATAATAATACATACGAACGTGCATAATTTAAAATATCATATTTTAGCGTATTTTACGATCGGGTTACGCCAGGAGGCTTATATATATATATATATATATATATATATATATATATATATATATATATATATATATAACGAAAGGTTATAGGATCGAAAAGTGTATTCTAATGTAAAATTTAAATTTAGCGGGAAAGACAAGAGAAACGAGGACATAATCCTATTAAAATTTTCCGATTTTGTTATGAGTGTTCTTTTTAAAGACAGCTTAACAATTATTAGACTAAAAACATCGAATGTACGATTTCGATTCTACCCCCGATTAAAAAAAAAATAGTAGATTAAAGAATATATTTTTCCTTTTTATTAATATAATAATTGACGCTTTTCGCTTCTTTTCATGAATAAATTACGATAAGCGTTTCTAAATAATGCCTCCTATTTTTTTTATTCCACCCGAATAGATGGAAGGGGGTTACAAATTGTATTGTCAAAAGTTTATTGGGAATGGTGGTGACTATGTAGAAAAATAAATTCGGGAGTACAAAACGTCGCTAGTTTTAATGGTATAACTACCGTCTGTGTAGCTGTTCAATTCTTCTTAGTTAAAAACAGTAACAACAAAAAAGGGGAGGCTTTACTTTTAAAACGACTCTTGAAACACACGGAGACGTTCGATAAAAGTTTTCATATATGGTTTTATTTGGAGAGAAATTATATAGAACAAAGAGTAATGTTATCATAGCTAGTTATTTACTTCTTAAATTTAATGAAATGAGAGACGCCTGCGGGCAGAGACATCTGTAATATTCACCGAGATTATCAGTTTTTCTACATCATTGACAGTGGCTCGTTTACATGGGTTACATGGAGAGATGTACTGTAAATCTTAGTTTTCTCTCAGCTCGAGAACTTGACATCATTCTTTGCCGCCTTTTTGTTTTATCTACGGCGTTTAACCTTTGTTACCCCCTTCCCAACTTGAAAACTATTTCTTTCAGCTTGAAAACGTGACGTCATTCATCATCGTTCAACTCTGTTTTGTTTACAGTTTGACTTGTTGTTCCGCCTGTCTCAACTGAACCTAACCCATCTTTCATTAAACGCTGGGAAAGAATGTTTTACAGATCTTGGTTATGGTGCACTCAGTGTGACCCTTGTCAAAATTCACGCTAGCTAATAATAATTGCCACCAACGTAGGGTCACTAATATGTAAGAACAATTTGGTTCAATTAATAATTAAATGGCCTGTATAAGATTAAACAAATAATACATATTAAAAGGACCCGTGGAAATTCCACGGAATGAAAAATATATTTAATCAACAAATATGTTTTGTGGAAGCTCATATTTTCTGGACAGCGCAAAAAAAAAAAAAATTAGACAGAAAAACCATTAACATACAGCAAATATGAGTTTATTCATATTTCTATGTGTTTAAAATATAGAAATAACCAAAATGAGATAAATTATTCATTACTAATTAATACTCAGAAAGAATATTGTGCTACATAGTTCAATACACATATTAAAATCATATTGTAAGAGAAATCTTTAATTTTCCCTTTCAATCCAGCATTGGCCGACAATGTTCTTCATTTTTTTTTGTGCGATGTCTCTTTTGAATATATCATTTTTCACATAAGGTTTTTAAACATTTTTTTCGCTGAAATTATTCGAAATTATTACGTGTTCCTTTCTCGCCCTATTACAACAATGATCATATATTATTATAACGATATTCGAAAAGAAGGCTACATTAAAGAGGAGTTACTCTCATATTCTTGTCCAGGGTTGTCAAATTGTCCCTTTTAAGGTCCATTTCGCGAATTGGGTCTTTTTATACAGTTTGGCATTCATAACTTGTACTTGTCCTTGTTCATACTAACGATCTAATTAAGGCAGGAACACGCAACATATTATACAGATTAGGAATTAAATTGAATTATACTTTATTGTTCTGGAAGTTATGGTGGCATAATCCATTAGGAGGGTTAAAACTTGATGCAGACACAACACACACTCTGATTTTAATGGTGTCTTTAATTCTCAACTTCACCAGAAAAATATAAAAATGATAATGGACTTGATGTCACGGCCAATAAAGTGATGCGGCATTTTCTTTACCTTCTCTTTTTGTCTCCTGGATATAATCCCTCACCCCCGTTTTGGCTCCTTAAAAATTACCTGAGTCACCCCGTTGGTGTTAGACATTTTATCATAAACTAACCACTTCTCGAAATGGCCCGGTCTCTGCTGAACCGATTGCCGAGGACAAATCCTTGACTGATATGTTTGGTTTAAAAAAATTGACAGCTTTGTTCCTAACCCCGCGAAAGACCGCACAGTAGAAAGGATATACCAACGCACAAATACATTCATATAAATTACCTGAGCAGCTCCGTCAGCATTTCATGGTGATGGTTCGTCAAACAGTTAGTCATGAAGTATTGCTTTCCCAAAGCGATACGGCAAGGCCTGCGAGAATGAACCTTCTAGTACCTCCAGAACAGAACGAATATCTCAGCCTCTCAAGTAAAAGGCCACCACAATGGCGCTATTTTTGTCGGACTCAATGTTGGAGAAAAATCCTTGACTGATATGTTTGGCATAGGAAATGCGACATATTTCTTCACTTGCCGATATTTACTTCCTTCCTACGATGAGAAGATGTACAGAATAAACCAACGCTTAAGGTAGTCGATTCTGGCCTCTGAATCATTATCTGAGCAACCCCGTCGACATTTCGCGGTTAGGTGCCTCCAAAGCGAGGAAGCGACGCTTGGTGGGTGCACCTCTTATCCACCAGTTAATCATGAACTAACATTTTCCCAAAACCGAACGGCAAGGCCTGGAAAGATGAACCTACCAGTATCTTTCAGAACGGCTAATACCTTAACCCGACAGAAAAATGTCACTGAATTAGCACAATCTTTGCCAGACAGTTGGGAGGCGGATCCACGACTGATAGGTTTGATAGAAAAAAAATGAGGCAACTTCCGATAGTATTGTCTTCTCTACAACCATGTAAGGGTGAGACTAAAGGCCGGAAGGCGGAGATAATAAACTCGAACACAAGTGCACCCTGGTCCCTTAAAAATTACGATGTCTTAATTCTTTGATGAGGACGCCTCAGACAGTTAGCCATAAACGTACTGTTTTTCATAAGTTGTGAGTTCGATCCTCACTAGTGAGGTTGACATTTCGTTGATTTTCAAATTGCACACACCACGCAAAGATGGACACTTTAATGACGGGAATAAGGCCATTTGGGTTAACGGACGACTTAAAACTTCTACCTGGTCATGGCTGACAGAATGAAAACAGGCTATCCTTGTGGATTAAATATAGGTGTGATTTTTGAAAACAACTTTCGCATTTATTAATTTACATGTGTGTCAAGGAACATCTTTCTGTGAAGTTGTTTTTAATAAAATTCCATCACTTTTGTAATATTTTTTTTTCTTTTATGTGAATTTCATATTTTTTACCCATATTTAGTCTCATGTATTCTGTTACCTATAATATAAATCTCACATGTCTGTTTAAATGTACGTATGTATGTATGTATGTATGTATGTATGTATGCCTAACTTTCGACAGAGGTGACGGATTTTCACGAGATCCGTATCGTTTTAAAGCTCTACACTTCGCACGACAAATATCGAAAAATTGGCTAAAAACATTAATGCCTTTTCCCTCAACTGGACACTTTTCTACAGGGAGGGGTTGCTTTTTTCACCGATATTTTCACAATTCCCCTCTTTTCGCTTGACTCGCCTTAATTTAAGCCTTCGCCACTTCCGGTTTGGCAATGGACGCAACGGCAAAGACGTCACTTTTTTCCACGTTCTTTTCCTCCTTCGCGGTACGCGTTCGAACCTGCTTGCCTACTATTACTTTTTTTTTGCTCAACACACACCTCCAAACACCCAGGCAACGCCGGGCACCCATGCTAGTTTGAAATAAAAAGGACCAACATGCGTAGAATGTTGATAGGAAACTCAATATAGACTTTCAAATGAGTTCCTAGAGCTTAAGTCTTTGTTCTGATCACTGCGGCGTTTATATTTGTTTCTGTGTCATATTTTCATTGTTTTGTGTGTGTTTGTGGCAACCCTGAATCAAGACTTATTTTAGTTGCGACCCGGTCACAGGTTTAACTTAGTCTATATGTAGAAATAGCATTGTATGCGTTAGATGTCTTTGTCTTTTAATAATCATTAAACGCTCTACTTATAGCTTCTCTATATCCCATTCCCTCACCACAGACAGTCATGTTCCCAACCCGCCTCCCCGATAGTGACCACCAGCAAGCTTCACTTCTAGACCTATTCCTTACCACAGTAGCTGAGGATTGTGTAACCAATGTCCACAGTCCAGTCGGAAACGCAGACCGCCTAGTGATATCAGTAGACATTCACACTCAAATCCCAACCCCAAAGTGAGGAACCATTGCTCAAAACGACAAGGTAATACATAAGGGCTGACTGGGAAGCCATCAGAGAACATATCAGAGACGCCCCATAGACCAATATCTTCTCTCTTCCTGCCGAACAATGTGCAAATGAGACAACTGAATGGTGCAAAGCGGTTATGTAAGCACATGTACCTGCACCCACTCCTCAGGTTCGCTAAAGATTGTGCAGCTGCCATTACACAAAAACAGCTCGTACATCATAAGTCAAATACAAATAGGCAAAAATGTATGGATGTTAGAAATCATTGTAAGAGTGTAATAACCACAGTCAAAAGAACACATGCTGAAATAACCAGGGAACGTATAGAATCGCAGAAGATAGGAACTCACGATTTCTGGGGAAATTTATAATAGTGTAGTGAATAAAGGACAATGAGTAATTTCCCACTATTCAACAACCAAAAGGTTGCATGCACGGCAACCGAAAAGGTATAACTGCTTGCTCGGCGATTCGCCTCCAACTCCACCCTAGAGCCAACAAAAAACTCCCTTCTAAATTTTCCCTATGTGGACGGAAGCCACACTTGATGATTTGAAAATCACCCCTTCATATGTCCACGATGTTGAATGAGGACGTAAATGGATGGTGACATTTAATGCTAGTAAGACTAAGCTGGCTACTATTCGGGGACAGTTTGCGGGGGCATTATGAAGGGAGATGAGTAGAAAGATGTTTGTTCACATTACACTTAAACTTCTGCATATCGGTACAGTTGGGAAAGAAGTATCCCGGAAGGGAGTTCCAAAGACTTGCAGTTCTGGGGAAGCAACTATTGGAGTAAAAGGCTTTCTAACACCTAGGTATCTCTACTGTAAAGGGGTGGGACTTAGTTGCTTGTCAGGTTTGTCGGGGGTAGTCACGTCAAGGAGGTACAAGTGCTTGCAGTTCATCAGAGCAGCCACCATTAAAGTATTTGTAGAACAGGCTAAGGGATGCAACATATTGTCGATGGGACAGGGGCTGAAGCTTAGATGACAGTTCAGAACCTATCAAGTTGTCGACTCTCTTTTGAACCCTGCCCAGGAGCGAGAGACAAGCAGCAGGTGCACCAGCCCAGATGTGACAACAGTGCTCCATACATGGTCGAATGGTGGCCTTATAGAGGTACAGGATACTCTCAGGCGTAAGTAATTTTCTGGCACGGTAGACAGAGCCCACCTTCCTTGCAGCAGCCCTGGCAATGCTCTCAATGTATATATTCCAGTTCATGTTCTCTGTAAACGTTAGGCCGAGGAGTTTGAAGGAAGTATTTTCAGGCAGTGTATTCTTAGCCATTGGTATTAATGGTATAAAGGTTTCTTGTAGTTATCGAAGGAAACAAGCTTAGTCTTGGCAGCATTGAACGTTACCATCCATTTTTGTCCCATTCCACTACAGATTGGAGGTCATCCTCTAGTGTTTCTGCCATTTCCTTAGATATGTGTTCATTTGTTTTCCCCTCATGCCTGTTATCGAGGGTAGTGTCATCGACAAATATACCCATCTCCGAAACAATTTTATCAGGGAGGTCATTTATGAATATCGGGAACAATAAGGGTCCAAGGATAGATCCCTGGGGTACTCCTGCATTTATATCATATTGTTTAGATGTACGGCCGTTGAGGACAACTTGGATTTTTCTCTTATCTAAGAAGGATTTAATTATGTTAAGTATTCTACCAGTGATACTGTATGATTTAATTTTTCTGAGAAGACCCTCATGCGATACCCTGTCAAACGCCTTAGATATATCAAGGGCTATCGCTCTACCCTCCCCTGTTTGTCCAGTGAACAGTATATACGTTTAGAGCCTACAGTTAAGATATCTGCTGGCTTTCCTGAATCCATATTGTTTGTCAGTCAGGAGTTATTAGCTGGTAGGTGTTGAACTAGGGATTGATTAACTAAGGACTCAAATATTTTAGCGAAAAGTGGGAGGAGGCTAATGGGGCAATAATTTAGTGGGTCAGTTCTTTCACCAGAATTCTTGAAGACTGGTACCACAGAAGCGGTTTTCCAGCAGACAGGAAAGCAAGATTGGCTAAGGCATTTATTGTAAAGTTTGAAAAGAACTCAGCAGAGTATTTTTTTTATTAGCACAGCCGTGATGAGATCTGGTCCACATGCTTTTGAGGTGTCTAGGTTTTTTTATGATACCATGCACCTAATAAGGGGTGATTTTCAAATCGTCTAGTGTGGTGTCTGTCCGCAAAGGAAAGTCGGGGGGGGGAGTGGTGTATCGGGTCCAGTATGAAGTTTGAGGCAAACCGACTGGCAAGCAGACTTGCCTTGTCAGTTGCCGTGCAAGCAACCTCATGATTGTTTGATAGTGGGGGGGAATCATTGACTGCCCATTATTTACTACACTGTTGTAGATTTTCCAAAAAATCACGGGTTCCTAATTTCTGTGCTTCAATGCGTTTCCTGGTGCTTTTAGTGTAATCTGTCTTAGCTGTCGCTATTACTCTCTTACAAATATTTCTGGCTTCTATATACTTATGTCTGAACTGGGCTTATGTCGGTTGAATCTGCGGAACGCATGCTACCTTTGAGCAATAGCAGCTGCACAAGCAGAGGTAAACCATTGAGGAGAGCGGGGTTTGCTATAGAATTTCCGTGTGGGAACATGTGCCTCAGTTGCAGTTTTTACCCATTCAGTGGCCCCATTTGCACACTGTTCAGCTGGGAGAGAAAAGATATTTTGCCATGGGGCATCTCTGATGAGTTCCGTGATGACTTCCCAGTCGACCTTTTTGTAATACCTCATTGTTTTGAGTAGCGGGTCTTCAGTTTTAGGGCGAGAATTTAGAGTGATTTCTACCATTATCACAGCGTGATAAGCATTCCCGAGTGGGCTGTGGGTATTTGTTGTACAATCATCGGAAACTGCTGTCAGAAATAGATCTAGAAGTGAGGCATATTGGTCTTGTCTGAGAAACGTGTCGGGAATGTAACCGTCTGAGATAGGGAATGGGATATAGCGAAGCTAGGTGTTGTGCTACCAGCTATGTCTGTGTATACGTCTGTGTAAATTCTGTAAATTCTGAGAATTCTTCCTTCAAACTCCTCGGTTTAACATTCACAGGAAATATGAACTAGAATAAATACACCGAGAACATTGCAAAGACTGCTGCAGGAAGGTGGGCTCCCTCTATGGTGCGAGACAACTGCTCACACATGAGAGTATCCTGTACCTCTTTAAGGCCACCATTTTTCTATGCATGGAGTATTGTTGCCACATCTGGGCTGGTGCATCTACCACTAGTCTCCCCCTCTTGGATAGGGTTAAAAAATGGTCTGCAACCTAATAGGTCCCACTTTGTCAGCTAGGCTCCAACCCCTGTCCCATCGCTGCAATGTTGCATTCCTGAGCCTGTTTTAAAAGTATGATGAACTCATTGCACTTGTGCCCCTCAACGTACATATCCTCGACAAACACGCTTAGCAACAAAATCACACCCTTTCACCGTTGAGGTCCCTAAATGTAAGAAAGTTTTCTACTTAAATAAATTCTTCTCAGCTAAACTTTGGAATTCTTTTCCTGCTGCCTGCTTTCCAAACTGTACTGACATGCAGACGTTCAAATGTAATGTAAACCAACACTCTGTTAATCTTTCTTAGGTATGAACCCAATTAGTAGCACCTTATGACCAAGTGGCAATATGCCTTCTTTGGGGTGTAGTTGAGTAAAAGAATCATATTTATGTATTCTGTCACTTGAAATAAGAATGGCCTATATTCGCAGGATGTCGACCCCATGTCAACTTGTAATGTAATACCCGTTTTTCACACGCGTTAACATGTACAGACTCGACACCCAACACGCTGTAGACTCAGTTGTAAAAGAGATAAAGAAAAAGGAAAGAACTTCAACTCACCGTTTCAGGTTTTTAGAAAAGACCTTCATTCCTCATTCTCCCGCCATGCGGGACTTCTCGTTACGGCTGTGCCGTCACCATCGTCTCTAATATGCTTGTCTTCTCTAACGTGCTCGTCAGATCGTGCATACGTTCTTTTTATAGTTTTTTTCTTTTTCCTTGTCGTGACGTCACTTTGCACACGGCTCGACGTTTGTATACAGCTTCCATACGTGCGTCTGCACTCTTTTAGAGACTATCAAAAGTGTCTCTGCTGGTTATGACGCTTAGATCTTTATTCTGATCCATACATCTTTTATATTTGTTTGGAGTCATTTTTACAGGGTTTGGGTGGAGTACTTGATAACAATAAGTCTAGACTTATATTATTTGTAATTCTGTCACTGCGGTAATGTTTATCTATCTCAGATGTAGAAATAACAGTGCACTGTGTGGTTAAAAAATTCGACGCACTGCTGCCAAAAACTTACTACTCCAAATCTCGACGCTCTGCTGTCAAAACTGAACTCCAAATCTCGACGCATTGCTATCAAAATCTCAACTCCAAATCTCAACACTCTATTGTCAAAGCTCAACTGTAGAACACGACGCACTGCTGACAACACTCGCTACTCTGACATTCAAATTCAAAATTAACTCTGTCTCTGTAAAAGCAGGCGTTTATATATACAACCGGAAGCATCTCATTTGCATATTAGATGAAAATATCGCAAGCATATAAAGTGAAAAAACGGCCATTTTTTTCTTTTTTCTTGATTCTTTTTTTTTTTTGTCCACATGGAACTCTACAAATTACAAAAGAGCAACTCATTTTGCATTTGGTAGCATTTTAAATCATTCACAGTTACACACTATTACAATCTACTTGCTCCAGTAGTTAGTGTTCACGCATGAATCAGGAGACCAACCTTCAATCCTCGGTCAAGTTATACTGAAGACTAAAAAAACAGGTACTCGATCCCCTCCTTTTTGCTAAACAATAAGAATTACAAAACAGGTTGAACGATAGAATTGTCGTCCTAGAAAAGACGACATGATTCCATTTCCGTATGATGAAAACCGGTTTTCTTTTCTTTATTTGTAGACCATCTACTAGTTGGCCAATTGCGTACAAATCCCAAGAGCGATAGGAGCCTTTTATCATGTCTGAAAGTGACACAATGTTCAACGACCGAGATTGAAGATGCGCAGCGTTACAAATCATGCTCTTTA
Organism: Euprymna scolopes; assembly: GCF_053919585.1. Lineage (NCBI taxonomy): Eukaryota > Metazoa > Mollusca > Cephalopoda > Sepiida > Sepiolidae > Euprymna > Euprymna scolopes. The sequence continues at coordinate 20,012,418 of NC_136513.1, read as the reverse complement.
CCGATCCAAATTATGACAACACCACCATCGCTGGATTGCCACGAATAACAGGGACGTGCGTATATGATGTGAATAAAGTTTTCGGACTCGGTTATGATCCTTAGTGTGGTTTCAAGTGAAGGTCACATCATGCCACCTCACATCTTCGAAGTTGGCTTGAAGATTGTGGTGATCCCCTGGTTCAATCAGGTGACCGGTGGCAGACCCTGAGTGTGGCAGCAGGACTTGTATTTTCTCACATTCAATTTTTTTTTTTTTACTTGGGGATCACCACTTAGCAAGGCTCGAAACTACTCGAGGGTCAGTGTCAATGAATGTAAGGTGGTAGTGTAGTAATCGTTAATGGTGTGAATTGGGTAGAATTTGATTATTTATGAGGACGATTCAACAAGAACTTGTTTACATTAGATTTGAAGGCTACCATGTTGTGTTCAACCGAGAAGCAGGACAACGGATTAGTGTTTCACAAGCAGGCAGTTCTGGGAAAGAAGCCTTTCCCATGGAGACTGCGTTTAGATTTAGGCAGAGGTAGGGGGTGGGGAACCGAGCCTCGTATATATATATATATATATATATATATATATATATATATATATATATATATATACGAGGGTCGGTTCAAAATAAACCCTCCTGTTTTTTTAATTCAAAAAGTTGAAGAGCTACGAAGACGGGAGTGATACTATTAAAACGAGCGACGTTTTGTGCCCCAGAATTTATTTTTCTACATAGTCACCACATTCTCAGTATACTTTTGCTAGGAATTCAATGCTACATCTCTGCTTCTGATGCACATTCCTGACAGGAATTCTTTCTTAGAGTCATATCTGCAACTGAAATGAAGTGTGTGTGTGTGTGTGTGTGTGTGTGTGTGTGCCTACTCTACTGAAAATCCGCTGTTATCAAAAACATGCTCAATGACAAGTAGAGCGTTATTGTAGCATGTTTGTTGATATCAACATTATTGGTTACTATGGACATGCATGTTTCTGCTACAGTTTCTTTGGAGAATCAGCGTACCCAGGATAGATCTTCTTACAATCATGCTGGTTCTCTAAAGGAATAAAGAATTACAACAGAAATATGTGTGCACATATGTAGCCAATAAACTTTGTATAAATAAACATACCACACACATACACACATACGTATATATAATTTATATATAGTAATGTATAAAATGTACTATTTAAAAATAAATAAATAAGAATGTAAATATATAAAGTACTAATAATACCTAGATGTGTTAAAGATTGTGGTGATCCCCTGGTGCAATCAGGTGACCGGTTATAAGTAGTATAATGGATTAATCCTAATCTTATAAATACAACTGACTTGTAAATTAAAAATACATATCCATTTTGAATTTGGAGACAGGGACGAATCTCACAGGTAAGGAAAACATTTTTATAACATGAATGGGTTAGCCAAATTAATCAAGAGCAGGTAATTAGATCCAATATTTGAAAGATTTTTTGTTCTTGTGATTAAGGGAGGTAGTGTTTGATCAACACTGTTGGGGAGCCATGATTTAATATACTGTTTTGTTTTTAAATCCCCGAAACGGTGTTTTATGGTAAACAACTGATAACCTCTTAAATTAACATAAGGACTATTGTGAATTCGAGAGAGAACAAGTTGATGCAGTGATTGCAGGTGATTAAATGACTACTGACTAACTGGTGTTCTAACGAATGAAGAAAATATAAAAATTAAATAAGTTTTTTATATATAGTTTTAAAGGTTAAAAAAAAACTAACTAAGACTATATATATATATATATATATATATATATATTTATATATATATATATATATATATATATATATATAAATTTAATGGTGAATGCTCTGACGAACTACAAGCACTTATGCCCCCTCGACATTAATACCTCCGACAAACCCGACAAGCAGCTAAATCCCACCCATTCACAGTAGAAATCCCTAGGTGTAAGAAAACCTTCTACACCAATATTTTCTTCCCCAAAACTGCTAGACTTTGGAACTCCCTTCCGGGATTCTGCTTTCCCAACTGTACTGACATGCAGAAGTTCAAATATAATGTGAACAGACATCTTGCTACTCATCTCCCTTCATAATACCCCTGCAACTTATGTCCCTGATAGTAGCCCCCCTACTTGAAAGTGGCACTGTGCCTTGTTTGTGAGGAAAATTGAATTATATATATATATATATATATATATATATATATATATATATATATATATATATATATATTCATTGACAATAGATAAAAAAATGTCTACTTTAGTTGATAAAGCCATTATTTTTTATAAAAATTTCAATTATATCACCTTATATTGTCCTTTTTATAAAGTATTTGATCTAAAATTCTCAAACCTCCCCGTAATCTATATTATTTATTTAGAATTCATTATTGAGATGAGTATTATTTATTAATTTTATTTATTGCGGACTATTATCCTCATCTTTATTAGTTGTTGTTTCACGGTTCGATTTTTTTTGGTCTTATAAATCCACGTTTATTTATTATCTGCTCGTTTATCTGATCGTTTACCCCTTTTATTATTTTTATTATTATTATGGCCTTTTGGTCAAGATCAAAGTGTAGTATCTGTTCCGGCAGATACTGCAAGCTATGACTAGCTATGACTAGCAAAGACCAGATGTGGGGGCAACCCCACATGCCTGACCTTTAACCAGCTCCCATTTCCCACCTCTCAGGAGCTGGTCCCCTTTTTCCCTTCCCCCTCCCTTCACTCCTCACATTAAAAATTGGCCTTGTGCCTAATTTGCTCGGTGGGGGAGCAAATAAATACCATCTGTTCCGGCAGATACTGCACTTAAGATAATTTGTACCAGTCAATGGAGGGGAAACCCTCTATACTGGGACAATTATTATTTTTGGTAACCAGAGTGCCCCCTTTTTGCCTACTTTTAGGGGAGCTGGTTTTTACCTCACATTAAAAACGGCCTTGTGCCTAATTTGCTCAGTGGGGGAGCAAATAAATACCATCTGTTCCGGCAGATGCTGCACTTAAGATAATTTGTACCGGTCAATGGAGGGGAAACCCTCTATACTGGGACAATTATTATTTTTGGTAACCAGAGTGCCCCCTTTTTGCCTACTTTTAGAGGAGCTGGTTTTTACCTCACATTAAAAACGGCCTTGTGCCTAATTTGCTCAGTGGGGGAGCAAATAAACACCATCTGTTCCGGCAGATACTGCAAGCTATGACTAGCTATGACTAGCAAAGACTAGATGTGGGGGCAACCCCACATGCCTGACCATTAACCAGCTCCCATTTCCCACCTCTCGGGAGCTGGTCCCCTTTTTCCCTTCCCCCTCCCTTCACTCCTCACATTAAAAATCGGCCTTGTGCCTAATTTGCTCGGTGGGGGAGCAAATAAATACCATCTGTTCCGGCAGATACTGCAAGCAAAGACCATATGTGGGGGCAACTCCACATATAAGACTTTGGTCAATGTAGGGGCAACCCTTCATACCAATTGTCACTATCCAGCTCCCCTACTCCCCGGGGAGTTGGTCCCCATTTCCCCTTCACTCCTCACATTAAAAATCGGCCTTGTGCCTAATTTGCTCGGTGGGGAAGCAAATAAATACCATCTGTTCTTCAGATGCGGCACTTCCATTTCTCGTTCTCTGTTAGTGGAGGGGAAATCCTTCACGACTGAGACAACTTTTTATTTTTGTACCTCTTCTCCACGTTAAAAAACGACCCTGGTGTCTAACTTTGTCCCGTGGGGAGGCATTGTAAATAGGTACTCCTTTCATTATTATTTTACTATTTTGTACGACTTCCGGTCTTAATGGACTGTTTTCATTTATGAAATTTTCTTCATACAAGCGTTTTCGCTCTTTTCTTTTACGCGGTTTTCGCGTGTAATCTATTCAACATTCTTCTACTTCTTTTTAATAGTCAATTCAAGCTTAATAGATATGAAATGAGAATTACCTTTTCTCTTCTTTTACTATAATCTTTTATTCTTGCTATGAATATTATTTATTATATGAATTCCTTTATTTATACAAACATAGTTTATCCATTATATAAAAGTTAGTTGTCTGCATGTATGCGTGCATGTTTTCATGTCTACCTAAAACTGAAAAACGACAAAGCAAATACAGATAAAGTTGGTATTTGGGGGGGGGGGACATTGGCTATTATGTATAATGTTTAAAATTTAGAAAAAATTCTTTGAGCCTTAATTGACGCCGATTTCCTCAAAGGGGGGGGCAGTTTTTAGACAAATTATGCACTAAATAAAGAGGAGTAACTCTCATATTTTTAAACTAATGCGTTTATGCTCATACGAATTGCGTGTGTTCGTGTGTATAGAATATAGTATATAGCGTAAAGAATGTATATATGCATACATATATATACATATATATATATATGTTAGAAAGGAGTCACTGCAGAGCCCACTCGAGGATAAAGATTAATAAGTGTACAGTGGTCAGTGGGGCAATGTGGTGGTAATTGTTTATTGAAATTTGGTAAATTCGATTACTTAAGGGGAACAGCTCATCAAGTATTTGTTTACGTTAAACTTGAAGACGACCATATTATAGGCAGACGGAAAGCAGGCAAATGGAAGAGACTTTCACAGGTGTGAAGTTCTAAAAAAGAAGCTTTGTTCATGGAATCGTTGAGGTTTACGCATATATATATATATATATATATATATATATATATATATATAAGAATAAGAATACGAATCCTTATCTTTAATGCAAAACAGCTCCTCCAGCATGCTAAAATTTCGGTACATTTTTCCATATCTGTTTCAGAATGCAAGAACAATCAATTATTATTATGTCAATACCGACTCTTTTTGTGCATATACTCCTCAGTAAAAAAAAAAAGAAATTCTTTGCTTAGAGCGAAAAAATGCATGATGATATAATGTCGCAAGAGGGAAAAGAAAGAAAATTCATAGAAATCTCGTGTGTTTGTTCCGGCACACACACACACACACATATACACATACACATGCACACACATACACATATACGCACACATAGACTCACACACGTACACGCATATACACACGTACACATATACACACATACACATATATATAAGCATGAATACAATACTACATATAAAGTCTTATTAAATTATTTATTATTATAAAACTTAATCTAATTTCTGTTACTCTTTTTATTAGTTGTGTCAATCTTCTTTGTATGGCGTCCATGTTTAGACAAGGTAAGCGAAAATATATTACAAACAGACAAATTTATTGTACATAGAAAAAGCACCCTCGTTCGAATAAGGCATGTATCCATCCTATGATACAGGCATCGATTGGTTAGGTATCAGGACTAGAATGCCGGAGATAAAGCTGATGATTCCGCCAGTAGCTGCCACACCGAGCGACCAAGATGGCTTAAATTGACTGCCGCCGACACCGAGCATTGCACCAAGAAAGGTGAGCAAGCCTGTGAGAAAAGATAAAATTAAAAAAAATAACGATGGCAATATAAAATATGATAGTAATTATATTAACATAAATTAAAAAAGGTAATAAATTTCCTATGTAGTACACACACACACACACACACACACACACACACACACACACACACACACACACACACACACACACACACACATATATATATATTTCTGTAGAAATATCTTTTTCTTATTATATATCAATCCTTATATAAGAAGCTCAATGTGAATACAGAGCAATATATAGAATAAATGACAAAAATTATATTCCAAAATACATGATGTTGACAATTTTATATTTTATTCCTTTTTATCAATTGATCCTTACAGTTCCTGACAGTGTCTGTCTCGTAGCGAAAAATCAATCAATTAATAATTATATCAATTAGTGAATCTATTATGCCCTTAACTGATCAGAAGAAATAGCAGCAATCAATCCACCAAAATGAATTAAAATGTGATACAACATGGTGAGAATCCGAAAATTTGGAAGATAATCTGCAGTTACCTTTATATTTTACCATTCTGGCATCCTGTTTTTAAAAGATGGAATCGCCCGATCGTCGAAGACAACATTCAAGCAAGGGAGCAAAGTCCACACAGTTTTATAATGATATAGATTACTATTATTACTATAATATTAAATATGAATATGGTTACATTTTCATATTATTATCATTACTGTCATATTTGATATGAATATCATTACATGTTTATATTATAATCATTACTGCCATATTTGATATGAATATCATTACATTTTTATATTACTATCATTACTGTCATATTTGATATGAATATCATTAAATTTTTATATACTATTGTTGTGGTGGCACCCACTCATTTACATATGTGGATAATATTACACATAAATAACAAGACTCGGTTAGTTTGAGTGTGTGTTAACCAGAAGCCACCGAAGGCCGAGCCGAAAGCAGATATGTTCTTCAGCCAAGACTCTCTTACCCGACAACCATTATGTAAATATACTGTAAATATACTTTTTCTAATACACTTCTTATTGATCTACCTTTGTTTGTTGAGTCTTCATTTGTATTGCCTTATACGTTATTTGGTTCAACCTGCAAACATAACAGTTGACGACGAAGATGAACGTCAAACATAACAACTATCATTACTGTAATATGATTACATTTTTATATTACTATCATTACTGTCATATTTGATATGAATTGCATTACATTTGTTATTACATCTGTTATATTTTATGCTATTTAACTGTCATTACTGTTGTATTTGATATGAATATTTCTTTTAAAGAACTTAGCTATGCAATACATTATCACGAGATTGCTTCCCTGCAGGCTACAACATGGTAACCTTACAAACCAGCGTCAACAAATATTTCTCATAAATCGTTCTCATAAGTAATCAAGTATTGTTCATCCCCTACTAACCGTGCAGAAAGGCATCAAAACATAGGCTCTTCATTCACTCCCCCGGCTGAGAGATAGGCAAATCGCAAAAGAAAAGGATCTAATGACCAGCTTCATCAACTTGCGCACACATATACACACACTAACGAGGACAAGGTAAACACACACACACATACAGAATGCTACACTGCCAAATACTCATATACGCATATATTTATACTATGAATGTTTAAACTTGTGACTACTAAAACAACTTTCTTGGAAGATGCTCGATTAATCTCCAATCTTTTGTTAAACACTCTAATACAATAACTTGTTTTGCTATCACAACTGAAAAGCACTATGCTTTCTTTTTTTTTCGCCCGTGTGTTTAACAGTAAACAGATTTTCATGAATGGAATTTCTTTCAAAGAACTTCTCATCTATTAAACACATTACCATAGAACTGCTACTCTGCATTCTACAACTTGGTCTTCTTCCAATCCGATGTCAGCAAATACTTGTCACAAACAGCCCTCATAAGTAATCATATATTCTTCATCTCTTTTCTCATTTTCAATCTCCTCATATTATTTGTCCTCATTCAATTGACAATCCATCGATTTGATCAACTCTTGTCCTCTAGTGGCTTTTGGCGTTGATGTGTGATAACTTATTTGTAAAATAAATCCATTTGTGGTTGTTGCAGTGTCTTCTGAATTCATTCGAGATTTTTAAACTGTAAATTCACAAGCTCAATTATTTTAATTATTCTGAGTACTGTCTACGAGAAACTGTAGCGCAATGGATAAAAATGCTAAATTATAATCAAGTCTGAGTTCAACTCCAATGTCAGAAAATTATTCGTCATAAACGGCCTCCATAACTAATCAAATTTTGTTCACTCCATTCTTCCCTTGGTTCTGGCTTACTAGTTGTGTTACTTTCCGGACGCCACTGCGTCTCTTTAAATGTATACGCACATGTTATTTACATTAACAAGAAGTTTAGAGTTACTGCTTCGCATGGAAGTGCTTATATTCTGCGTCTCCAAAACGAGTGCCGCCACGAAAGAAATTAAGGGTAAAACAAAAGGTAAGTGAATGGGGGTTATTAAAACTGTCTCTCGTTAATATTTATTCGTCGCGTTCACAGTGAACAGTTTCTTTATATTAAACATCCACCCACACGCCCGCACGCACTCTCAACATATATATAACATTCGATAAACAACGGCAAAACGTTACATAGATGATATACACCCATGAAAATGAAGTATGTACACTATACATAAATTTAAAAGAAACGCATTGGTGCTTGTGTATACACAACACTAAGATGACACGGTGTGTAGAATTATATACATACACGATTAAAGATAATGTATACATTCGTATGTAACGAGTCATGATGTGCGTATATAAAAATGTGTCCATTTGTAAAAGGTTGATATGTCGTATATAAGATACGCGTATACATTCGGAATATACACCTGGTTTGTAACACCACTAGTACCCCCCAACCAGAGGTATCATCATCCTCCTCCTTTCCTCTTTTTCTTACGGAGTATACTTCTTCCACTAATAACACCTAGACAGAAGTATCGCCCTCCGACTCTCCCTTTCTTCTATCACTAATACACTCAACCAGAAATATCGTCCTCCAACTTCCACTTCTTCATACCGAGTGTCCTTCTCCCACTACTCTTACTTTCTTTTCTTTACAGCAAACCTACTACTTTTCCTACTAATGAAATCGTGACGTAAAAAGAACTAACGAACCTGCCGGCGTATTGGTGGTGAAAATAGAGATATTTCTTCATTGAATTGAAGCGGAGAAGCAGGAGGTGACGATGTTCAAATGGTTAAACGACACAGGCTAACGACCTGTGTATTCCAAGTTCAAATCCAGTACGTTCCACATCGCGACACTTTCGTTTAGGTTGTTAGCAAGCTTTACGTGCTCCCCCCCCCCTCAACCCCGTAAGTACCCGATCTTTTTGTTTAGAAAGAATTCTGACTAGAAAAATATCGGGGAAACTAATATCGACAATACAATCTTATGAATCATACGATATGATAACGATGACGATGACAATAATGATGACGACGATGATGATGATAACAATGACGATGATGACGACGATGATGACGATGACGATGATGATTGAATGGAAGCACTTGTAAGACATAAATTCAGTTTCCTAAGCAGTCTCAGTCTCGGTCAATAGATCATTATTACACTACTGTCATGATTTTTACTTTGAATCTTTATATATATATATATATATATATATATATATATATATATATATATATATATATATATATATATTAATTAAGCCAACCATGGGGGATGACATGTTGGTTTTTCTATCCATCTTTATTACTCGAACCTAGTCGACTGGGAATCAACCTATCTTGGAATACTGCGCTGTCGGCAAAAACAATTTCCATAATTTCAGCTGCGTTGAAAATTTTCCAACCGCACTAATTCTAATCAATTAGATTTAAATTGTGACTTGATTCTTTCTAATGATTTATTTTCGCCTTTGAACGAGTCTTCATGCAAGCTGAAAGTTTATTTTTTAAGGACATGTACATTTTTGCAATTTATGACTATAATAAATTGCAGTTTCATTTAATGCTGTAGCCAGCAAATTCTAGGATTGCTACAAATATAATTTGCTGATTTCTTTCTGTCCTCTTATTAGAAGAATAACAAGAACAGCATTCTTTGAAACTCAGCGGAATAAGGACTTAGTATAATTATTTTTTGGAGTATTCAGTCGAATAATAAATTTGATTGTAAATTTCAATATACAGTTTGATTTTTTTCTATATAAGTAGTAGCCTATGTGTATCTGTGTGTACAATTCTCCTACAAGCCACACCACTGGACCGATCATAACCAAACCTGGCATAATGATGGTCTCCCACCTACAGATGGTGCACACAATTTTCAAGGTTAAGACCAAAGGTTAAGGTCATATTTAATACGGCTCTTTTTTGCTATATCTTTGATAAAAAAAATGTGCTTATGGTATTTAAAATGTTAACAATTGTGATTCTTTGTAATTGTTTCAATCTTTATGTGTAACAATATAAGTGTCAACTTTGATATAACCAATTTGATTTAAAGTTTCTAGTTGGATTTCAGTCACTTCAGGATGTAGTTAAAAAATTATAAACACCTTAAGCAACTGCTGCTCTTACAACATCCACTTACTGCAAAAGTGCCCGCGAAGTGGGTACCCGAACGTACAGCAAATTCCCCCACGAAGTGCGGGCATCTTTGCTAGTATATAAATAAATGACTTACCGCCTGTAATCATAAGACCTCCGAGAGCTTTTTTATAACGAATGTTCTCACGAAGCGCTTCTTTGCATAGGTAAACTGCAGCCATGATGGTGACGATCAGCAGGAGAAGGAATCCAAGACATGCTAGAGACTGCATTGTCTTGTAGGCACCTGAAAAATATCACACATGCACGCACATAAGAAATAACTGGTGACAGTTCAAAGTTAAGTAAACTTTATTAGATCATCCAATCAATAAGAAAAAAGAAAAACTCTTTACACGAAGCCATTTCGAAACTTAATGCATCTCATCATCTATATACATATATATATATATATATATATATATATATATATATATATATATATATATATATATATATATATATATATACTCTATTATTTTGACACATGAGCGCATGACCGAGAGCTTACATATTGAATCGGAAATTTATGCAATAAAAATATTTAAAAAATATAATATTAATCTATCTATCTTTCTTTCTTTCTTTCTCTTTCTCTCTTTCTCTCTGTCTGCCTGCCTGTCTCTCTCTCTCTCTCTCTCTGTCTGTTTGTCTCTCTGCCTGTCTCTGTCTCTGTCTCTCTCTCTGTCTCTCTCTCTGTCTCTCTCTCTACATACATATATATATATATATATATATATATATATATATATATATATATATATATATATTATTTTGATACACGTGCGCATGACGAAGCGCTTACTAACATACCGGATCGGACATTTAAACCTCTATCTACAACACCTGAAGACGTACGAAACAATACCACTAGCATGTTATCTAAAAGAAATAGTAGTAGTAGTAGTAGTAGTAGTAGTAGTAGTAGTAGTAGTAATAATAATAATAATATATATATATATATATATATATATATATATATATATATAGAGAGAGAGAGAGAGAGAGAGAGAGAGAGAGATAGAGATTTTTCTGATAAAGGCTATTTTCCCGGTGTAAAATTCGAATTTGAGTTTAATAAATAAATTAATAAATTTATTTAAAATAACCTGCACTAGTCTGTTTTTGAATCAGTAAATTTTAAATTCCAATATCACTGTATTTTTAAACAGCGTTTTTTTTTCCTATTTTTTATACAGACACGTGTGTGTGTGTGTGTGTGTGTGTGTGTGTGTGTGTGTGATATTATATGTTGTTTATTTGCATAACAAGATATATACTTTTAAATTAATTAACCAATCTGTATCAATTTTGTCCCACGGCTGCTAGTGATAAGTGTGTTCAAAGTCTTACTATATTCAGTTTTTTGTTTTTTTTTACTCATGTTCATCCCTTACAAAGCATTTTCGCCACTTGAACGTAAGGGGCTATAACTTGGGGCCATGCCTAGGAAAGATTAACAAGATATTTGTTTATGTTACATTTAAACTTCTGCATATCAGTACAGCCAGGGAGCAGGCAGCAGGAAGGGAATTCCAAAGTCTAGCTGTTCGAGGGAAGAAACTATAAAGCATTCTAGCATTTAGGGCCAGCAACAGTGAAGGGGTGAGATCTTATTGCTAAGCGGGTTTGCCGGGGATAAGTACGTCGAGGGGGTGAAACAAGTGAAACACCAGAACACATTGCATTAAAATATTTGTAAAACAGGCACATTGATGCAGTATTGCGGCGATGAGACAGGGGTTGGAGCTTAGTTGATAAAGTGGGACCGATTAGATTGACAACTCTTTTTTAGAATTTATCTAAGAGGGAGAGACTAGTCGGAAGATGCACCAGCCCAGATGTGGCAACAATACTCCATGCATGGACGAATGGTGGCCTTATAAAGGTACAGGATACTGTCAGGCATGAGTTGTCTTCTAGCTCGATAGAGGGAACCCACTTTCTTTGCAGCAGCCTTTGCAATGTCCTCTATATATTTGTTCCAGTTTATATTGCCCGCAAATGTTAGGCCGAGTAGTTTAAAGGTAGAATTCTCAGGTAGGGTACTATTTGTCATGGATATAGGGGGTTGGAGAGGCGTCTTGTATTTGTTAAAGGAGAGCAGCTTAGTTTTACTGACATTAAATTTGCGGCCCCATTCCGCTATAGTCTGTATACATATTTAGTTGCATGTTAAAAGCGGGGCGCTCCTCGTGTAAATTCATATATTAATACCTCTGATTTATGTGAAATTTTAACAATAGTTAATAAACATCAATGAATAAATATTCATAATAATATAATATGCAAACACACACACACACACACACACATATATATATATATATATATATATATATATATATATATATATATATATATATATAACTTTAACGAACGAGAGTAAATTGCTAGGTCCAATCCCTCCTTTGCCGGGGGGGGGGAGGGAGGGATCAAAAATAGAATATAAGAAGTAATTAGATCAGAGTTATAATGTTTTTTAAATATAGAGTAGTTAACAATTTATTATTTAAAACTATGGTGATGTTTTAGGCCAGAATCCTGTCGCCACGCATTATCCGTTGTTCAAATACAGAATAATGATCCAACGATCAACGGTCATAATGCAAAGATCGCTGTCTTGAGCTGTTTTGGTTGTCTATTGGACGCTTACGGCTAATGGCGGCCTGTTTCATGGAAGAATAGAGATTGGAGCTTAGTCGAACATCTGGGATGGAAATGATGGTAGAGTAGCGGAGGACTATTGAATGACAAAGGGTCTGCGAGAACCGGCAGTTTGAGATCCACCGACTACTCTGCGGATTAAATAAATAATTTGGTTCAAAATTTTGAGAAGGTTAGCAAAGTAAAAAATAATTTATCTGTGTGTTTGTCTGACACCTGACCACAGCTTCTGGTTCGGTAAAGCAATCGAACCGAAAAATAAAACGCTTTCCGAATATTGAGCCTAAATTGTCTCGGGTACAGCTTCTCGGGGTTTTAATGATATATTAGAAATCGATGTGCGAGACGAACGGGCATAATAAGCTACCTCTTTTCTTTGTTCGTTCGTCTTCTTCTTTCCTTTTTACATCTTTTTTTCCGCCGGATTTTCACACTGAGATGCTATTCAGACGAATGCTAAAAACAAATAACTTCAATTGCTACCCTTTTTCTTTCTGCATTTTATTAGGATTCGCTTTTTTCGGCACTCCAAAATAATGAATAATAATTATGGATCATAGTTGAAATTTGAAATGTGAATTGTCGAAAAACCAAATCTCAGAGATACGAACCGTATAAAATATTCGTATGAATGGAAAGACAGAAATATGAAATCTCAGAGACTTGCGTGATAAGAAATATATAACACTAGAAGAGAGACCTGACGTAGCCGGGGATTGAATAGTGCTCAACGAATGTTTCAAACTCCCATATTTTTATTGTCATCAAAATCGGTAGAAGCGCACATTTTTCAATCAAATCGATTGATTGACTGCTCTAGTTGGGGACCCATCGCGGTACACCGCGAAGAAGCTTCACATGCCTCCGCGCAGTGACTTAGATCACAATACATTGTAGTCTAATTTGCACTGTAGAGAATATGTAGGTTAATTTTATAAAATTATTATTTATATATAATGGCTTAAATTAAAGTTTAAAATACAAAAGTCAAGTATCGTACCTCAATTGTGCTCTAAACAGAAACATTCATTTCGAACGGGCCATTCAGAACCTACTGTTGATTTTGTGTGCCGAGCCTTTCGGCTTGTTTGGTAATAAACCTTCTCAAATGCACTTGTGATGTTAGGCTGTGTAAGGTGTTAACTTTGGTCAAAATCGCCTTACCTTCTTTCACCGGATTATTTCGATTATCGATACTTATCGAAGACATTCCGGTATAAGACACTACCAGGCATATAAAGTACCTTGGTGTGATATTTCATAAAAATCGGTCCAGCCATTTTCGAGTCCATAGGAAACGAACTCACACACACACACGCGCAGACGCATACAAGCAAAGTTCCTTTATTTAAAAGTAGAGATAATAAAAGCTGTATACGAATGGAAAATCTATATATCTATAAAAGTGAACGTGTCTGTCTGTCTGTCTGTGTGTCTGTGTGTCTATCTCTCTGTCTATGTACATTTCCTTACGCAATAACTCTGTCAATTTTTAGTCTATAGACTCGAAATTTGAAATACCGGGTACTGAGATTTGGGAAAATCGATGTGACGGGTGTCAGCCAGAAATTTGGCTGTTAAGGGGTCAAATTTCAACGATTTGACCTTTAAGAACTCTACCAAACTCCTCCGACAATTTTGGGTCTAGACACTTGAAATTTTAGATATAGGTTCCTTGAACCTGGATCTAACTTAATAAAGTGATTTGAGCCCGAAAATATAAATTTTAAGGGGTCATAATAGGGGTCAAAGTTTTAAAAAATTAACCATTTTTTTTGTTTGTTTGCTTTTTTTGCACAGCATACACCTCCAAACACCCGAGCAACGCCGGGCACCCCTGCTAGTAAAAATATAAAACTCAGAGACTTGGATATTTATATAGAAATTCGTTTAACGTATAAAAGAGATGAAAGTAATTCTAATTTTGAAATTGATAAATTGATTCTATGATTTTTGTGGGAAACAGTGAGGAAATTTTTTTAAAATACAATTATCTGGGTAAATGGATCATAGACGGTAAAAGTGCGATACAACTACTGAGACATTTTTACAGGTTTGTGGAATAAAATCATCACTATTTTTTTTGTCCCCCCCCCCCCAACAAAAGGGGGGGTGGATCTGTAAATTCACCATTGTCCGTTCGTCCGTTCGTCTGTCCGCACTTTTCTCAATAACTACGCCTCAGAATTTTTTGAAATTTTGCACAAACATTAAACATGATATGAGTAAAAAAAAGTAACAGAATGGATTTTCCGGGAAAACTTCGGTTTTCCCCCCGGGGGTACTTTTCGGGTTAAAATGGCTAAAATTGACACTTTTGTGCTTATTAAATAAAAAATGGATGCCTTGGATTTTTATAAAATTTCCCGAAAAGTTGTAACTAACTGATTTCTATATAATTTTGTTTGTCTATATTTCGCGATAACTCTTGGGTGTACCCCAGGGGCTCTTTTAGGGCTAATAAAAACACTCCATTTTTTTGGAACTAGTTGTCCAAAATTTCTGTGTAAGTCTATTTAGTAGTTTTGCATGGGGCTGAACTCAAATTCAAATATGGGGACTTTTGGGACTAAATGGGGGAGGAACAAATGATGGACTTTGTCATTTCCTTTTTTTTTTCTTTTTTTTTTTTGCATAGTGCAGAACTCAAATTTATATATGTTACGGCCTAAAACTGCACCGTTTGTTCATTTTTACCAGGATTTGACGTCCCCTGGGGACTGTTAGGGCTAAATGAGATAGGGGCGAAATGCTGAACTTAGTCATTTTTTTTACGCCTCGTTCACTGTACACTCACGGGGGACCATGCATGCTTCACTTGTTTTTTTTTTTCTTTTTTTTTTGCAATATGCTCAACTATATTGACCCGAAAACGACCTTCTTTAGTCTTCAGAAAAAGGGGTCATCTTCCATCATGGTAATGCTCGTCCTCATACAGCTCTACTCACCAAAGATCTCCTAGGGCAATTTGGTTGGGAAATCTTGCAGACAGGTCTCTCAACTCTTCCTAAATGTAGACTGTGAGTTAGTCGACAATGACCAAAACAATGGAGAATGACTAACAGAAATACGAAAATATGTACAGAGCCAGTAACTTTGTTCCTTTTTTTCAAAACAACAACAGACATGCCTGATGAAGGTCGAGGGACAATTCGACCGAAACGGTGCACTAATAACACTCAAGGTGAGAACAATAGTTCAATCAACACAAGTAATATAAAAAATCAATACTTATTTGGATTATTCGGACTACTGTTTCCATCTTGAGTATTATTCACACACTGTTTCAGCCGATGGAACTTACGGCCTTTCTCAGGTGGCTCTTGTGCAACGCGGGAATCGAAACCGAATTCTGAACAAAACGCTTTATTTAATCCACGGGGATAGCATGCTCTCATTCCGTAAGTCATAATCGGGTAGAAATCCTAAGTAATTCACAATTATATTTTTAGAGTTGCCTACACTGAGAATTGAACCTTTAATCGCCAGGAAAGTATTATTTACAACTGAATTTTATCCACCATGTCATATGCTACAGCCCAAGCGATACTTAAAATGGAATTGTGGATAACGTAGGATTTCTACCCAGTCGTGGCCGACGGAACGAGAACATGCAAGTGTATCTGAGAAGATTTATCACCGCAGAAGCAGAAGTGCCAGATGTATAAAATCAACGGTAGGTTCTTTGATAAGATAGGGGCGCGTTCGAAATGAATGTTTGTTTAGAGCACAATTGAACTATGATGCTTGACTTTTGGATTTTAAGCTTTAATTCAAGTCATTATATAAAAAATACTGTCATAAAATCAATAGTAGGTTCTCTACAGTATGATGTAGCATACAATGTATTGTGGAATCGGTCACTGCGACGCGGCATATGAAACTTCGTCCCAATGCACTGCACTGAGTCTTCAACTAGAGCAGAGAATCAATCGATTTTATTTTAATGACAATAAAAGTATTGGAAGCTTTGAACATTCGTCGACCTGCATTCAATTTAGACTAACGTCAGGTCTCTCTGCTATTTTTTTTAAAGATATATCTGTGAACAGATATCTGACGAAGGGATTCTTCCCGAAATATTATATAATACGGAACTTCCGTCTGACCATGCTGACGTAAGTAAGAACACATTACAGGTATAAAATATAAGAAACACACACACACACACACACACACACACACACACACACACACACACACACACACACATATATATATATATATATATATATATAATAATTTATGACTCCCACCCAGGTTACATTCTAACTTTACAAACGAAATAGGAAAATGTTTTTTGATTGAAATATCAGTTTTTGACGGTAATTCTTGGCCTGAAGATGTAGTCCCCCAACGCGGGTGATTACAGAAACATGTATGCACATATGTAGCCATTAATGTTTGTATAAATAAATTTAATATACCTGCTCTGTTCACTCATTGAGCATTGTTTGGTAGACACATGTTGTTTCATTGGATGTACTCTAGGAAACTAAACTCTACTGGCTATATATATATATATATATATATATATATATATATATATATATATGATTGCAACGTCTTGTCAGACGAGTGCCACTCCCTCAGACATTTAAAATCCATGAGCCCAAATGCCTGAGGGAGTATCTATACAAATATGATGTTACAGAGTCTTAGCTTTGTACGACAGCTAAGTCTCTCTCTCGGTTCAAAATATTCAGATCCAGCAACAAGCAAGAGCAAGATAGCCAGCAACAAATTAAACTGCAGACCAGCTTAATGCGGGTAATGGTCTTCCGCTTTATGGTTTTTTAAATCAGAGATTTGCTTCTCCTAGAAAGGTTGCCTTCACCACGGCTTACGGGAGCCCTCTCCACCCCAATACACACACACACACACACACACACACAAATATACATATATATATATATATATATATATATACATACATATTAACAAGAAACAAAATATATAGCAAGTAACTTTCACCAATTATTACTTGTTAAAAAGGCAGTCATCGACAACGTCTTACACTGAGAAAAAAAAATCTTACAAAATGTTTTAGAACTTGAACACTATGTCAGTCAATAGAATTCTTTTTTTTTACGTTTAGTCATAAATTTCTTGCATGTTACCGCGTGTTAACTTTACACAAATATTCATTAATTTAGATTTTACGCAAGAGGGTGGAAGTTTGAGATATGCAATTTATTTTAAGGATTATCCAAGTGCAAAATGGTTTGGGAAACGTTGCTTAAACGAAATAAAATGGATACCTACCGTAGTAATTTACTGAGAAGCATGAGCCGCTTGTATAGCATCCTTTGAAAAGTCCCAAATGACGCGAATAACTTTTTAACCAATTCGTTGTTACTACACCGACCAGATCCAAGAAAAACCCAAAGAAATTGAGGCCAATGCCCGCTTGAATTGTTGTAACCATTTTCTTTCAGATAATACAGTATCAAGAGACCAAAAAATATGAGGATGTTGACGACTGTAGAGACAAGTGCTTACGCTAAAACCTCCTGGAACAAGTAATTATTGCTTGTTTTTTTTTTGTTTTTTTAAAATAAATCTTAGCAAAGGAAGCTCGCGGTGTTGTCTCAAGTATATTTGCCTGTTAGCACGCGAGAGAGATTGGCAGCAGACTTCTAGCTTTTGGCGGTATCCTCTGCTTAAATAGATGCGAAATCCCCGAAAAACGTTACGTCAATACTGGGGATTAATCGCAAATTTCTACCGGAAACATATGGTCACGAAGCACTCCCTTCGATAGGAATGATCGCCAAAGGAAACGTGAACTGGGATTTTTCAAAACAATAAAACAAAAACAAATACAAACAAACGAAAAAACAAATAAACAAGATGATGCGTAAATCTATGCAAAATAAATAAATAAATAAACTACATTTTTTCATTTCTGTTTCTGTGTCGCTGTTTTGTAAAGTTTGCATGCGTTGGTAGGAGGGGGAAGTTTTGTGGTTCGTTCGAATATTCAGATTCAAAAATGTTTTTTTTTTGTTACTTTTGTTCGTCTCAAGCAACTTAAGCCTTATGGGCTACTTTTTAGAGGCCAGATTTATAGGTGGCCAATCTGGGTTGGGGATTTGGACAGCAAGGTACTTATTCGCATTACATTTAAGCTAGTAAAACCCGTGGAAATTCCACGGCAGTTAAAAAATTTTAAAAACGCATTATAAATCAAATGAATAAAAAATAGAATAAAACCAATAACTACGAATAACTTTTTGCATATTTTCTTTAACCTTTTACAGCTAAGAAAAATTGATTAACAAATTTTAGATATTTTTTTTTAATGAAAATTCATTGTTTTCTTTTTTGAATATTTTTTATATAAATTATAAACAAACAAATGTCAATTCACTTGCACATTTTTTTTTAATTTTAAAAAAAAATTATAATAAAAAAGAACTTAAAGTCTCCTCTCAACATTACTTTTTTAATTATAAAATAAAATAGCCAGTTTGAAACCGTTAACAGACAGCCATGTTTTTACATTTTTTTTCAATTTTGAAGAGAAAATGGTCTTAATGATTTTTAACTGATAAATAGCGACTATAAAGGGAGGCAATTCTTTTCTCATTAATTAGTGTTTGCGATGATAATAGTTTTTGTGATACTGGACGTACGGATAAGTAAATTAATATTTAGATTTTTGCGCGTTGACACGGTCAAAGAAACAGGAAGCATGGCAGGAATTCCAAAAGCGAGCGGTTTGAATAAAGACGCTACCAGTGGAAAGTCGTGGAAAACCTCTACGTACCTTTAATTTGAAGGGCGCTGATAGCTGCGTAGTCTGGGATTATTTACGTTGAGGGAGTACAAGTGGAGAAAGTTCGTCGGGGCACATTCCATAGAAAGTGATTAAAAAAGGGGGACACAACACTGCGGCGATGCGAAAGAGACTGAAGATTAACAGGCAGTATACGACCTCTTAGATTAGAAATTACTTGTCCAAGAGGGAGAGACTAATGAGTGGCTCGGTAGATCAGATGTGGCAACAATACTCCATGCACGGGTGAATATTGGCTTTATAGTATTACTAGCAAGGTGACTATACGTTGCCCTGGATTAAATGGTTATCAATGAATGTTTCACACTCTCATATTTTTATTGTCATCGAATTCGGTGAAATTGACCATTTTTAAATCAAATAATAATAAACAGTCTCTGACAGCATAGACACAGCACTTTCCCTCGACACTAGCGCACAAGTACATGTATTTGATTAATTTAATGCCCACCACAGAAACTGGCTTGGATTCTCTACTTACACAGACGCAGCGGTTAGAACAACACATAGCTTCTCTATATCTCACTCCCTATCACAAATTGTTACGTTTCCAACCCGTTTCCCAGACCAGAAAGAATAACACGCATCACTTCTAGATCTGTTTCTGACCACAATTCCCGATTATTGTATAACGAATGCCAACAGCCCACTTAAGAACGCTGATCATGCAGTGATAATGGTCGAAATCGCCCTAAAATCCAGAGCCCAAACTGAAGAGCCATTGCTCAAAACAACGAGATATTATAAAAAGGCTGATTGGGAAGCCATCAGGGATCTCATCAGAGATGCCCCATGGAATATATTTTTTCTCTTTCTGTTTGAACAGTGCGCAAATGAGACCACTGAATGAGTCAAAACGGCAATTGAAGCATGCGGAAATTTTATAGCAAGCCCCACTCTCCCCAATGGTTTACTTCTACTTGCGCAACTTCAAGTGCTCAAAGGCAGGATGCGTACCGCACATTTAACCGACATAAGTCTAGTTCAAACAGTATATAGAAGCTAGAAGTAACGTTAAGAAAGGAATAGCAACAGCTAAGAGAGAATTTACTGAAGCCACTAAAAAACGCAACGAAGCACAAAAATTAGGAACCCGTGACTTCTGGAAAATCTACAACAGTGTAGTAAATAATGGGCAATCAACAATTCCCCCACTAACCAACAATCACGAGGTTGTTTGCTCAGCAGCCGAGAAGGCTAACATGTTTGCCAGTCGGTTTGCCTCAAACTCCACACTGGACCCTTCTAACCACCCCCTCCTTGACTTTCCTTTGCGGACAGACGCCACGCTAGACAATCTGGAAATCACCCCTGCTCAGGTGCATGCTATCATAAAAAACCTTGACACTTCAAAAGCATGCGGACCCGATCTCATCCTGGCTATGCTATTAAAAAAGTGCTCTGCCGAAGTAGCTCCAGTTCTCTCCAAACTCTACAACAAATGCCTTAATGAATCTTGCTTTCCGGACTGTTAGAAAACTGCTTATGTGGTACCAGTTTTCAAGAATTCTGGCGAAAGAACTGACCCATTAAATTATCACTCCATTAGCCTCTTCCCACTTGAGTCAATAATTAACCAAGCTCTAGTCCATAACTTTACAGATGCTAAACTTCTGACTGACCAACAATATGGATTTAGGCAAGCCCATTTCACAGCAGACATCCTAACTGTAATCTCTGAACATATATACCGTTCACTGGACAAACAGGGGAGGGTAGAGCAGTAGCTCTAGATACATCTAAGGCTTTTGACAGGGTATCGCATGGGGGTCTTCTCAGAAAAATTAAATCATACAGTATCACTGGTAGAATACTTAACATAATTAAATCCTTCTTAGATAAGAGAAAAATCTAAGTTGTCCTCAACGGTCGTACATCTAAACAATATGATATAAATGCGGGAGTGCCTCAAGGGTTTATCCTTGGACCTCTATTATTCCTAATATTCATTAATGACCTCCCCAACAAAATTGCCTCTGAGATGAGTAGATATGCTGATGACACCACACTCTATAACAGGCACGACAGGAAAACAAATGAACAAATATCAAAAGAAATGGCAGAAACACTAGAGGATGACCCCCAATCTGTAGTGAAATGGGGGGGGGGAAATGGATGGTTACATTCAATGCTGCCAAGACTAAACTTGTTTCCTTCAATAATTACAAGAAACCTTTTCTACCACCAATAGCAATGGCCAAAGACTCATTATCTGAAAGTACTTCTTTTCAACTCCTTGCCCTAACGTTCACAGGAAACATGAGTTGGAACAATTACATTGAGAGTATTGCCAGGACCGCTGCGAAGAAGGTAGGCACTCTCTACCGTGCTAGAAAACTACTAACACCTGAAAGCATTCTGTGCCTCTATAAGGCCACGATTGTCTCCTGTATAGAGTATTGTTGTTATATTTGGGCTGATGCATCTACTACTAGTCTCTCGCTTCTAGACAAGGTTCAAAAGAAAGTCGTCAACCTGATAGGTCCTGAACTGCCATCTAAGCTTCAGCCTCTGTCCCATCAACGAAATGTTGCATCCCTCTGCCTGTTCTACAAGTATTTTAATGATGAATCCTCTGACGAACTGCAAGCACTTGTGCCCCTACGACGTAAACACCCTCGACAAACCCGACAGACAGCTAAATCCCACCTCTTCACAGTAGATATCCCTAGATGTAAAAGAGCTTTCTACTCCAGTAGTTTCTTCTCCAGAACTGCTAGACTTTGGAATTCCATTCCAGGCCCCTGCTTCTCCAACTGTACTGGCACGCAGAAGTTCAAGTGTAACGTGAACTGACATCTTGCTGTCCAACTCCTCACATAGTACCCCAGTAGCTGTTGCCCCTGATCGTAGTCCCCTACACCAAAGTGGCAATGCGTCTTGTTTGGTGTGAAAATGTAATAAAAAGATAATAAAAAAAAATACATTGTAATCTACATTGCACTGTAGAAAACCTACTGTGGTTTTTATTAAAAAAAATTTCATATATAATTTTTTATATAATGGTTTGAATTTAAAGTTTAAAATGCAAAATTCAAGTATCATACTTCACTTGTGCTCTAAACAGAAACATTCATTTCGAACGCGCCTCTGTCATATCAAAGAACCTACTGTTGATTTTATATGGCTGGCCTTACTGCTTGTACGGTGATAATGGCTTAAATTAAAGTTTAAAATGAAAAAGTCACGTATCATGGTGCAATTGTGCTTTAAATAGAAACATTCATTTCGAACGCGCCTATCTCATGTCAAACAACCTACTGTTGATTCACATGTTCAGCATTTCGGCTTGTGTGGTAATAGCACTTCGCAGATGCACTTGTGATGTTAGTCTGCGTAAGGTGTTAACTCTGGTCAAAATCGTATGTTCCTTCTTTCTTCTGATACTTTCGATTATCGATTAGCTATACTTATCGAAGACATACCAATACAAAACCTCTATCTAAGAACACTGCCAGACATATGAAGTTTCTTTGTGTAAAATTTCATAAAAATCGGACCAGACGTTTTCGAGTTCATAAGGAACGAACTCACACACACACACACACAGACAAAGTCCCTTTCATATAACAGTAGAGATAGAACACTGGCAGGTGTAAGAAATTTTCTAACCCAGTACATGGGGATATACCGTCTTTGCAGCAGGCTTACTAGAATCTTCGATGTAATTATTCCATGGTTGAGAATGTCAAGCCGAGGGGTTTCAGAAAGTCATAGGTTGTTTGAAACTGTTTTGTGTTTTATATGCTTACGAATAAATTAAAAAGGATTAAAAAAAATTTGTATTAAAGGTATCGGGACTTGATTTATTTTATATTAATGGGTTACCGCTTATCAATACATAGAGGCTACTCGAGGATAGGGATTAATAATTTTGCCAGATGGACAATGAGCCAATACTCTGAAAGGACTGAAAACTATCGGTGAGATAAGTACAGTTCGATTATTGAAGAAGACAACTTGATAAGAATTTGTCAACATTAGAATTGAAAACGACTATTATGTAATCAGCTGGGAAGTAGGCTCGTGGCATTGTAGTCCACAGACAAAAAGTTGTTGGAAATAATCTTTGTTATGGAAGTTTTGTTTGCTACATATTAGGGATCCTATGCCAGTAGTGATGAAGTTAGCTGGTATGAATTCTGACAAGGGTCACACTGAATGAACGATAGCCCAAATCTGTAAAACAGCGCTGTTCTCATATTTGAATGAAAGATTCGTGACGTAAAGTTGAGAAAGACGGCAACTGTCAAACGCCGTAGACAAAACTAAGACATGATGAAGATTTTTATATCAGTCTCTTCGTAGAAGTTATGCAAGGAAGAGCCACCAATAATATTGAATTAATCTCAGGTGAATGTTATCTTGAGTTTCTGTCCGTCTGCATCACTGAGTTCAGCAAGTAAGAAAATAAGTTCAAGAAGTAAACAATTAGCTAAGGTAACATTAGCCTCTGTCTTAAGTCTATTATCTCCAAATAAAACCTTGAAGGAAACTCAGCGAACGTCTCCTTGTGTGTCTTTCTACATAAAACGATTTTTTATTCATATTCGATCGACTGCCACTCATGAAAAGACGCGGAAAGCATGTCACAGACCAGCACGTGTAAACACCCCATACGTATGTATAAAAGACTTTTATTTTGTTACTAGCAGACCGCCCGGCGTTACCCGGTCGTAAGATACGCTTAAATATATTTTAATTCATGCAAATTACGGATTTATTATTATAGAGGCAATTCACTATCGATTATTATATTGAACTTAATACATAGTAGTGCGATCCAAACTATATATATATATATATATGTGTGTGTGTGTGTGTGTGTGTGTGTGTGTGTGTGTGTGTGTGTGTGTGTGTGTGTGACTCTTGGTTTGTTAGTTTTGACAAAATAAAAATTCTACGTTACCATTTCTATTGAAACTTTTGGACATTAACTCATTAGAATCTAGGTATGTTTTATGTTATTAAAATGAAATAAAATTATAAAATAATTTTTTTTAAAATTATTTTCGTTCCGAGTTCGGCCGAGGTTGTTTTCCGGAACCACTTCTGATTTGTATCGAATCTAGTTTCATTATTCCATTTTCCAGAAGCATTCAGTGACTTTTCCTTATCCATTAGTACAACATTCATCCTGTTTTTTTATAGAAAAATTTGTATTAATTTGTTTTTTTTTTTCCTTTCTGCTTTTTCTTCATATCATTTTTTTACCATTATCGGTGTATGCTTAACTTATTTTTTTATTATTATATTTACACAATTGTAACAGCTCGACAAACAAAATGTTACTTACAGACTACTATTGAGTAATGACGCCGTAGGTACTGCTTGAAAAAACAAATTTTTAATTTCCTCACCAAATATGTAATGAATTCTATTGGAATAATAATAATAATAATAATAATAATAATAATAATAATAATAATAATAATAATAATAATAATAATAATCTCCATGTTATTCTGTTTCATTTCAGATATTATTTTATATAATTTGATATAATATCGATTAAAAAAAATCTTTTTTACAAAATCGTTCCTTAAGAGTTTTCCAACAAGTTATATATATATATATATATATATATATATATATATATATATATATATATATATATATATATATATATATATATATATATATATTACGAGCGTCATTAAGCATGATTCTATTCTGATTTTATTTCTCTTTTACGCCCATTTATTTTTTTCTCTTCCGTCTTTTTTTTTTACATTCTTCAAATCTACTTAAACGTTTTTTTCTGATCAAAATTTGCCATTAACACATTAGAATCCGAATATGTTTTCATGTTATCAAAATAAATTTAAAATATGAATTTTAAAAAAATACGTTAGAATTTCTGTTTTATACCGACTCTATTTCATTCATTCTTTTTTATAAATATTAAAAAGAAATAATTGTGTTTTGTTTTTCTTCCTGCTTTTTCTCCATATTCTTTATACTAGTGCCGCCAATGTATCGTTGATTTACTATATAGATAACTTTAAAATGTGCCTTTGTGTTGCGTCATTAAAAATGTTTCTATTGTTTTTTTAACTTAAAAAAATTGTATTTAGTTATTATTTCCAACTTCTTTTTTCATTCATTACATCTGTTTTAGAACTATACACCCACCTTATTGTTTCCTACTGAATCTATCCTGTGTTCATCCTCTTTTTTTTATTAAAAAACGAAATTCACTTATTTTTCTTCCTGCTTTCTTTCCCATAGACAGGAACTACAAATCAAACGTGCGTATGTGTTTTTTTTTAGCTTTAATAAAAATTGTATTTATTTGTTGTTTACTTTAAACTATTTTTTTTTCATTCTTTACATTTGCAGATCACGTTTAGGTCGTCGTACTCACAGTGCCGAAATCAAGGCGGCGATGAGTTGCCAGCCAAAATCCTTACCAGCGAGCATCTGCAAACAAGCGGAGCAGACAAAGGATGATTCAGATACGTGCCAATGAAGCAGCAGAGTGACGTGCTGCCAGACGTGGTTAGGCACACTTACGGGTGCTTCGATCTCAACGGAATGAAAGACGTCAACGAAAAACTGCAGATCAACGTTAAACACGACTCCATGCTCAACAATCCTGGGATTGGGATCGCCTTGCATTCCACTAAAACTCTAATTATGATTATAGTTTGAGTCGCCATGTTCACATCGGCACTATGACTGAAGTGTGTCCCTATTGCATGGCTCTGAAATTAAAGGGAGAAACTAAAGGATTATTTTGTGCCAAAAAAAAACTATAAATAAAATAAATAAACTACCTCAACTTGAAGAATCACCAGAACCATTAAAAACTTTGCTTGCTGGATATACTGCTGAACCAAAGCATTTTCTTTCGAACATCAGGAAATACAACTCATGCTTCCAAATGACGTCGTTCGGTGCAGAAATCTCAATTCATGCCAACTTTTAAAGTAAAAGGACAAATTTACCATAAAGTTGGATCTCTGCTTCTTTCCCAAGATTGTCATCATAAATTTCTACGAATGTATTTCATCGATGACAACAATGATGATCTGAATGCAAGCTGTGGAATTTCGACTGGCGAAAGAAGGTCCATTGTTTCCCAACTGCAAGAGCTGCTCCATAATAAAAACAATTTAGTGCATTTATTCAAAACTGCCATTAAAACGATGCCATCCGATACACATAAGATTGTTATTCGTGCTGACAAAGCTCCTGCTGGAGAACACGTGCGAAGATTCAATGCTCCAACTCTAGATGAAGTGGCAATTGTTATAGTTGGATGTTCCGCGGTTAGTGTTGAAATATTGTAATCTTTATTCGTCCTTTGCGTATGAGGAGTGCAGGTTTAAAGTAGCAGAATTGGGCCGGGTTCAATAATAGTGTCGAAATGGTCAGCTGGGAGCGCGTTTAGCTGCTTTCAACTCGAATGAAGGTCAAAGTATAGTTAATAGTAGCGACAAAATAGGTGGGTGAAAGGAGGTTGAAAGAATACGCTAAGTATTTGTGTGGATGGATCTTAACGGATAGTCGGGAGGTTTAGATGGGAAATGGGAGTATGGGGGTATACGTGTGTGGGCGAGTTTGTGGAAATGGGAGTCAGTTGCCATTATCATAAAGAATTTTTAGTCAATTTAAATATAAATATTTCTGGATTGACTGGGTTAGTATTTATTTATTATAATTGTATACGTTATATGTGTTAATTTTATAGTATGGATTTGTTCGATTTGTGGAAGGGGTTTGCGAGTAGAAGGGACGGGGGGAGATATTTTAGGGTTCTTATTCTTGGTTTGAGGTTTGAGGCCGGCTGAAAGGGGGTTCTAAGTTCCTTTTCATTAAGTTTTGGCATTAAATTGATGATGACAGAGTCTTGGTATAACTAGCGCTAATTCCTAATTGGGGTTCAATTTAATAGGCGGTGTTAAGTATTAGACTTTGCAAAATGAGATTTAGATAATTGTCTGAAAAACTATGAATAAAAATAGTTGTAGCGTTAGTTTGATCTTGACAGGGGGAGAGGGATTCAACGAGGGTTTCCTGTATTACTGTTATACAAGCGGTATATATTCGGAAAGTGTGCTAATAGTTCAGATTAAAAAATTAAAGTCTTAGTGGGGATGGCAGCGGGAAAAATAATCCAATAAAAAAAGGAAATTGGGGGTGTAAGCCGTTTGCAAGGGGCAAGGAACAGCAAGGGGGGGGTGTTATGTTCCTGCATGGTTAGCTTTAGAAGTTAGCTAGATATTAGTCCTTCTCTGGCGGTGTTCTTTCAGCGGGGCTATTTGTATTTCCGTATTTGAATTTTTTCTTGTGCCAGCAACTGCGAATTATCTCTGGTTTAGAGTTGAGGATGTTTAATTTATTAGGTGTCGTTATAATCTCGGTCGCCTCTGCGTTGCAAAGCAGGCAGTATTTAGAGTCTGGGTTGTATGATTTAGATTTTCTTAATATTTTCCATTTTAATGAGAAGTTTATGTTTTGTTTCAGATTTCTTAATAAATTGTATAGGGTTATTTTTGTCTTAGGGATCTCTCTGCAGAACGATTGTAAATGGTTTAAAATTCTGGCTTTTATCGGGAAATAGGATAATCCTATGTACGTGTGTATTTTGGGGGTTGTGTGTGGTGTATTAAGGGATTCTTCGTTTATTTGCGGATTAATTGAGTTGAGATGTTCCGGGGGTTGTTGGGTGTGTGGCTCAATACCGTCTATTCCTATCGGTTTCGTGATCAGTTGTTCGGTGAGTGTGCTATTATTTGTTATGCGTATTCTCGCTGGTATTACTGGGCGTGGGCGGTCAAGTTATTCGCTGTTGTGGTAGATGGAAGTTCAGTTACTGTGCATGAGTAAATGACGTCTAAATGTACACAGTCATTCTCCAGTGGGCAGATATCCGGGTCGTTACAATTACAGTTTGGGTGAGCTAGACTTGGAGTGCCGTTATATATATATATATATATATATATATATATATATATATATATATATATATATATAGTGTTACAAAATGTTTGATACCATTTCTCAGTCTAATAATTTTGACAATTTTCGTTGGAATGACCTCAAATTTTCACAGTTTGTGTAGAAACGTTTCAAGTTTTTGTGTGTAACGTTTGGCATTTCTATCTTTTCAGTTTAAGAAATACTGTTCACTTCAAAAGAAAAGGTATTTTGCGTGTTAGAGTATGCTCGGACTCAGTCACCGAAGACAGTGCAGCGTGCCTTCTTCACAAATTTTGCAAAGAAGGCACAAACTACAAAACAAATAAGGACTTGACACCAAAAATTTAAAGAAAAGGGCTGCTTGTGCATACCTTAATGCGACAGCAAGTTCCGCACGAGCTCGAATACCAACTCGACGTGTGCAGAATCACAAGAAGCGCTCATATTGAACATTTATGAAAATCTGCCATAGATCCAACAAATATTTGAGCTTTTCTTTGTAAATTTATCTAATAAAATATGACTTTCAACATAAAATGTATTTAGTTTCATTAAGATCAATCATTCTGAGATATGTGTATTTAGAATGGGGTCAACCATTTTGGAACACCCTATATATATATATATATATATATATATATATATATATATATATATATATATATATATATATATAGTCTAAAAAGCTTTGAGTAAAAAAAAAATTAAATAAAAGAAATGCAGTTTAATTTCCTGAAAAAAAACTAAATTCAAACCATCGCAGACTTAGCACCTACATAATCCTCCGTCTATAACTTTATAATTACAAAATAGGATTTAACTATATAACGATGAAATAAAAGAAAACATGAACTAATTTTGTTAAAGAGAAATAGATTTAGCACTTGCATTAGTCGACTTCTCAAAAGTCCACAATTTTAAAAGAGAATTCAACTAAAAAAAAAGAAAGATATTAACTATTTTTTTTTAATAGAAAAACGGGGATCCTAAGCTGCATACCATGTAACTGTTTTGGACATTTAAAACACACACACACACACACACACAGATATATATATATATATATATATATATATATATATATATATATATATTAGTGATGGGACGTTCCAATATTTTTTCCCGATTCTGATACAATTACCGATTCCGATTCTTTATAAATCTCTAAATATTTTACTATAAAAGTGTTATTTTGTACGATTATTGTAAAACACATCTGGAATGTGCATATATTTTCTCAAACATAAAATCACACTTGTGAGGGGGGGGGGATCTAAAAATTTAAGTCTCACTGGAAGTTTGAAATGAAAAATCTATATATTAATACGATAGCATGTGTGTTCTTTTGTGTGTCACGCTTACATCCGGGTCGTTTAATTGTTATGAAATTAACAAACAAAAAAAAAAATTGGTGTCGCTGTTGAGGCAAAGTTGATAAAAATTATTTGTTCTTCTTGGTCTTTTGGCCAAGATCAAAGTGTAGTATCTATTCTTCAGATGCTACATTTCTTTTCTCTCAGTGGAGGAGAAATCCTTTACGACTAAGACAATTTTTGTTCCTTTTCTCCACGTTAAAAAACGACCCTGGTGTCTAAGTCTGTCCCGTGGGTAGGCGTTGTAAATAGGTGCTATATTTAATGTAATAAAGTTTTAATATTACAAAAGTAACTGGGAAAAGTAATTTCTGATTTAATTACAAAATGCCCTGGATATGCCCCTTCTGATTAATTATAAGATGCCCTGGAAAATGGCCCTGCTGATTATTTTTTGTTTGCTCACTTGCCTCCCCACAAGGGCAGAGTTAGACATAAGGTCAGTTAAATTTGGGGGGAGACCAGCTCCCCAAAAGGGGCACTCTGGTCAGTAACAAAAATAGAAATTGTGTCAGTAATAAAGGATTTCTCCTCCATTAACCAAGACGAAAAAAGAGGGAGATTTAAGTCACTGGAATGCTGAGACTGATACTACACTCAGAAATCCATAATGAAGCAATGGTTGCCTAATCACTAACCGTGTTAATGTTTTTATGTATTAATTTCGAAAAGCTGCTAAAACAGTTTATGATTTAAACATTACTTTATTTTAAGTATATTTTAAATAGTGGGGTGGGGATATGAAGTCAGTCCCCGAAATGACTTAAACGATTTACGATTTAAACAATTCTTTATTTCATGTATATTTTTAACAGTAGTATGGGGAGATATGAAATCAGTCCCGGAAATAGCTGAAACCGTTTACGCATTAAACATTACTTTATTTAATGTATATTTATAACCGTGAGGTGGGGATATGACGTCAGTCCCGGAAAGGGCTGAAACAGTTTACTATTTAGACATTACATTAATTCATGTATATTTATAGCAGTGGGTTGCGTATAAAAAGTCAGTCCCAGAAATAGCTGAAACAGTTTACGATTTAAACATTACTTTATTTCATGTACATTTTAACAGTGGGGTGGCAGACAAAGTCAGTCCCGGGTTTGAATGAGATAAGTTCAAGTATATACTAGCAGAAAGGGTCGCCCAGTATTGAATGAGATAGGTAGAAAACATATAGTAGCAGAATACCCAGTGTCGCCCGGGATCGAATGAGATAGGTGAAAGTTATATACTAGCGGAATATGCGGCGTCACCCGGGATTGGATAAGATAGGTGGAACATATATACTATGAGATTATCCGGAATTGATTGATGTGTCTGTAATGAAATAATCATCCCAGGCAAGTCATCATTTAAGTAAGGGGTAGCGAGATAGTGGGTTAAAGTTATGAAAATTATTGTCGAAATTAGTAACATATCCAAGACGTATGAAAAATGATAAAATATGAGTTACTTGATTGGTGTGTTTGTAATGAAATAATCATCCCAGGTAATATATCAAAGTTATTATTTTAGTAAGGGAGAGGCTGTAAGGTGTGTTAAACTTATGAAAAATCATTGTCTAAATTAGTAACATATCCAAGAATTACGAACAATGATGAAATGTAAGTTAATTAATTGGTGTGTTTATAATAAAATAATCAGTCCAGACAATATATCAAAGTTATTATGTTAGTAAGAGAGGGCGATAAGGATGGTTAAATTATGAAAAATGCAATGAAATAATCAGACCAGAACATATATCAAAATTATTCTTTTAGTAAAGTGGGCGATGATGTGGGTTAAAATGATAAAAACGATTGTTGACATTGGTAACATATCCAAGAATTATTAAAAATGACGAAATGTGAGTTAATTGATTTGCGCGTTTGAAATGGAATAATTATCCCAGATAATATATCAAAGTTATTATTTTAGTAGTGGGGGGAGTTAATAACCTGGGTTAAACATATAAAAAGTGATTGTCGAAATTAGTAACATGTCCGAGAATTATAAAAATTGATAAAATGTGAGTTAATTAGTAGTTGTGTTTTTTATGAAATAATCATCCCAGACAATATATCAAAGTTATTTTTTAAGAAACAGAGAGCAGTTAGGATGGTTGGAATTATTAAAAAAATGATTGTCGAAATTAGTAACATATCCAAGAATTATGAAAAATGATGAAATGTGAGTTAATTGATTGGTGTGTTTAATGAAAAAATAAGCCCAGACAATATATCAAAGTTATTATTTTAGTAAGGTGTGCGATATGGTAAGTTTAAATGCCGAAATTAGTAATATATCCAAGAATTACGAAAAATTGATGAAATGTAAGTTAACTGATAGTTGTGTTTTTTTAATGAAATAATCAGCCCATACAATATATCAATTTTTTTATTTTTGTAAGGGGAGAGGCGATAATATTGGTTAAAATTATGAAAAATTATTGTCGAACATAGTAACATATTCAATTATGAGCAGTGATGAAATGTGAGTTAACTGACCGGCGTGTTTGTAATGAAATAATCAGTCCAGGAAATATATCAAAGTTATTATTTTAGTAAGGGGGCGTTACAGTTTAATAAAAAGGCTAGAATAATATGATTGTGCCTTCCTTCATGCTGAACAGAATACTCACAGAATGCCCAGCAACAATATATTACATATGAAAAATGCAGCTGTGGGATTTCCAAATGTCCTGCTAGTATTTATTATTGTATTATTACTATAAGCAGTGGAAGATGTTTCTTGAACAAATATCAAATAAAAAAAATAATTTAAAGAATCGATTTTGGCATCGGAAAATAGGCTAAAAATTTTCCGATGCCGATACCGATTCCAATATCCCCAAAAGCTCCGATTTTCCGATTCCCAATTCCGATTAATCGTCCCAACACTAATATATATATATATATACATATATACGGGTGTATATATGTGCGTTATATATGATGATTCCCTTTTAACTTCTGAGTGTTAAACCTTCTGCTATGTGATTCGTCTAGTATATTTTCTATTGTAGGTTGATGAGTACATACATACATACATTAAGAGTCTATAAACAAGAGACGAACACCAGCAAAAACGCATATCTCAAATCTTCCTTTTATGTGTCCTGAAATTAAAGATGCTTTTCTCTGAAATTGAAAACGCTCATACGTGATTATATTTTGATAGAATCATTTATTTCTTGCTGTTGGCCCGCTTTCTTTAAGACTACATTTTGCTAAGTCTCCCATCTTCTGACTTCCACGGGCGCCCTGTCCAAAAAAATCCCGCTCGTTCGCTAAAGAGTTGCGTATCGAACTGATCTCCTTCGTAACTAAAAACTATATTTTTTCCATCACGGCATCACTACTCGTAGCTTTAAGATCCTTGCTGAGTTTCTTTCACGCGATGTAGCTGGGCTATGCAGAGCTCCTTGTTGACCATGGCATACCTTTCGAGCATTCCAAAGTGCACCGTGCTCTTACAGTCTCAACAAACGCAGATCATGGACTTCTTTTTATGGAAGTCAGGCTTGACTCTCGACGTTTGACCTTTGAACCTTTCTCTGCTGTCTTTGACTTTCTTCGGTTTTATAAACAACTGTCAATCTTGACTTGAATCATATCAGCATTTTGTCGTTTTTAATGACAGGGATCGCTTGTCAAAATTGAATGATTGTTCAAAACAGCGAACAAAGATATTTTCTTATATAAAAATATAGAATTATTTATTTTACATTTAAGGAGCATTTTATTTCCGGCGATTATAGACCTACGTCCGTTGTCACTTCCGACAAGGCGAAAACTGCTATGAGCGCCGAGGTACGCGTCCCGTCTGCTCGCCGGTTCGGCTTAAAATGTTTCAAATATAAATAATAAAGAGATTGATAAAAAAACGAGAAGAACGAAAGAAAGCGAGAGAGAGAGAGAGAGGGAGAGAGAGAGAGAGAGAGAGAGAGAGAGAACGAGAGAAACGCCAATCCACTCCAAAACAAGACAAGTCGAATGACACTTTGACTTTTAAGAAATGTTGGACCTTTGAGCATCTGTGTTCTCTGATGGCTTTGACGTAGTTGAGTTTTATAAACAATTGTGATTGGCTTGAATCATATCTGATTGACAACAGTTACTGAAACCCTCATGTTTTTTTTTCAATAAGCACGCCTTTCTTTCTCGCCTCCCCACGAGCACACGGTTTATTAATGCAGAAAATCCTCATAGAAGGAAGCTTCTTCACTGTGGCACACACATCATGTAGATCATTCTTCCTTATAAAAGTCTACAATTCTAAAGAGAAGCTCTCTTTTTTTTTTCGTTTTTTTTTTTTTTTTTTTTGCTTTGGTAGATGGGCAGTCACGACATGCGAAACATCTCTTTTCAGCTTTAAAAAAAGTATCACAAAAAGAAAAATCAATAGTGATAAAGAATGAAAATATCGGTAACTGGAAACGTTTCTTTCTTTTTTATTTTTATCGTACACACATACAAAAAAAAAGAGTGGAGAACATAAAAGACAAAGTTAAAACAAACGTCGCAAAGGTTTAAAACCAAGATTTCATCGAGTGAAATTGGAAGAAAAACGTATCCTTTTTACAATCCCACCGTCATTTAGGCCATCCATTGCTTCAAATTGTAACAAGGTTTCATGATTTCCAGTTTTTTTTTTTTGTTTTTAGAGTGCTTATCTAAGATATCTTCTTTATTATTAAAAGATAAGAATAATAACAGCAACGAAGCTCCAGAATATAGGCCGCATCTGATTTGTTATTGGCGTTCGGCAAAAGAATAAATATATTCCGAAGCCAGAAGTAACTAGAGTTATCTACCCTTGCGTGATTCTGGCGGAGAAGACAAGCCGCCATGTTTAATTTTGATTAATCTTGTTTTTTTATTACGAAAATGACCAATCTCAGCTAATATAAGTTAATTATATTTTCACAAAATATAAAATCATGATTTTACTACAATAAAAAAAAACGATAAATTTCTGCATTAGATAGAATGGGAATATTATTTTTTAGATTTAACCAAACATTGCCATGTCAAGGACACATTTTTATCCATTTAACTCCTGAGATTATAGCGTTTTTTGTAATGTCTTAACTAAAAAAATTCTTTAAATCTAATCTATAAATATATCCTGTCGAACTGTCAAAATCAGAGTCAAATAGAATTTAAGCTAAAAAGACATAACTTGTTTCTGTCTAGCCAATTTTTATTTATTATTGCCGTATCGTATTTTTGGCAATATAATAGCGCAAGAGACAATTTATTTTTTAGAAAATAACTTATTCAAATTAAGACAACTGCTAATACGAAATATTTTTGGATAATAACCTAAAAATAAAAAATCAGCAAAGGGAAATAACTCATTTTAAATTGAACAATATAATAGGAGTAATGTGTCTTAAGTTAAAAATGTGTAAACAAGTGCCAAATTAAAAACTAAAATGACTTCACGAGTAAGTATTGCTAGTTGTTATGATGAAATAAAGTCGTTTAAGAAAATTTACTAACGAGTTTTTGAATGTCGGCCTTGAGATTGATTGTCAGGAAGTTTCGGCTGTATCGCATATATGGTTTGCCGTCAGGAGCCACCAGGAACTTTTCAAAATTCCAGGAAACATCACTTCGCTTTACTGGCTTCCAAGTAATGAACTGCGGGTTGCCCATTAAAGAGATGGGGTCATCACTAGGGGCCGGAAGGTGGTCCTTTAGAAAATCGAATATGGGGTGGGTCTTCTCACCATTGACGGAAACTTTTTCCATTATTGAGAAATTGGGTCGAAAACCATTCCCAGGACGGACATAGCAAAGAGACTGGATAATCTCTGTCCCATCGGCGTTTTCCTGTTAAAAGAAAAAGAAAACTTAGTAAAATTGCAGTATAGTTAACAGTCAAAACAAACGCAGTAGATGTTAATTATTTACCGAGCTATATACTTCGAATGTTCTGAAACTGTTTGTTTAGACGTTTTAATTTCACAATTTGCTTTCGATGGTCGTGCCACACTAAAGCCAACCTGGCTGAGCACATGAGGTGTTACTTCGGTTTAAATTCATGATGAAAAGATAGAAAGAAATTACTTGTTACTTATCCTACCTCTTAATCCGAATCCGAGTGGCAAGCGCACAAAACCTCACTTAATTGACAAAGTAAAACCTCACTTAATTGCCTTGTAAAACTTCACTTAATTGTCTAAGTATAGCGAGTAGTCATTACTTCGGTCGCCATGTTTTGTGTGTGTGTGTGTGTGTGCGTGTGTGTGTGTGTGTATACGAGTCAGGCGACCATAAAAATGAAATTCTGAAATAAAAAAGAAAACGTAGAGTTTCTACACATTTCCTACTTAAGGAATGGTTTCTACGTTTTTTTTTAATCTACAGTATATAAATAAAACACTAAATATATGTTTGACTGTGTGTAATCAATAAACTCTTAAATTACTAGTCACATAACACTGAAATCAATATATAACAGTAATCATACACCAAAGATAGTTTATAACGAGTAAAATCTTTGTTTGGATTGATGAATAATGCGTCCAGAAGACGGCAAGTGGAATGCCAAATATTCATTTCGACTTACCGACATATTTGTATTGTTTTCTGGGCATGCTCAAATTCAATTCAATTCTTTCAAGTCATTTAATATGAAATCATTCTTTACTATCTATCGATAGATACATCTGTATGGAACGCGACTGGAGCGCTAAACGTTTTGGTTTCGATTCTTGCTGATGGGATCAATCTATTTTTTTAACTTTTGAAATTACTACGATATATTAGGTACAATATAATATTAGATAAATAATTGCTTCTATAATAATATATAGAAAATATGCATGCATTAAAATATCATATTTAAGCGTATTTTACGATGCGGCGAAGCCGGGCGTCCATCGTTTGTTTACAAATAAATATATGTAAGATTGTTTTGGCGATAAAAAGTTGGATATTTACTCCCCCCCCCCAAAGAAAATGAAAAAAGTTAACAAATAAAAGGCTGTGGTGGTTAGTAGGACTCTCTCAAATCTGTATAGATCTGCGCTGCTCACTGTTTGTCGTATTGTTTTAAGAGCCGAAAACAAGTAAGTTCCTAAGTGAGGATAGGTATTATTAGGGAACGAAATAAGAAAAAAAAAACAGGATCAGATTGGTAAGCATGGGTGGTACCTTCCAAGATAGGTACACTTTTTAGGTCGAGTTACAAACGATATAAATCTGGGGAGTAGCCATCTAGGATGGTCTATAACACCAAAAGAAAAAAAAAAGAAAAGGACGCATTGTTAAATAGAATGAGTACTGATCGAAACTTAAGTCGGGATGCATTATACTTAGGAAAGGAACACGTACTCAAACTTGTTTCCTCCAAAAACATATAAGATAGCAGAGTATGTTCACCGCATTTTAAATGGCACAGATTGCAATTTTCTCCTATTACATCTGATTTTTATTTTAAGCTGATGTTTAAAGTGCATAATTGGATCGTAATCAGAAGACAACTCAATATCATTCCCTGTCATGAAGCGTGCCTTCCACACAACTCGTCTAACTACAGACAGGGACGTGAAAAACACAAATCGCTTCATGAGCCACATTGTAGACTACAGATGGTACATCTAGGCGAACCAACTATTCGATAGTGATGCTAGCTATAACCACAACTCATAAAGCTTGTTTCATAGAAGGCGTGTTCAGTCGTTTCATTTTCATTTTCGCAGCGCACACAGAAATGAGAAATGTTTTTACGCTCACTTTAGCCTTGTATAGCTGTCCATCCCAGAACAGTCGCTAGATAAAAGAAAACTGTGTTATTGAGATGACTCTATCCTGTCACCCACTTTTACTGAGAGCGATCATTCTAGCCGCTCTCTAAGCGCATTCCTGCACTGACTCCCGATATAGATTAGTTTATTGATTACTGAACTCCGACAGGAGTATGGACGCAGATCAGCATCAATTGAAAACTACGATCGAGCCTTTGGCTTGCATCAACAGTCAGTCCAGTGGTCAGAGATTAGGTTAAGAAAGGTGTTCTCAATCTCAGGGCCTCACGTAAACTCCTTTATCGAAAGCTCGTCACAAGAATGACATCCTTTGGCCATATCGGTGATTTGCTAAATCAGACATCCCCAAATCCCCGAGTTTGGACGTTGAGTTGATGTGAAATGTGAGAAGAGCAAACGCGCATTGTAGTAAAAAAATAAGCGCACGCATCATTTATATCTTTTGAAGGGAAAGTTACAATTAAAGCAAAATCCTTAGACAGACGCTTTGACTTTTGACTCTATTTCCACCTCTAATTGGATTTCGAAAGTAATTGTAGATTCTGTCAATGCAACGAATAGTGTTTTGAGTTGCGCCTACCAAGATGTGGCAACAATATTTCATCATGTCCAACTCATAGTTAATTGCGTCAGGAGTTAACTTTTTTTTTTTTTTTTTGTAGCGGTAGAGTGAGCGAGTAAATTTTCTGGTGATCCTAACAAAATATTGAGTGTAAGCCTTCAATTTTAGGTTTGAAATAAAAATTAGTCACAAGAGAGAGAGAGTGAGAGAGAGAGAGAGAGAGACAGACAGACAGACAGACAGACAGAGACAGAGACAGAGATTCATTTCAACTTGGATAAACAAGAATATAGACGTTGATGATGAAAGATGCGAAGAATACTCTATTCGTCATGTGACTCTCAATAGCAATATTAGTAGGAACTGATACGGCTTTTCATCTTCACATAGTTTACAAATATTTTTCTCTCACTCATTCTCTGTACTCTCCTTATCATGTCTGCTGATCTTTTTCACAAAACTACCAATCCACCATGAAAACTAAAAGAAACAACCCAAACATGCGCTTGAACCCAGAACCCAAAGTTCTAACATAGATCCCTACTACCAGGTATCCTTTTCTAACATTAGAGGGGGTCTCTATTCTAACCTTCCAGATGTTGGAATCCATTTACATGATACCAAATCGGACCTGTTGTTTCTGTGTGAAACTGCTATTGACCCGTCAGTTGCTATAGATGACTTTCTGATCCTAGGTTATTTAAACGTGCCCTTAAAACTTGACCTCCTATCACCGCCATGGTCATGAAATCTGCACTACATGAGAGACGGTTTTCAAAAAAAAAATACCTCGATTCCCTCCATGTATTTCAACGTTGCACTTTATATTTTATATTTGTTTTTTCATCGAAGGTGTTACCATCATTGCACTAATATTCAGTAAAATCTTCAGGATCCTGACTGATTACCCTTCTGCTTGCGATCATGCTTGTGTCGACTTTAATGTTCACAATGCTGAGTGTGTGATACTATCGACGTTCCCTCCCCCCCCCCAAGTTATAAAGGGGCTTTGGCAGACTATGGATACCCACGAAAGGGTGCCTGTGGCAAGAGGTGCTCAATCTCCGACCATACTTCCCCTGAGTCGACATTGTTAAATAGCAGTGGCAAGTGAAGTGCATATACAGGACGACTGGAAACAAATGCTGAGATAAGCGGAGAGAGCGCATACAGCGCCTATAATTCCCAAATGGTCACCCATCTGATACTAACCAGGCTCAACGTTGCTTAACTTCGGTGATCTGACGATTATGCCGTATATAAGTTATATAGGAAGTTATAGGAAGTAAATAAAAGAGGAAAATATAACAACAAAGAAGAAGAGATAAGTTTATCAGCAAATCTGTACAGGACCAGCATCCTACAGTAATCGACGGAAAAAAGGCGATTAGATGAATGGTCTAGACTATGTTGATTTTGGTGCCAAGGTAAAAACCACAGCGGCGTCCAGACAATACCATCATTTATCTTACGTCTTGGGGCGATGATTTTCTCTATAGGATTTGTAAAATCAAAATTTTGAGTAAAAAGGTTTCTGCATATGATTGGTGCGTTAGTGGCATTGTTGCGCCTGAGGTTCACTTTATGTTCGTATTTATGTAACATTTATCGTTGTTTCGCCGATATAAGTTATACTAATGTGATCCGAAATGCTACCAAAGACAAGACAATTTACTCTTATCTGATTAAACGCCTTAAATATCGGTACAAACCTGTTTTTGTGCAACCTGTAGGGTCCCGTGCAGTCAAAAAGAATGAATAAAAAATTTAAAAAATGGCCACCTTTTCTCTGTAGATGCTGGTGATATTGTCACCTATTATGCGATCGAGAACTTCCGGTTGAAAATTTAAAAAAAAAACTGATTTTTTAGATACTGCTTTTATTTTTGGATTTGAACGTTGAAGTAGCGAGTTGAATTTTTGACAGCAGAGTGTCGAATTTTTGGAGTAACGAGTGTTTGGCAGCAGTGTTAAATTTTGGGTAGTGAATTTTGATAGCAGTGTGTCGAATTTAGCCCCTGAAATTGTTACTTGGAAGTTCCCTACCGTCTTGTAATACTGTTTAACCAAATAATCTATATATCTATAAAAGTGAACGTGTCTGTCTGTCTGTCTGTCTGTCTGTGTGTCTGTGTGTCTGTGTGTCTGTCTGTCTGTGTACATTTCCCTACGCAATAACTTTGTCAATTTTTAGTCTATAGACTCGAAATTTGAAATACCGGGTACTGAGATTTGGGAAAATCGATGTGACGGGTGTCAGCCAGAAATTTGGCTGTTAAGGGGTCAAATTTCAACGATTTGACCTTTAAGAACTCTACCAAACTCCTCCGACAATTTTGGGTCTAGACACTTGAAATTTTAGATATAGGTTCCTTGAACCTGGATCTCATTTAATAAAGTGATTTGAGCCCGAAACTATAAATTTTAAGGGGTCATAATAGGGGTCAAAGTTTTAAAAAATTAATCATTTTTTTTGTTTTTTTTGCTTTTTTTTGCACAGCATACACCTCCAAACACCCGAGCAACGCCGGGCACCCCTGCTAGTATGTCTATATTGCAGTATTATTCAAAACATTCTGAAAGAGAATACTTTATCTAAAATTAACTAAATACTAGCCGAAGTATCTGTCAACACTGGGTTTCTTAAACAGTTCTTTTTCTGCACGTTAGTTCACATGAAAACCCCTTTTTTAAAAAACTTTAAATCGTAATAAAATATTGCTAAAGGCACGTTAATCAGGCTTATGATGACAATGAATATCGACTAGGAAATAACTGGAATCATATAGAGACACAAAAAATTGCTTAGCGTGAGACTCGAACCCTGAAATATGATATAAATTATTGGAACAGCATTGTTCCTATTTACTTGCCTTCTCACGAGGGAAGGATTAGACGCAAGGTCGGTTTTTGATGTGAGGGAAAATCCAGCTCCCCAAAAATTAAAATTGTCTCAGTTAGAGGACAGAAAAATGAAGTGTAGCATTAGAACAGATACTATACTGTGATCTTGGCCCGAAGAACAGCATTGTTAATCAAACACGAACTGATTTAAAAAAATAAGAACCCCCCATATATATATATATATATATATATATATAAAATATATATATATATACATATATATATATATATATATATATATATATATATATATATATATATATATATATATATATATATATATATATATATATATATAAAGGAAATATCGACAATACAAAAATATATGCTAGTGCACATAGATTTAATCATTAATTCAATAAAGGAATCACATCAATAGGTATAAGGGGTAGATACACTCTTTATACCTAGTTATTTCGAAGCATAATGCTTCTCATCAGAAGAGAATCAT
The DNA here is from genome assembly GCF_053919585.1 of Euprymna scolopes. Taxonomy (NCBI): domain Eukaryota; kingdom Metazoa; phylum Mollusca; class Cephalopoda; order Sepiida; family Sepiolidae; genus Euprymna; species Euprymna scolopes. The sequence goes on along the minus strand of NC_136513.1, from coordinate 19,970,899 downwards.
TAGGCCCCGAAATAACTATGTATAACGAGCATTTATATCTCTTGTCACTATTGATGTCATTCCCTTATTGAATAAATTAATATACAAAAGTATAAATTTATGCGTAAACTTTAAGTATTTACTTCAACAGTGCTCAATACGTAGGTAGAGTTAGGTAGTAAGTTATAAAATATATATGGCAATTAAGCTTAAATCTATGTTATCTAGTATATATTTTGGTATTGTCGATTTTTTTCTTTTGTATCTAAGCTCCACCTTACATGTTGAGTTTTTAATATTCTGATAAGTTTCCATTTAAGGGATCTTCATTGGCCTGTTTTGGCAAAAGGGATAAGTTAAACGAATAGAAAAAAATTTATACTGACAGTTTTTTTTTCTCACATTTAAATTCAATATAGTTTTTAAATATCTTGCATTTATTATTAAACAATAAGGTGTTTTTATATAGACAGAAACAATTGTATGAATAAATATGTTTCTTTTTTAACAAATTCGTTAAATTATTATATTCTAAGCTCTAGTAATGTATATACTACTGAGCTATTAACCGGACTTTTGTACCTATTTACTATGCCTCCACACGGGACAGAGTTAGACACCAGGGTCGTTTTTTAACGTGGAGAAAAGGTACAAAAATAAAAATTGTCTCAGTCGTGAAGGATTTCTCCTCCACCGAAAGAGAACAAGAAAGTGCAGCATCTGAAGAACAGATGGTATTTATTTATTTGCTCCCCCACCGAGCAAATTAGGCACAAGGCCGATTTTTAATGTGAGGAGTGAAGGGAGGGGGAAGGGAAAAAGGGGACCAGCTCCCGAGAGGTGGGAAATGGGAGCTGGTTAAAGGTCAAGCATGTGGGGTTGGCCCCACATCTGGTCTTTGCTAGTCATAGCTAGTCCTAGCTAGTCATAGCTTGCAGTATCTGTCGGAACAGATGGTATTTATTTGCTCCCCCACCGAGCAAATTAAGCACAAGGCCAATTTTAAATGTGAGGAGTGAAGGGAAGGGGGAAGGGAAAAAGGGGACCAGCTCCCGAGAGGTGGGAAATGGGAGCTGGTTAAAGGTCAGACATGTGGGGTTGCCCCCACATCTGGTCTTTGCTAGTCATAGCTAGTCATAGCTTGCAGTATCTGCCGGAACAGATGGTATTTATTTATTTGCTCCCCCACCGAGCAAATTAGGCACAAGGACAATTTTTAATGTGAGGAGTGAAGGGAGGGGGGAAGGGAAAAAGGGGACCAGCTCCCGAGAGGTGGGAAATGGGAGCTGGTTAAAGGTCAGGCATGTGGGGTTGCCCCCACATCCGGTCTTTGCTAGTAATAGCTGGTCTTTGCTAGTCTGAGCTTGCAGCATCTGCCGGAACAGATGGTATTTATTTGCTCCCCCACCGAGCAAATTAGGCACAAGGCCGATTTTTAATGTGAGGAGTGAAGGGAGGGGGAAGGGAAAAAGGGGACCAGCTCCCGAGAGGTGGGAAATGGGAGCTGGTTAAAGGTCAGACATGTGGGGTTGCCCCCACATCTGGTCTTTGCTAGTCATAGCTAGTCATAGCTAGTCATAGCTTGCAGTATCTGCCGGAACAGATGGTATTTATTTGCTCCCCCACTGAGCAAATTAGGCACAAGGCCGTTTTTAATGTGAGGTAAAAACCAGCTCCCCTAAAAGTAGGCAAAAAGGGGTCACTCTGGTTACCAAAAATAATAATTGTCCCAGTATAGAGGGTTTCCCCTCCATTGACTGGTACAAATTATCTTAAGTGCAGCATCTGCCGGAACAGATGGTATTTATTTGCTCCCCCCACCGAGCAAATTAGGCACAAGGCCGATTTTTAATGTGAGGAGTGAAGGGAGGGGGAAGGGAAAAAGGGGACCAGCTCCCGAGAGGTGGGAAATGGGAGCTGGTTAATGGTCAGGCATGTGGGGTTGCCCCCACATCTGGTCTTTGCTAGTCATAGCTAGTCATAGCCTGCAGCATCTGCCGGAACAGATGGTGTTTATTTGCTCCCCCACCGAGCAAATTAGGCACAAGGCCAATTTTTAATGTGAGGAGTGAAGGGAGGGGGAAGGGAAAAAGGGGACCAGCTCCCGAGAGGTAGGGAAATGGGAGCTGGTTAAAGGTCAGGCATGTGGGGTTGCCCCCACATCTGGTCTTTGCTAGTCATAGCTAGTCCTAGCTAGTCATAGCTTGCAGCATCTGCCGGAACAGATGGTGTTTATTTGCTCCCCCACCGAGCAAATTAGGCACAAGGCCGATTTTTAAAGTGAGGAGTGAAGGGGAAATGGGGACCAACTCCCCGGGGAGTAGGGGAGCTGGATAGTGACAATTGGTATGAAGGGTTGCCCCTTCATTGACCAAGGTCTTATATGTGGGGTTTCCCCCACATATGGTCTTTGCTTGCAGTATCTGCCGGAACAGATACTACACTTTGATCTTGTTTATATATTTTATTGAGAAAGAAAAAATTGAACATAAAAAACGTACAAAAAATTCAATTCAACAAAATTAGGCACAAGGCCCTACAAGAAATTGGGAGGGGGAGGGTACAGGGTCTTTTTGACTACGTAACAGATGAGACTTTGAAGTCTTACTCTTGACTGGCAACATTTACCAAAATACCTCAATCACTCTGTGGATCCTAATCTAACTAATAACCCCAGCGTTCAATGTAAAATTTAACTATGTACAATTTGTATATTCATTTCTGTATGTTGTGTGTGCATTTTTTTTTTTTTTTTTTTTTTTTTTTTTTTTTGTGTGTGTGTGTATGTGTGAGAAAATAAAGTTCGATTTCATTAGAAAGAGTTCTTGAATTAATTGGCATAAAATGTTCGTGGAGTGGGAAAAAAAAACTAATGAAAATGTTCATTTCAAAAATAAGGAAAATCTACTAATGTGTTGTTAGTAAGACCCCCCCTGTACTATTCTATGTGGCTAGATCCCCCACTGTTTTCCGGGGAACCGAAAACAAGCAGAGCATCCCTAATGGGGTTTGGGGAAGTCGCCTTAATGGAGGTGGGAGAAAATAAAGCAACGGATGGAGGGGGTAGGAAGGTGACCTCTGAGTAGGGGGATGATCGGGGGCATCAGAAAATAAAGATGAGGAGCAGGGGGGGGGCAGACTCAGAGGTTCTCTAATACCAAAAAATAAAATCAGGAACAGGATCTCATTTGTACCACCAGTCAAGAGTTACTTTACAGAACTTATAATGCTAACCTAGGCGGGATGGGTTCCGTAGGACCCAGCACCGCCCATGCCATGCCTAAGGAGGGAACACGTATTGAAACTTGGCTCCTCGACGGATGCACAAACTAGTGCTGTGCACCCACCTCTTGTCAAATTCCACTCTAGGCAACCTCTTCCAATCGCATCTGATCTTTACTTTAAGCAAATGTTTAAAGTAAACGATCAGATCCCGATCAGGAACAGATGTCCCTTCGTGGACCAACTTGAGGCGCGCGATCCAAATGGTCATGCGCGCTACTGCTAGGATCGCCAGGAAAACCAAACTTTCCTCCCTGGGGAACGGCGGCTCCATGTTGTACACAAAAGTTCCTACGTCGAGATCGAGCAGACACTCGGCATCGATGCGAGCTGTTACCCCCTCGACGTACCTTAATAGGGGCTGTATCCGGCTGCAACTAAAAAATGCGTGCTCGATTGTTTCGGGCTCGCGTTCGTCACAGCACGGACAGAAGCGGCTGGTATGTTCTTTATACCGGAAAAGTACGTCGAAGAGGGGCAGCGCATTTCGGACCAGTCGCCAAGTCAGGGAGAATTCCGAGTTATTCAGAATCTCCCGTCCCGGCGCCCAACGCCATTGAGAACGGACAACCTCCATCGACCATCCCATCCGCCTACAAAGTGGATCCTTCGCGGTCCCCTCCACTAAATCCCGATACAGTTTCTTCCTTGGCTGATCGAGGACATTGGTCCCCGGCAAAGCTCTAAGAGCGGTTCGGCATTCGGAGAAGAACTTGGACTCCCCCTTCGGTCTACGACGACCTTCTACCGAAGGGTTGGGTTTGAGGTTGGGAAACGAGTTCTCAACCACAGGGACCCAAGGAGCGTCTCCTTCAAGCGAACGACCCAGGAAAGCCAATCTCTCGGCGTTTCTATGACACAAGAGACTGGGCTGACCCAGGCCTCCCTCGCTCGGATTTTGAACACAGACCTCTCTGCAGACATAATGCTTACCCTCGTTCCACAAAAGTGAATCGAGGCGCCCTTGTAAGCGGGTTAGTCGTTCTGCAGGGAGAGGAAGTACAGACAAACGGTAAAGGATGAGCGGAAAGACGTATGTAGCACACGCCTCCGCCCGACCCTTCAAGGACAATTTCCTTCCAATCCAAGTCTTTACTGACGATTTGACCTTAGACTGTACTTCCGACCAATTCTTTTCCAGCTGAAGTCCCGGTCCAAACCAGACACCGAGAATGCGGACCGGTCCATCGGTCCAGCTGAAAATACCTGGAAGCGAGTTTACCCCGGTCCAGGCCCCCAACCGCAGGCCAACAGACTTGCTACGGTTGAAGATGGCCCCTGTTACTTCTTCGTATCGAGCGAGCGCCTCGACCACCGCTTGAACGTCCGTGAGGCAAGACACGAACACGGTGACGTCATCGGCGAACGCGGAAACCCTGGCTCGTGTGCCTCCAGGGAGAGCTATTCCGCGCAGGACTGGTGTAGCCGCCTCGTCCCTTAACTTGCGAAGGAGGGGTTCCAACGCCAGGACATACAACAGAGGCGACAGCGGACAACCCTGTCGCACCGACCGAGAGACAGCGAATGACTCCGACAGCTTACCGTTGATCTGCACCGCTACCGTCGGCCTGTCATACAGAACAAAGATCCACTTGCGGAAGTCCGGATTAAATCCGGCGGCCTCTAGCACAGATCCTAGGAACCGATGGTCAACCCTATCGAATGCCTTGGACTGATCCAAACTGATCAGCGCGGCTTCGGCGTCGTCTTCTGTCCCCTCTATGATCGAGCGTATCAAGTGCAAATTGTCTTGAATCGATCTCCCCTTCACAGCATAAGTCTGGTCCGGTTCGATCAAGTCAGTGATGACAACCTGCAAGCGATTCGCAAGAATCTTTGCCAAAATCTTTAACTCTGTGTTTAGCAGAGTCAAGGGCCTAAAATCATCAAAGTTTTCCCTCCCACCATGCCGTTGACCTTTCCTCAGCAATGTGATCACACCTTTGGTCACCTGTCCAGGGATGGAACCCTGGGCAAACCAATGGTTGAACATATCCTTCAGAATAGGGACCAACATGGGCGACAGCCTCAAGTAAAACTCGTAGGGTAGACCATCAAGCCCCGGGGATTTGTTATAGCCGACCTGCTTCAACGCAGTAATGACCTCATGTTCAGTAATAAGACCATCACAGCTAGCCGCCCGAGCCGCCGTGAGGCGGGGCGAGTCAGCCAAATAGCTGCCAAACTCATCAACCCTGAGTCCGGGTAGTTGGGTGAAGCGCACCGATAGATGCTCCCGAAACCCCTCGCAGATCTCCCGAGTCGATACTAAGGGGTGTCCTTCCAGGTTATGTACTTTACGAATGTACCCATCCGAACCGCGCCTTAAAGCAGCCTTACGCTCAACAGCGTCAACATTCACAGCCTCGTTAGAAACTTTCTTTAACCTAGCCCTAACTACTTGACCTTCATACCGCTCGCTAGCCAAGCGGTTGAGATCTTGTTTAGCTAGTGCTAACTCTAGGGGGTCTCCCCCCTCCACCGCCCGGGTCAGCTTATCCTCTAAACGCTTCTTTGCCTTAGCCTTATCTATCGCGAGGCGTTGGCTATACTGGACAGAGAAGCGCCTAATTTTGGCCTTGAGACTAACCCACCACTTACTCCCTGTAACCGCCCCCACTAAAGCCCGCTGAATTAGCTCAGTGACCTTCAACCGGTAGTCCTCCAGCTCCAACAAGGTGCTGTTGAACTTCCAGTATCCGGCCAGTTTAGGCCTAGCGCTTAAGCTCAAACGGGCCATAACAAGTTTATGGTCCGAGTGTCCTAGCAAGTGGAACGTGGGGCAAGATAGGAAGTCTACATCGCCTCTTCTAACTAACATCCGATCCAAGTAAGTGCTTGGATGGGAAGGCACTACAGGATGCCACGTCCACATCTCCCGCCCTGGATGATCCAGACGAAATCTGTCGACGAGATCGCACGAGGCCATCAGGTCAGACAGACTGCTGTCACACCACGCCGACCCGCTAGTCCCCCCGACCTTATCTATTTTGGGATCAAGGATTGCATTCCAATCCCCCATTAAAACTAACCGTTCCGGATCCACTAAGAAGCCCTCCAACCGTCGAAAAAAGGTTGCCCTCTCTACAGCAGCATTGGGAGCATAAACAGCAACAATCCGAAAAACACTACAATTAACAGCAACATCAACAACAAGCGCCCGCCCGTCCTCGCCTGCGTGAACAACATTCACCGACGCTGACAGGGTGCGACTCACTAGCAAGGAGATTCCACGACTATAGGTATTGCCATATGCTGAGTAGACATCGTAATCGTTTACCAGCACCTGACAATCCCCGTCACAAACAAAGTGGGTCTCCTGGATAGCGGCAATATCTACCTTGAGGGACACCAAGTCTCTCACAACGCGCGAGGCCTTGCTTCGACACCTGATGCCTCTCACATTCAATGTAGCCAAGTTCAAAGACATGATCACTTACCTCAAGCACTGTCACAGACGGGTCTGAAATCCCGGGCAGTGAGGACATGGCAGGCCTGGCCAAGGCTGCCGGTAAGTAAATCCGATGAAGGTGATCCATCCTTGGCCACGCCCCCCACGTCCAGGGGGAAGGTTAGTTTGAGTGCCCTGTATAGCGATGGGTGTACATACATGGGGATTCTACCCTCACATTTAAAGAAAATGTTGGTCAGTGAAGGATGGTCCCTATCCACCAGCTGCTGGCCTGGGATCGCATTCTTCGCTGCCTTAATCATTGCCCACATTCCTCCAGTCCTAGCGTCCTTGTCGACCCTAACGAAAGTGGTCAACAAGGGAGCGTCCTTGAATTTAGTGGGGTCTGTTACTAGGTCTCCACCGACTTTTTCAAAGTTTTTAAGTTTATTGTACCGGACCTTCTGTTGTCCTTTAAGGTCCGGAGCCGGTTGGAGAGGGTCTGTTTCACAAATCCTGCTTCCTGGCAGGAAGGGGAGCTTTTTGGTCCGTTCAGTGCGGACTTTGGGAGTGGGGGAGGGGACCTCTTTTGGTTGATGGGGAGGCTGAGCGCTTGGGGAGGGGGTAGCCTGCTCGTTTTCTTCTTTTTGGCTCCTGTCACGGGATGAGGGGCGGGAAGAGTTTGTTGGGGCCTTTATAGGAGAGGGGGAAGGTTGTTCGGGTTGCTGGGGTGTTGGGATCACAGGGGGCTCATCCTGTGTTGTTGTTGCGAGGGAGTCCTTCTCAGTCTCAGTGGGGGTAGGAGGGTTTGCGCGTGTCTTGCGGCTTTTCCTCCTCCTGGCCCTCCTGATCTCTGTTGCGCTCAGGGCCATAGAGACTGTTGTTGTCTCTTCCTCTGCCTCTGACGCGGCCTCCTCCTCAGATTCTGGTAGTTTCCTCTTGTTTGAGGAGGAGGGTGTCTGTGTGTCCATTTTCTCCGTCTCGCTCTTCGGTTGTTCTTGGTCTTGGGTGACTGTCTGCAAGGATGGCTGTTTGTTGATCTTGCCTTTCTTTACGACCGTCACCCAGCCTGTCGGTGCCTCTGGAGGATTTGCGGCCGGCGCGGGAGCAGCGGCTTGATTTGTTGTCACGCTTGTTCCCGCCGCTTTTGTGGGCTTCTTCCCTCCATTCCTCTTTGGACATTCCTTCGCCATATGCCCTTGTTGTGTGCACAGCCAGCAATGAGGCCTCCTCCCTTCCACTATAAGGGAGAGTGTCCACTCTCCGAACTTGAGTGTGGCTGGGATGGCGTAGAATCCAGCCTTGTCCAGGACCATCTGTACTTTGTAGTCCCCGGTCATGATGTTTCTTAATCCGCGGACCGGGGTGACTTCCTCTACGTCTCCATACTGGCTTAGGATAGCCCCCAGTTGTTTGGCCTCCATATAGCAGGGGACGTTTAGAGCAGAAACATTTGCTCTCCTCTTGTTCATATAGATGGGTTGGAGCTTTATGTTCCTGCTCTGATGGCAGGTCCTGGACAGCCTGACTGCGTCTTCGGAGGTGGGGAGCAGAACATCCCACTGTGCGTAACTCCTTCTACAGATGTAGTTGGCGGGAATGTTCTGCTCCAGCAACACGTTCATCATGGTGTCCTTGTTGACGCCCGTCAGACCCCTTGTCTTGGTGTCTGAAGTTATCAGCGAGAGCACTCTTTTCTCCAGAACTTCCACTTGACCCGGGAGGGGTTGGATGTTGTTCCCCTGGGTATACTCCTTGTAAGTGGAGTCGAAGAGTGCTCTGTAGTCTTCGGGCGTCAACTTCCCTTGCTGCTCTTTGGGGCCCCATGCCGGTCCTCCATCCTGGTGGGTGTCAGCTGGACTCGGGTTGGGGGGCGTAGCTGGTGTTGTGGGGCTCTCTCCTGTTATGGGCATTTTTGGCTTCGGAACTGGGCCGTTACCAGGCAAAGTAGGCCATTGTGTCCTTGGCGTTGTTTCGTCCTGGCTTGGTTTGCTCTCCGGGCCGCTCCCCTTTCTTATTTTCTTCCTTTGCTGGGTGGCTGTCCCCTTGGGGGATGGAGGTGTCTCCCCTTCTGGTGCCGTGTTCCCAGCTGGAGCCTTGGTGGGTACTGTCAAGGGTGTCTCTCCTTCCAGCTTGCTTTTGTTACCACTGGCCGGAGAGTCACCCCTTTTCCGTATTTGGTCCTCTTGGGGAGTGTTGGGGGGCCAATCACTGTCTTCCCCGCCGAATAGTGAGCAGATGGAGGCTATTACATCTTCGTCCAGCGCCTCGGTTTGGTCCGCGGTGCTGTTTTCCTCCTTTTCTGTTGGGGAGTCGCCCTTTGGGGGAGCGGGGGATGGGTTCCCCGGTCTTCCTCCCTTGGTTCTGCCGTCCTGGGGTGCAGCTGGTTGGCTGGGTTCTGCACTTTCCCCAGCTAGTGAGTTAACGGCAGCTTTTTCCGCTGGGTTGCCCTCGTGGGGAGCGGTTGCAGGTGCTTTTTGGGGGGTCGCCGCGGGCTGCGGCCCTACCCTCCCGCTTTCTTCCAAGGTCGCCGCGCGCCGGGGCCCTACCTTGTTTCCTGGCGCCGTCTCGCCGGGAGATGCATCAGCTCCCTCACATAGGGAGTCGTTAGCAGTTGAGATGCTGCGCATTTGGGGTGACGTACCCCTCCTGCCTGGCATCGTGGCGGTTGCACTGGCCGCTGGCGCGGACCAAAGTGTAGTGGGGGGGGAAAAGAAAACCCAGGGGAATGGAGGGGGAGGAGGGGGAGGAGCGGACTTTGAAGAAATTAGAGTTTTTGACTTCCCCTCACGGGGATGTCGGGTTAGCAGCTCAGATCCCCCCGCGAGGGGGGAGAGCAGTGAAGAAAGACGCAGTGGGTGCTAGCGGGTCAGAGTGCCGCGTCGCAATTAAGAGAGAGAGGGGATAGGCATCCCTGCCCACAGAGGGGAGCAGAAACGAAGCACCCGCCCTACCCCACGTCACCCTACCCACTAACTTACCCCAACGGAAGCGAGAAAGAGAACCCTGTCTGCTCGATCCACTGGGAGAGCAGCGAAGATAGACAAAGTTTGGGCCTGGCAGGTCAGAGTGCTGCTCAGGCAATTAAGTGTTGAGAAATTAGACCATCACAGTCTCGAGAAGTGAGACCGAAACGAAGAAAAAATAACATGCAAAAACAACAAATGAAAAAAGAAGGTCTCAACTACCAGCGATAGTGGTGTTGGTCCCGAGATTCCAGTCTCCCAAAAGAGGGGATCGGTTTCCGGGTCCAAGCTCCCACAAATGTGGAGTCGGTCCTCTAGGTCCTGACTCCCCAAAGGAGGGGGTCGGTCCTAACTAACAAAGGTTAGTAAGAAAAAACACCTTAACCTAGCCCGAAAGCCCGGTGGTGGGTCAAGTTTAGTAACTGAGAGAACAGATACTACACTTTGATCTTGACCAAAAGGCCAAGGAAAAGAAATTTAAATAATATATGTTTGTGTACGCGTAGACGTCACCGTGCCTTTCCCAGTATTATCTCCACTCCTTGAGTTTTGTTTTTATTCTGTTTTTTTTTTTTGTTTGTTTTTTGTTTTTTTACTGTCAGTATTTTCACCTTCTCTTGTGCGTGATGCCTTTATCTTTCTTTAACAGATTTCCTCACCCATTCTGTTATGGTTTGTTAAGGAAATTGACAGAATTATGATAACGCTGAAAAGTTTCGTATTTATTCAATCAAGTCAGCGATATATGTATATTTTTTTCCTCACTTTTATATTGCGCACAATCCCGTTGACAGACCGATTCTCGCAAGATCACCGAAGTTAATCAACGATGAGTTTGGCCAGTACTAGATGGGTGACCATTTGAGAAGGCTAAGCGCTGTATGTACGGCACCGAGTCGTAGAAAGTTCCAGGTTGGTATCTGGGGGCACGTTTAATTCACTGGGGAAATCCTCCCCCCGAATCAAGATAGAAAGCAACAGGAAACTAACGTCTTTAATTGCTTTCCCGAGATTACTATGGCTCTACAATTTGGAGAGCCGTGGCCGCGACGCTGTTTAAAAAAAAATAAAAAATAAAACTAAACAGCAGGGTAGCTGCTGCTGTTGCTTATATCATACTAGCAGAGGCGTTCGGGGTCCCAGTCGTAAAATACCCTTAAATATGATATTTTGATTTACGCAGATTTCGTATTTATTATTATTTCATATTATATTGCGCTCAATACATGGTCATGATTTCAAAAGTATCTATATATATGAGTTAAGGGCATAATAGATTCACTGATTGATATGATAATAAAATGATTGATTTTGCGCTATGAAACAGATACTGTCAAGAATTGTATAAGTCAACTAAATTAAAGGAATAAATTATAAGATGGTCAACATCATGAATTTTGGAATATAACTTTTTGTCATTTAATCTCCATTTCTCTCTCTCTTTCTTTTTCTCTCTCTCTTTCTCTCTCTCTCTCTCTCTCTCTCTCTCTCTCTCTCTCTCTCTCTCTACACACACACACACACACACACACACACACACACACACACACATATATATATATATATATATATATATATATATCTGTGGAAATATATTTTATTTCCTTTAATATATACCAATCCTTATTTAAAAAGCTCAGTGTAATTACAGAGCAATATAGTGAATAAATGACAAAAGACTATATTCCAAAGTTCATGATGTTGACCATCTTATAATTCATTCCTTTAATTTAGTTCATAGTTACAATTCTTGACAGTATCTGTTTCGCAGCGCAAAATATATCACTTAATTATGTGAAAAGAGGTGGCTTGTTAATTTTAATGCATCTAAAACCAAGATTCTATCTTTACATCATTAACGTTCTGATCCCAGCGTGGCATCAATTGAAATGAATAACTCCTCTTGAGGAGGCTCCATGTTTTTAGAGTCTGACACTTTCTCCGTATCTGAGATGGTATACGTACATCAAATCCGTTACCAAGGTTGCTGGAAAAGTGTTTGGATCGTTCTACCGCTCCATTAGATATCTCAATGCTGATGCAATTCTCTATCTGTATAAGAGCCAAGTACATCCAAGGATCGAGTACTCTTGCCACATCTCTGTCTTGACAGAGTTCAAAACAGATTTTTAGCCTAGTGGTGGTGCCGTCTTTCTCTTTCCTGTAACCTATTTCCCACAGGAGAAACGTTGCGAACCTGTCTCTACTTTATCGTAATTTTCATGGCAAGTGCTTGTCTAAGCTCTAATCTAGGGCCCTCGGCTTGACTTTCGCGAAATACACTCGTCTAGTTGAAACCACTTTCGATAATTTATCCCACTCTTTATCTGTGCCTAAACCTAAACGTTGGTTCCATGAACAAAGCTTATTTCTTAGAACTGCTCACCTGTAGAACTCTCTTCCGTTTTTCTGCCTTCCGACTAACTACAATATGGTTGTCTTTAATTTTAATGTGAAAAAGTTCTTGATGAGCCGTCCTCTTAAGTAATCCAATTTACCAAATTTCCACTACTAACGGTTACTACGATATTGTCCCATTGGCCACTGTACTCATCGCCGTGATTTACCTGAGAATATCAAGAGGAAACTGAAGGTAAAAGTAGACATTATCGCAGTGCGCAATGACCAGGTGTTACGCGTTTCTTGGATAGACAGAAAGCAAGTTCGTTTTTTTCTCAACCTATGCTGCTGCAAAGGTGATTAAAAAGACCAAGTTTAACAACTCGAATTTTTTTTTCTGTGGTAGCTGAGTACAATGCCGGTATGGGTGAAGTCGATGTTTCTGGCCAAATTAGTGGCACCTATGCTGCAGAAAGGAGGTCTGTAAAGTGCTGGAAGAAAACGTTCTTACATTTGATAAACAGAATTGTGACAAATGCCTACATAATGTACAAGATGAATCCAAACATCGATGGTCAAAAAAATGACCCATCACGAGTTTTTAACTCGCGTGGTTGAAGGACTGATTGGTGGTTTCCAAGTTTAGCTTATGACCAAGCCAAATTCACAACATGGCGCTTCTGTGAGACTATTGCAGACAATTTAATTCTAAACCTATAATTACGTTTGGTTGAGATTTAGAATTTCACTAAATACTCAATTGTTTACGTTAAGCGTAAAAAGTTAAAATTAATTCCATTTAAAGTATGATTGAGTTAGCTCCCTTAGCACAAATCTATCGATATATTAACGTTTTTAACATTCATTCTTTTATCATACACAACCCATTCCCATCTATATCTCACTAATAAGCAATGTTTATACTTAATATTATTCAATGATTAATTCTGTGTATATTATAAATTAACTAATACGTTTAATATAAAATGTTAGTATTAAAACTATTTCAATCGATAGTCATGAGTCATCCTATACTATACTATATTACATAACTAGATGTGAAGGAAAAATTAAATCATACTGAGAATTATAATTGAAATAGTAATAAACTTGATTACAACAGTTAAATGAACTTAATTATGTATGGTTTCAAATTCAAATTAATGACTAATTTAATATAACCGTAAATTGTAAATTGTTTTTAGTTTAGTTTAGTTTCGTATATGCAAACATATATAATAGTTTATAATTATTAATGTTATTTTCATAAGTTTAGTTTAGTTTCGTATATGCAAACATATATAATAGTTTATAATTATTAATGTTATTTTCATAAGTTTAGTTTAGTTTCGTATATACAAACATATATAATAGTTTATAATTATTAATGTTATTTTCATAAGTATGCATACATTAATTAAAATTAATAAATTTATTAATT
>NC_136513.1:19940000-19955000 GCF_053919585.1 Euprymna scolopes | reverse complement strand
GATCCTCAATATCGTTAAAAAATCAAAAACAAAAAACTACGTGTATATATATATATATATATATATATATATATATATATATATGTATATATATATATATATATATATATATATACATATATATATATAACTACTTCATTTACTCACATAAAATTAATATACGAAAGTATAGATTTATGCGTAAACTTAAAGTATTTACTTCAAAAGTGCTCAATACGTAGGTAGAGCTAGTTAGTAATTTCGCCATATATATTTTATAAATGACTATATATATATATATATATATATATATATATATATATATATATATATATATATCGTTTTCTCCGCTATCGCTCCGCAAATTTCGCTACTTTAAATTATTGAAATATAAATTTAAAATGAAAACCGGGTAATGTTATAAAATCTTTTTTCTTCTTCTGAAATTTTCATTTTTAACCTCACACTTTCGTATGATATGACTAATCCCTATTCAATTTACGCGTTAACAAGTTGACGCACGTCAACCATATTTGACTTTGATATACTCGTCAACAAGATCTGACGTTCAATTTTCTATTCTAGGGATCACCACCCTTCGACCTTAACATCACCAACAAAATGAGAAAAAAAAATTTCAAAGTCTTTTATGGTTAGAGTGGATTTCTCAGGAAAAAAAAATGACTTTCATTTTCACCTTACGAAATAATGGCTTCAAAGGATGTGACTAACTCCATATCATTTTAAAGATAACAAACATTTTATTCATAGCTTTGTTGCAAGCAGGAAATTTTTTCTCATTTATTCATCTTAGATAAACATTAACATTTGGGTAATTTCTAACAAATTTATTTATCTTTCAAATGCCATCGTAAAGAAAGCAAAATCTGTTGCTACGTCCGAGTAGGAGCTGCCTTTGACCAAGAGTTCAAAACAGACTTCGTAATCTAGTAGGTGACGCCCTTTTTCTCTTCTCTGCAACCTCTTTCTCACAGAAGACACGTTACGAAACTGTTTCTGATCTATCGCTATTCTCATTGCAAGTGTTCGACTGAGCTCCAATCTATGGCGCCCTCCCTCGCCAATCTTCCACAAAAAACACTCGTCTAGCCAAAATCACTACCAATAAATTACCCCACTCTCTACCGGTGCCTAAACTTAAACGTGGATTCCATCAAAAAAGTTTATTTTCTAAAACTGTCCGTCCGTGGAACTCTGTTCCGCTGGTCTGCTTTCCAGATGACTACAATATCCTCGTCTTCAAGTCCAACGTGAACAAGTTCTTGAACCGTTCTCGTAAATAATCTCATCATACCAAAATTTCCCCCACAAATGATCACTACGCTGCTATCCCAATGACTACAATACAAACATTTACGCTTATCCTCGAGTATCATCTAGGCCTTGATATGTGGTAACCCTTTTGCAAAAAAAAAATATATCAATTGCTTTTTCACTTGCAATTTAGAAATACATCACAACTTGTTGAAAATCAAATCGGACTCTCTATAGTAAGGAACCCTTGAACGCAAGTACTTAATATTTGTCCATGAAATGAAAGCAATATTGCTAAACAGAACTATGGTTTATGTTAAAATAAAAACAATTATTGAATTAAAAGACAATAACAAAATATTAGTTAATTAATGAAATGTTCTTGCGTAAAACTAATATGCAAATTAGTCAACCTTGCGAATAATATAACATATACACAGACGAAACTTTGCCCATGGAATTTTCGTTTAATTTTAGGTATAGAAAAATTGTTCACAGCTTTTATAGTGAGATGAGTGTCTGTTACGGATGATCTACAGGGAGGCTACAGATAAAAGATTAGTTGAGCACTAGCCATGAAAGTAACGATAGATCAGAAACAGGTTCGCAGCGTCTCGTCTGTGGGAAATATAAATAGAAAATTGCATTATCTATTAGGTTTCGAAGCCCCAAGGTATTTGTGTTCCACAGGCGAACAGATCTAGGAAAAAAGCTTAGACGATGGAATTTCCGTTTAGTTTTAGATATATGTAGAGAGTAAGGTAAATTGCTGATTGTGTCTTCCAAACTATATTGGGTTTTGGATATGACCTTAAACTATATCCGATGGTGAGGCCCTAGGTTGCGGGCTTTTGGGATTGTGAAGCCACCCTTTAATTGCCATTGTTCCCAGGTTCACTCTGACTCGGAGTGGTAGTACCTGTTAGGGTCCCAACTATGGGTTAAATAGAAACCGACTTGAAAAAAATATTCTATTAAAAAAATTTTCTCCAAAATCACTGGATTCGGCAATAAATAACCTGAAAAGAGTTTATAATCCGTAAAACAAAAACAACCAACCAAAACTATATGGATATTAAAACAACAACCAGAGTTCATGGAAGATCGTTGGCAAACTTAACCCATTCTTGAGAAATTCTAGATATAACAGAAATAGAAAGAGCCAGAGCATCCACCATGAAAGTAACGATAAAGCAGAGACAGACTCGCAACATCTCGACTGTGAGAAAGAAGTAGGGGTGCGAAAAAGCCCTCGCTCACTAGATTTCGAAGCCGGTTTTTGTATCCTGTCACGACAGGAAACAGTACTCTTAGCAGCTTCTTTCCGGTACTCGATGTTAGGATGCATTTGGTTGAATTGACTTTAAATAGAGGGTTTTGACAAGAAATTGGCGCAATTTTCATATTTATTCATTTTGTTAAATATTCAGACTGTTAATAATATTCTGAGTAGAAAGAGCGTTGAATCCTTCTTTTCACTTACCTGGTGGCCAAACTGATTGCACGGGAACCCCAGTACGACGAGCTTATCTGCGAACATGGCGACCAGCTCGTTCATCTGGGTGAAATCCCGTGTAGTTGTGCCTCACAAGGAAGCTACGTTCTCAACAAGGACCACTTTGCCTTTGAAACGGCTGAAATCGATATTTTCACCGGCCAAAGTTTTGGCTGAAAAGTCGAAGAAACTTTTTCTACCCGTTGGCGTTGCGGGACTTCGTGACATTTTGTCTTCTGTGATGACAATAAAGAGTTATCTGCTCCTGAAAATAAATTAATAAATAGTGTTTCTGTAACCATCGGCAATTATTCTAAATGCGATCGTAATTTTTTTTTTACAAGCAAGGAAGGCAAGTAATAAGAAATTTACAAGGTGTCATATATATATATATATATATATATATATATATATATATATATATATATATATATATATATATATATATATAAGAATAAAGGAAATAATATCCCAACGAGATGAAAAAGGAACAAACCAAGTTATATCTTCATCAACGTTTCGTCTTTATTTCAAGATTCCTATTATTAAATTGGAGAAAATAAAATATCAATAAAATATTTGAAAATGTACTTGCTGTGAATAGCAACAATTTGCTTTGAATAGCAAGAATATATTTGTTCTATTTCAGAACGAAATTTAATTATCCTGAGAAAGTCTTATAATAAAGATGAGACATTGATAAACGTATAATTTGCTTTGTTCTTTTTTTCATCTCTCCATATATATATATATATATATATATATATATATATATATATATATATATCCAAGGTAGATTCACACACACACACACACACACACACACATATATATACATAGTAGTTTCACGACGTTTCGACCAACTATTATTTTAGCGTTCATCAGATGCGGCAACTATTATTTTAACGTTCATCAGATGCGGCAGAATAACAATGCTGAGTCTCTTAACAGTATCTTTCCATAGTTATCATCTCACCAAATTTTGGCCCAGTAATACTCTTACTGACTTTGGGTAGGATTGAAACTGCTATCTTCAGACAATACTCTCCTGGAACCGTAGAAATTCTACACCTCTATCCACTACACCACGGGCCACAAAGGGCAATCAAGGCAGAATTATTTTGGTCTTATGAATCCAAAATGTTCGTTCTTATCTGGTCTTCCATCGTCGGGTCCGTACCGAATGAAATCTTATTTTATTATTGGAACAACTATGGAAAGCAGCAATTACTAGGGATGCAGTTAATACACTCAGCATTCTCATCCTGTCGCGGTTAACCACCTCATGAAGGCGAGATGAATAGTTGGTCGAAACGTCGTGAAAACAACAACTATGAAAATGAGGATAACAGTCCGCAAATAAATAAATATACAAATTACTCATCTCAAAAGATATAAAAGTGACTTTTTCTGTCTGTCTGTGTGTGTCTGTATGTGTACATTTCCCTACCAAATAACTCTGTTAATTTTCAATCTACAGACTCGAGATTTGACATAAGGTTTATTGAGATTTGGAAAAATCTTTTTAATCGGTTTTCGGCCAGAAATTTGTCTGTCAATGTGTCAAAGTTCAACGATTTGACCTTTGAAAACTTTACCAAACTCCTCCGCCAATTTTGGTCTAAACACTTTAAATTTGAGATGTAGGTTACTTGGACACGAATCAAACTTTTTTAATTTGATTTGAACCCAAAACAATAAAGGTTAAGGGGGTCAAAATAGGGGTAAAAGTTTGAAAAAAATTGACCTCTGCGGTCTATACCAAATTACTCAGACAATTTTTGGTCTAAACATTTGAAATTTTACATAAAGTGTATTCAGACTTAGGGTATACTTTTTAATCGTTTTTTTGCCGAAAATTTGGCTGCCAAGGGGTCAAAGTTCAAAAGATTTGAATATTGGTGTCTCTAGCAAACTATTAAGCCAATTTTGGGTCTAAACATTTGAAATTTTACACAAAGAATATTCAGACATGCAGCGAGCTTTTTAATAAGTTTTTGGGTAGAAATTTGGCTGCTAAGAGGTCAAAGTTGAAAGAGTTGACCTTTGCGGACTCTATCAAACTCCTCCGCCAATTTTGGGTCTAAACACTTGAAATTTTAGATGTAGGTCACCTGGACATTGGTCAAACTTTTTAATATATATGCATATGCCCATAAAGTTATTAACAGTATATAGAGCCCGAGCAACGCCAGGCTAAACTGCTAGTATATATATATATATATATATATATATATATATATATATATCATTGTTTCCATGTATACACTACACTAACATCATATATTACATTACTAGACGAATCGATGTCCACTAACAACCACTCTCTTCAATTGAATGACAATATGCTTATAAAGGCTTCAAATTAGACATGTATCAACACGTCTGTGCAAACACTCACACTCATACTGTGCAGCAGTAAACATGTTGTTTCCTGTGTAGTCACTTTCTCCTTTTGATCCCATACGAGATTAGCACTTTTTTAGCCTACTATTCTCGTAATATTACATATAATATTTTTTTAAATTCAATTTTCACCCCAAACATAGCACAGTGCCACTTTGCATTTAAACTCACAACTACGTATAGAAATTTAGTCAAGGGAGATAAATCCTTCAATATAAAAGAGTTGTCTCCTTTGGATCAATATCGAAGATAATGGAGAAGCATATTTTGTCACTCATATAAATATTATTTATTTATTTATTTATTTATTTATTTATTGTTCAATTTTCACCTCAAACAAGGCACAGTGCCACTTTGAAGAAGGGGGCTACTATCGGGGTTGGAGCGACATTATGAAAGGTGTTTGTTCACATTACACTTGAATTTCTGCATGTATTCCTATTCCTAAACTAACATACGAACTATATCTTAACCATAAATTAACTCTTCTCTCTCTCTCTCTCTCTCTCTCTCTCTCTCTCTCTCTCTATCTATCTATCTATCTATCTATTTCTCTCTTTCTCTCTCAAACCAACCTGTTGCAAATTTAGCTGCGTCCGCTGTATGAATTCTTACTTATCCCCTCTTCCAGGTACAATAATGTCGTTTTTAATCATTTTGAGGGGTGTAACTGTTCAGTAGACATACAACCATTACTAACTGACCCATTAACATTAATTACCTATGAGGGGGTCGCAGAAATACCTGGTTTAGACCCAGGCGCGAGGCAACCTCTCTCGATACTGATGGACCCATACATCTTCCCATGTCACCGGTCTAGGAGAAGGAAAACTCAGAAGCTAAACCTAGGGTAGGGAGGCCTCTTCAGTCTTGGACAACAACCTTCCTAGACCTAGAGAGCCTTTATTGGAGCGGTTTGAAATTGGTGTTCTGAAATACACCATTCATTGAAAAGGAAAAGTGTGGGCAGAGCCTGTCAACATTTTTATTTCTCCCTTTTCTAAGCTGTTGGCAGAGAGACTCGTCAGCATTAATTTTACTTCTTCATCCCCCTTTCGAGAAAAGGTTTACAGATGAAGAAGAAGCCTGGTAACATTTTCAGACAAAAGGGATTTTAATTCAAGAAGAAGAAGAAGAAGAAGAAGAAGAAGAAGAAGAAGAAGAAGAAGAAGAAGAAGAAGAAGAAGAAGAAAGACCCAGGCGCGAGGCAAACTCTCTCGATACTGATGGACCCATAGATCTTCCCATGTCACCGGTCTAGGAGAAGGAAAACTCAAAAGCTAAACCTAGGGTAGGGAGGCCTCTTCAGTCTTGGACAACAACCTTCCTAGAGCTGGTGACCCAAACAAATATTTCAAGCACTTTTTTTTTATGTGTTGCTTCAACATGTATTATATGATATTATTTTATAGTAGTTTAGTATGACTTATTTACGTACTTTTATATTGACAATTAACAGGAGTACAATTTTGATATTTTCAAGCTTGTATATCAATTAAATTAAAGCGAAAATTTACAAATATAATGTGGATATCAGAGAAATATATCTAATAGCATCAAGATTATATATATATATATATATATATATATATATATATATATATACATATATATATACATATATATATATATATATACAAACATGTAATTGCCAAATCTATCCATTTTTAAGTGTTCTCATATGAGATCACCGGGGGGTAATGGGTTAATACCACATTGTAATAGAGCTTTCTATTCCAGTAGGTTGTGGAACTTTTTTCCTGCTCCCTGTTTTCCTTCCACCTACAGTCTTGGTCCAATAGGCGTCTCCTATCTCTGCAATAATCAGCTTTCGTTCTTGTTAGCTCCGTATATCAAGTGGCTTCATGTCTTGTCTCGAGCGATTTCCATAAAAATACAATAAACGTACATGTAACGAACATGTTATATTTTAAGTTAATATAACGGCTGTGGTAAGTTTGTTCATATCAAGTCTGGTCTGCTATACATCAAAAAGAGAAAAGATGCTATGAAAATACTGACATCATATAAGAGTGTCCTGACGGTAAAATTGGGAGAGTGGGAGGACTTGATGGGTAGAGGGTGAATGTGTTTGCTACTGTCTATTTGTGGCAATATTTATTTAAGAGAAGCTTCTTGATCGGAATAAATCTAATAATTACTATACAGAAAAGAAGTGTACTAGTAGTTGTGCGGAACACGGTGTAAGAAATGCCAATTGTGAAAGATTTGTTTTAGGAAGTGCTCGTTTATTTTTCTGTTGGAGCTGTAAATGCAGGGAAATGTTAAAATAAAAAAGTTCATAAAATGATAAAATTTAATATTGAAATATTAAAATGATAAAGGAAAAAATAAAGATCAGCAGTGTTACCGATTTCGGCAAAGAGAAGAGTCTATTCTGCATGATGTATGGAAGTTATACTAAAACATTAATAAATAATTGCCTAATATTATTGGCCTCTGATGCTATCATTAAATCGTTGAAGTTCAACAAGTATCTGAGAGGTACGTGCGATGTTTTAAAACTTAGAAACGATTATTAAAGAGCGAAATATCTTGCGGAAGAAGGATTGTCCGTTAAGCTGAAATTTAGGTTAGGTTTTCTAGTGTGAAGCCGGAAATCCCAACCTCAATCAAAATGTTTTTGTTGCTTTGCAAAGACACAGATAAGCACGGGATTTCCCTTTTCAATCATTGGAGAGATTTGGCTGTGCAGATCGTCAGTAGCAGATGGTTAGGGGGAGTGGATAGTATGGGAATGTAAAACCAAAGGAAATGAGGAGAGGCAGAAAATAAAAGAGACAAGGAGACAGAGATAAAGAAAGAGAGCAAGAGAGGAGTGAGAAAGAGTGTGACAAAGGGAGATAATGAAATCAGAATAAAGGATAAAGAGATAAACAAACAAGTTAAAGAGATGCATATAATCAGTCGAAAGAAAAAGTGATATCTATCTATCTATCTATCTATCTGTCTATCTATCTATATATCTATTATATAAAAGGAACTTTGTGTGTATGTCTCTGTGTGTGCGTGTTCGTTCAGTATGGACTGAAAAAACGTTTGGGCCGACATCTATGAAATTTCACACAAATTTACTTCATGTATCTGGCAGTGTTCTTAGATAGGTTTTGTATCGTACTGTCCTCCATAAGTATCGATAATCGATAATCGAAAAAAAAATCCGATGAAAGAAGGAACATGTGATTTTGATCAAAATTAACACCTTATACAACCTTCTATGACAATTGCACTTGAGAAGTTTTGTTACTCAAAAGCAGAAAGGCCCGACACATAAAATCAACAGTAAGTTCTTTGATATGACAGAGGGTCATTCGAAATCAAGGTTTCTGTTTGAAGTACTACTGATATTTCGTTTTTGCATTTTAAACTTTAAGGCAAGCCATTGTATGGAAAAATAATTTTCTAAAATCATTAATAGGTTCTCTACAGTGCAATGTAGACTACAGTGTATTGTGGGCAAAGTCACTGCGGGGAGACATGTAAAGCTTCTTTCCAGTGCATCGCGATTGGTAGCAAACTAGATTTGATTGAAAAATGGGCGATTACAATAAAAATATAGGAGTATGAGATATTCATTAATATAAAAATATAGGAGTATGATCCTCATTCAATCTCGGAAAACGTCGGGTCTTCCTACTAGTATATATATATATATACACTCATGAGCACAAAAAAAAATGGGCCAAGAGTGAAAGAAGGAAGAAGTAGATTTTTAAATATTTTTCCATGAATTTTAGTTAATTTTAACTGAAAATTTCTATTTTGCAGATCATTATTATTATAGCATATACTAATAAGTGGAAAAATTAATCCTAAAAATGGTAAAACCGCATCTTGGCATGGATATAAAAAACCGAATTGCAAGATTAAGGCAATCCAAAATGACTTACAAGCAGATTTTTGATATTTTAAGAAAAAAAATGTGAAAACGTCTCTTTCTATAGTGAAGCGAATTAGTCAAAGGTTCGAAGTCGAACACTTGGTAAAAGAATCTGGTCGCCCTAGAGCATCCACTTTGAAGGGAAGTCAAAGGCTTAAATTAACTGTTTTGAAGGATCGAAACAAAACTTATGTTGACCATTGCAAAGAATTGAAAACAGGGGTTGGAAATTCTCTTTCTAGATATACAATATTTAGACAAATGAAAGAAATGGGATTTTCCTCTAAAAGGTGTGCAAATAAACCACTTTTATCTAAGAAAAACATCAATGATAGAAAGAGATTTTTCTCGTGTTATGGCAAGAAAGATACAGACTGGTTCAGGAATGTTTTCTGGTTAGATGAATCAAGATTTTGTCTTGTTAGTGATGCTCCCGATGCTCCCGAATGGTGCAATCGAAGAACTGGAGAAAGATTTTCGTCAAGTTGCATAAAATCGACAGTTAAACACGGGAATGGAGGAATAATGGTATAGGGAACTTTTACTGCAGCAGGAGTTGGGGAACTTATTAGATGTGAGAAGTCAATCAATGCAAAGGAATACATTCGAGTATTAGAAACAGGACTGTTATTAAGTATCCAGAAGCTGGGAATATCCTAGAACATTATTTTTCAACATGATAATGCCCCCTGCACACACTGCTAAAGCCATAAAAAATGATTTTCTGATAATTCAACTGAGGTGATAATTTGGGCAGGTGAAAGCCCCGATTTAAACCCAATCAAGAATATTTGGTCCATAATATGACGTGCATTGGCCGGAAAAACTTTTGAGAACAATGACAAACTGTTGAAAGCTGTGCAAAGCGAATGGACTACCATCTCCTCTTCAGTGTTCCACTTTGGTTGAGAGCATGTCTAAAAGGATTGATCTTATAAAGAAATCAAAAGGGAATGATATTCCATCCTAAGCATTTATTAAAGTAAATGGCTTGTTCTGTGTTATTAGACTTGTTTAAGTTTCCTTGTTCAATTGTTCTTTGTTCAATATAGCATTTAGTGCGATAAAATGTATAAAATTTGTTTTGCCCATTTTTTTTTTTTTTTTTGCTTACGAGTATATATATTATATATATATATATATATACATACATTAATATATATATATATATTACTATATATATATTTTACTATATATATATATATATATATATATATATATATATATATACGAAGGGCGTGCAATAAGTAATGCCTCTGATCCACTTCCAGTTGTCTGATCTAACTGAAATTATGCATGTGCAATGATTTATATCTCAACGGGTTATGTGGCAAATTATAGCTCTGAATTAATTGTGGTTTCGGTTTTACAGGTGTTTGAACTGAGTGAAATGGAGCCTGTTGAATGTCGAGCAGTGATCCGGTTTGTGTATTTGAAAGGACGCACATCACAGGAGACTTTTGATGAAATGAAAGAAACTTATGGTGATAATGCCCAATCATATAACCTTGTAAAACGCTGGCATTGTGAATTCAAACATGGCCGGAAGTCAGAGGAAACAGCTCCCAGACCTGGTCGCCCCCTTCTGCCATTGATGAGGCATCTGTCCGTCAAGTTGAGGCTGCCATTTTGGAAGATCGGCGCATTACTATTCGCCAAATAGCCCAAGATGTCAAGATTAGTACAGGGTATGTGGAAACTATCATTCATGACCATTTGCATATGCATAAGGTGTCTGCCAGATGGATTCCCAGGTTGCTCATACCATTCCAGAAGCGAGGACGCGTCGAGTGCTCGAGGATGGATTTGGAGATGTTCCAAGAAGATGAGTCAAAGTTTTCCAAAAGACTGATTACACAGGATGAAACTTGGGTCCATCACTATGATCCAGAGACCAAAGCCCAGTCATTGCAGTGGAAGCACTTGGACTCACCACCTCCAAAAAAGGCAAGGGTGCAGCCCTCTGCTGGCAAGGTCATGCTCACAGTCTTCTGGGACCAGGACGGAGTAGTGATGACAGATTTCCTGGCAAGGGTATCACAGTTACAGGAGCCTATTATGCTTCACTTTTAGGGAAGTTAAGGGAAGCTATCAAAATCAAGAGGCGGGGCAAGATCAACAATGGTACCATCCTCCTACAGGAGAACGGTCCAGTCCACAACTCGCATGTCGCCAGATCAGAAGCATGGGCGTATGCTTATGAAATCTTCCCCATCCTCCCTACTCTCCTGACCTTACACCCTCTGACTTTCACCTCTTCCCATCCATGAAGTTGTTTTTGAAAGGAAAGCGTTTCCTAGATGATGCAGCCTTGAGTTCTGAAGTCACATCGTGGTTGGAGGACCAATCTTGGATGTTCTACAAAAACGGTCTCCAGAGCTGCATCAAACGATGGGGGAAATACAGAACTCTGGGTGGTTCCTATATAGAGAAAGACTAATAACTGTGCCAAGTTTCGTTGCTCTACTACTAAGGGAAGTGGGTCAGGGGCATTACTTATTGCACACCCCTCGCGTATATATATATATATATATATATATATATATATATATATATATATATATTACTACATGATCTGAGGTTCGATCCCCAGAAACAGTTGAACTACGCTGACGAGAGGTAACGACCTCGAAACACGCGTGTACGTAGATTACTGTTTTAAAAAATAATAAACAAATAAAAATGTTATATACGTCCAAATTAAAAGGGCGACTTTCTAAGTAAATAAAAAAATGAGCTTCGAGGCGGAGCCAATATTAACCGTATGTATCGCTTGAAAAAAAACAACAATAACAAATATATATATATATATATATATATATATATATATATATATATATATATATACCGATATAATTATAAAACTCAAATGACCTTGTAACGAGTGATGTAACCCACTTTCCGGTTTACGACATCCGGTTGCGCATGCGCGCATAAACATTAACCCATAACAATGAAAACAAATCAACACAAATCGCTTCTTTTGCAGGTTTATGCCTGCGAACTGAAATATTAAGTTATTATTTCGAAATTATTATTTAACATGGGAAGAGTGGGGGTGTTTTGCAACTATTCTTTATTACAACTATACTGTCGCTATTTTCTTACAACTAAACAACGTTAACCTGTTGACAAACATAAGAACAATTGTAGTAAAGCCAAGACTACTACTATTACTACTACTCTCTATCTGTCCCTTTTCCTTCCTTCCTTCTTTTTTTATTTTTTGTTTACATTTATAGATGCAAACTAGTTGTGTGAGAACAGTGAATTTGTTGACACATTTACTAATGTTTCAATATTAGTTTTATTTTATTTTATTTATTTAGGTTTTATTTTTTTTCCTTCAGGTTTTATTAATTACTTTTTTTTAGATTTTAAGTTTCTATAACTTGGTTGAAAGATTCCAATATGGGTTTTTCATTCTTATATTTCTCATCGGTAGGTTCATGTGCGTTTTTGCTGCTAAATGACTTTCGTCTGTGTTCGATTCGTAGGAAAATCATGTTTAATTTTCGATTTTTGTGCGATTACTCGGAAAAATAGGTAACTTTACACGAATAGGGAGGAATTTTTTCATGTTTGAGTGATCCGTCTGTGATTTTTCATTCATAGAAATGTCTCTGTTATGTCAAAAAAAAAAAAAACTATTTTCTTTACGTCACAAGTGTCACGCTCATACATGAATTTCATAGTTAATATAACATACTGACCCAACGGGTCACGGGTAGTCTAGTATATATATATATATATATATATATATATATATATATATATATATATATATATATATATATAAGGGTTGGACAAAGTAATTGAAACATCTTTTAAAAAATCCGCAAAATATAATTTATTATGGTGTAAGCTTTTGCGGCAATTACAGCCTCAATTCTCCGAGGTATTGAAACATATAAATTTGTACAAATTAATTGCTTCCAAAGGAATTTCAGCTCATTCTTCAATTAAAATACTCCCAGCTCTATATTTTTTCGTTTTTCGGATATTGAAAAGATTGGTCATACCCATAATGGCTAACCTCTCAAACTTTAAAAGAGACCGAATTGTTGGTGGTAAAGAGACTGCCGAAATGCTTGGTGTTTCAAAGGTACTGTTTCTTTTTTTTTTTTTTTTTACATCAGAGTCACCACTTCTCAAGGCCCGGAGACGACTCGAGGATAAAGATTAATGGGTGCACGGTAATCAATGGGATTATAGCGTAGAAATCGTAAGTAGTGCAAAATTTGTAAATTGGATTTCTTAGGGGGGGGGGCGGTTCACCAAGGACTTGTTTACGTTGGACTTGAAGACAATCAAATTGTAGCCAGCTGAAAAGCAGGCAAACGAAAGAGAGTTTCACAGACCTGCAGTTTTAAGAAAGAAGCTTTTTTTTTTACACGGTGGTCTCCACTTATCAAGGCCTGGAAGCCACTCAGGGATAAGGGTTATTGCAAGTACAGTACGTTAGTGTGGAGATTTGATGAAGTGTTTACTTAAGGGGGCGGTTCATTAGGAATTTGTTAACGTTGGACTTGAAGACATCAAGGTTGTAGTCAGGTGAGAAGCAGGCAGACAGAACAGAGTTCGACAGGCGCGCAGTTCTAAGAAAGAAGCTTTGTTCATGGAATCCTCGTTGTGGGGGAAAGTATTGACAGTGGTTTTGGCTAGACGAGTGTTTTTCGTGAAAGTTTGGCGAGTGGAGGGGCATAAATTGGAGCTCAGACGAGCACTTGCCATAAAAATAACGATAAAGCAGAGACAGGCTCGCAACTTCTCTTCTTTGGGAAAGAGATTGCAAAGAAGAATAAAGAGCACCCCCCCATAAGCTGAGAAGTCTATTTTTAAAAAAAAGTAATTACTGCCTTTGAAAGAGAGAGGAAAAAGTCCTCAGCAAAGCACAAGTGTGTCCGAAAGTTGGAGCTGTCTAAATGAAATTGTTAACGAAAAGTGTAAGACCACGAGTTCTAAGACCATTACAGAGTTCAATAAACATTTGCAGAACACAGTTTGTACAAAAACTGCCCGCTTAGAGATGCACAAGCTTTGATTGTAATTAGAAAGCCTCTGCTCTCAAAGACAAATCTTTCAAAGCGTTTAGAGTAGTGTAAAAACCTACAGAATTGGTCCCTTAAGCAGTGGAAAAATGTGATTTTTTTTCTGATGAATCGTCGTTTTCCTTATTTCCGACCACCGGCCGAGTCTACGTCTGAAGACAGCCAAACGAAGCGTTTAATCCAGACCGGAAAACATGGCGGGGGTTCTGTGATGATCTGTAGTGGTATTGCTTGGAAATCTGCAGGACTAATGATTTCTCGTCATGGAAGAATCAACAGCCGAAACTATTACGCATTTTCGGTGACCAAGTTCTTCCCATGGTTAAAAAAACTGTTTTCGGACGGGAACGCCATCTTCCAAGATGATAATGCCATGCAGTTAGAATTGTTAAAGAATGGCATGAGGAACATTCTAATAAAGTTGAGCATCTCATATGACCATCAGAATCCCCAAACCTGAAACAATATTGAGCATTTATGATTTTAGAGATTAAAGTAAGAAGTTCATTTCCGTTGCCAGCCAAAAGCTGGAAGTATTTTAACTGAAAAATGGGCTAAAATTCCGTTGTAATTGTAATACATACTTCGGAGAATTGAGGCTGTAATTGCCGTAAAATGGTTGTTAACTCTAGTCATTTGTGTGAAATTTCATAAACGTTGGACCAGCCATTTCGGAGCCTAGAGGAAAAACTCACACGGACAAAGACACAGACACTGACAAAGTTCCTTAAGCCTGAAGAATCCTAGAGTGGATGAAACGCGGAATATTCAGTGTAGCTTAATAGCCATATATATTTTATAAATTACTACATTACTATATATATATATATATATATATATATATATATATATATATATATATATATATATATATAACTACTTCATTTACTCAC
>NC_136513.1:19887500-19935000 GCF_053919585.1 Euprymna scolopes | reverse complement strand
GATGTGTGTGCCACAGACGATTTCTGATTGGTTAATCCAATAATCACATCTCCTAAAAAACAATCGTTTCTACGCTCTTACCTTTACCATAAAATATTATGGCTTTATTTATTGTCCATCTTGGAAGGGTTTAATTTTTTAATAACTTGTTATTTACAAATTAAAAAAATACGAAACTATTATGCGAAACTAAACTACACGAAATACGCGCACACACGCACACACACACGTTCACTACCGTCACGTTGTTATGGCAACCAAACCCGCTGACTTCTTTTTCTCATTTCACTCGTGGTCTTAAATTAGATTCGAATAAGTTGCCAAAAAACAAATATATAACAAATAAATGTTATCAAAGGCAAGTTATTAAAAAATTAAACCCTTCCAAGATGGACAATAAATAAAGCCATAATATTTTATGGTAAAGGTAAGAGCGTAGAAACGATTGTTTTTTAGGAGATGTGATTATTGGATTAACCAATCAGAAATCGTCTGTGGCACACACATCTCTGTTTTTATAGATATATAGATAGATATATAGTTTAATTTTTTAATAACTTGTTATTTACAAATTAAAAAAATACGAAACTATTATGCGAAACTAAACTACACGAAATACGCGCACACACGCACACACACACGTTCACTACCGTCACGTTGTTATGGCAACCAAACCCGCTGACTTCTTTTTCTCATTTCACTCGTGGTCTTAAATTAGATTCGAATAAGTTGCCAAAAAACAAATATATAACAAATAAATGTTATCAAAGGCAAATTTTTCGTGTTTTTATTCAATTTAACATGTTTAATCAGCTCGAAAAGCATACAGTGTTTACCGATGTATTGGAAAATTCAAGATGGCGGCCGATTCTCTCTTTAACACGGTAAGTTTGGAAAAAGGTGTAATAAATAAAAAACCGGTTAAAATACTGTTAAAAACTCGCTCAATATATGTTACCGTGACATAGGTTGACATATATTCGGCGGGTTTTTAATAGTATTTTGTATAGTTTTTTATTTATAACACCTTTTCCCAAACTTACGGTGTTAAAGAATGTGTGAGACGCCATCTTGAATTTTCCAACACATCGGTAAACACTGTATTCTTTTCGAGCTGAATAAACATGTTAAATTGAATAAAAACACGAAAAATATATCCAGTTTTTATCGGTTTTTTACCTTCTCTGCAGAAGTACAAAAAAAAAAACAAAAAAAAAAACAGAAGGTACTTTTACAGAATGTTAAACTAACCCTAACCGATGTTTTATGTTTAGTTTAGGAAAAGTCAGAAGAAATAAAAGTCATTATTGCATGAAATATACGTATTTAGTTGAAGTATTGTTTATGTCAATTCTTTCGAAGAAATTTAGCAAGAATACCTGTAAACCAGGAAATCGGTAAAATGTCATCATGGATGAATACTTGTCTATTATAATTTCTACCCTTGACAAAAACTTAGCCATAACAAAAGAGATTTATTGTTCAGATTGTTTTTGAGATTGATTTCTAAAAAGATATTTTATAAATAAAATCGACTTTAAAATTAAAGACTTAAATTACAATAATTGAATTTAAACATTCTTATTTCAATATTTGGCACATAACACCTGCAAAAATGATCACAATGTCAGGATTTCATTTTATTTCAGAATCGATGGCAAATACTAATATTTAACATTAGTTTATCATTTAAGCCGATAAAAAGCCCTTTTTTTTCCGAGTCATAAAAGGATTTGGAGTTTCCTAATCAACCTTTCGGGTGCAGTTGCACGCTCTCAAAATAACTAAAGTGTTGGCTTTAAAAAAATTGGTTCATTAAAACTAAACAGGTTTAGTTTTAATAATAAAAAAAAAAAATTAAAAAAAAATCGCTTTGGTAATTAGATATGTCGTATGGTTATCCCTAATCGCTGAATAAAACCGCTAACGAGTTGAATGATTACGACATAAAATTAAACTCGGGTTCCTGAAACGGAAACTTCGTTTGTTTTTGTTTTTTTTCTTATCAATATATTTACATTGTTATTTTGTTTTCATTTTCAATCATTCGAACAGTTTTCTTTTTCAAGTAATCCAAGTTACAAAATTCCCACTGTTTACTATGCTAAAATCACAATGACTAATGTATACCTATTAACCCTTATCCTTGAGTGGCCTCTGGGCCTTGATAAGTGGTGACACCCATGTAAAAAAAAAAAAAAAAAAAAAATCACTCGAACAGTTTTCTTTTTATAATGTACAGTTTTAAAAGTTTAAAAACTATATAGTTTTTACTTCAGGAAAATTAATGGGTCAGTTTTTACGATGTGCCCTGTTAAAATACTGTTAAAAACTCGCTCAATATATGTTACCGTGACATAGGTTGACATATATTCGGCGGGTTTTTAATAGTATTTTGTATAGTTTTTTATTTATAACACCTTTTCCCAAACTTACGGTGTTAAAGAGGGTGTGAGACGCCATCTTGAATTTTCCAACACATCGGTAAACACTGTATGTTTTTCGAGCTGAATAAATATATTACATTGAATAAAAACACAAAAAAGATATCCAGTTAGGTAGAAAAGTAACTTATCTTGCCTTTGATAACATTTATTTATATATTTGTTTTTGACTATTTTTTCGAATCTATGTGTACAGTAATCTTGCCAGGATGCGGAGGAAAATGAATGAAGGGGGAGGGGAATAAAATAAAAACATTTTGGAAACAGAGTAAGTTTGAAAGAATTGCTTTGCACAGAAAGAAATTAATGAAAAAATAAAATTAAATTTCTTTTCTTTCTTGATTTTTTTTTTAGTTTTTTTATGAAAAAGGAAGTCAAAATTAAGACTATAAAAAACAATTTTTATTAAGAGCGAACCTCAGTCGTCAGGTCTGTAAAAAAAAGACGTGGAATAATAAATGTTTTCTAATACAAATTGTTTTTACTTATGTGTTCATTTGTCTCTTTGAAGTTCGTTTGTTTAATATATCGGTTTGCAATATAATTTTGTCATTCTGTCAGACTCAAATTTTAAATCTATATATCTATAAAAGTGAAAGTGTGTGTGTGTGTGTGTGTGTGTGTGTGTGTGTGTGTGTGTGTGTGTGTCCATTTCCCTACGAAATAACTCTGTCAATTTTTAGTCTACAGACTCGAAATTTGATATACAGGGTACTGAGATTTGGAAAAATCTATGTGATCGGTTTTTAGCCAGAAATTTGGCGATTAAGGGGTCAAAGTTCAACGATTTGACCTTTGAGAACTCTACCAAACTTCTCCGACAATTTTGGGTCTACACACTTTAAATTTTAGATATAGCTTCCGTGGACATGAATCTAACTTAATAACTTGATTTGAGCCCAAAACAATAAATTTTCAGGGGTCATAATAGGGGTCAAAGTTTAAAAAATTGCCCCCTTTTTTTTGCTCAGCATACACCTCCAAACACCCGGGCAACGCCGGGCACCCATGCTAGTAATATATAAATATAATATATAATATACAAATAATTTATAAATATAATATATAATATATAATATATAAATAATATATAAATACTACTGAAATAGTTTATAAACAGTGCAAAATAAAATTATTGGAAATATAAACCAGTATATTTAATATAGAAACAGTGTTTTAAGAGTGTTGAATCAAGAATGCTGTGAAATTTACACAATAAAACAGTGTAAAAAAAACGGTGTATAAATGTCATCAAAAGAATGTACAAACAGTATATAAAGAATTTAGAAAAAGCAATTGTGTGAAATATAAGCAATTTATAAACTATTAGGTTGGTGCAAAAATAATGTCGTTTTTTACGTACATATATCTGATAAAAAACACGCCATTATTTTTGCACTAACCTAATAAACAGTAAACAGCGTTAAGACAGTATTGAAACAATATCTAAGTAGTGTAGACATAGTATACAAACAATAAATATAAACAATATCTAAACAATGTAAGAAACAGTGTATGAACAAGAACTGTATACATTAAGAACGCATCCCATTAACTGCTTCAAACATGTCAAAGGTTAAATCAATATTGTTGTATTGTAACTAAATAACTGCATACGCGACGATATTTAACAAGATTGGCTTAAAGCCAAGCTATTTCAGTAGCTTTTCAGTCGAATTCGTTGTTGATACGTTTGCTTCAGCTCGACGGACCTCGGCCATTGTACGTGTAAATATTTAAAAAGCACATAACTAAAATGTTGAATCCTAATTGTTCCTACTATTTTATCGACAAGACATCTTGTAATAATTATTTTTCTTTTTAAATTTCTATTCAGTCACCACTTACTAATTTCAAAGTCAATGATAAATCATATGGATAGATTATCAGTTGAATGCTGAAGAATATCATGAGAGGATTTAAAATGGTGAATGGAATGAAAAGAATTTGTTTACTCATGAGGACAATTCATATGAAATATCTGTTGATATTGAATTTGTATTATAGCTTGCAATGTAGCAGTTCGTGGTGATGTATTCCACAAGTAGAAAGTTATTTGAAATAAACTTTCTTCATTAAAATTACATTCGATGTTACGTAAATAGAGGAAGGAAGCCATTCCCTTTAAATTGTTATTGAAATAACAGGTTTTTTTATTGAATGTCTTACAAGGAGAAACCGGAAGATTGGAGCTCAGTCGAGCATCTTTTTTTTTTTTTTTTTTAAATTCAATTTTCACCCCAAACAAGGCACAGTGCCACTTTGAAGCAGGGGGCTACTATCAGGGACTTAATTAGCGGGGTCATTATGAAGGGAGATGAGTAGAAAGATGTTTGTTAACATTATACTTGAACTTCTGCATATCATTGCAGTTGGGAAAGCAGAATCCCGGAAGGAAGTTCCAAAGACCCACAGTTCTGGGGAAGAAACTATTGGAGTAAAAGGTTTTCTTGCACCTAGGGATCTCTATTGTAAAGGGATGAGACTAAGTAGCTTGTCGGGTTTGTCGGGGGTAGTTACGTCGGGGAGGTACAAGTGTTTGCAGTTCGTCAGAGCATTCACCATTAAAGTATTTGTAGAACAGGCAGAGGGATGCAACATCTCGTCGATGGGACAGAGGCTGAAGCCTAGATGACAGTTCAGGACCTATCAGGTTGGCGACTCTCTTTTGAACCCTGTCCAGGAGCGAGAGACAAGCAGCAGATGCTCCAGCCCAGATGTGACAACAGTACTCCATACATGGGCGAATGGTTGCCTTATAGAGGTATAGGATACTGTCAGGCGTAAGTAGTTTTCTAGCACGGTAGAGGGAGCCAACCTTCCTTGCAGCAGCCTTGGCAATGCTCTCAATGTATCTATTCCAGTTCATATTCCCTGTAAACGTTAGGCCGAGGAGTTTAAAAGAAGTACTTTCAGGTAATGTGTTCTTGGCCATTGCTATTGGTGGTAGAGAAGGTTTCTTGTAGTTATTGAAGGAAACAAGCTTAGTCTTAGCAGCATTGAATGTGACCAACCATTTTTGTCCCCATTCCACTACGGATTGGAGGTCATCCTCGTGTTTCTGCATTTCCTTGGATATGTGTTCATTTGTTTTCCCCTCATATCTGTTATAGAGAGTGGTGTCATCGGAATATATACCCATCTCCGAAACAATTTTATCAGGGAGGTCATTTATGAATATCAGGAATAATAGAGGTCCAAGGATAGACCCCTGAGGTACTCCCGGATTTAGGTCATATTGTTTGGATGTACGACCGTCGAGGACAACTTTGATTTTTCTATTACTTAAGAAGGATTTAATTACAGTATGAATTCTTCTAGTGATTCCATATGATCTAATTTTCCTTAGAAGACCATCGTGCCATACCCTGTCAAAAGCCTTAGATATATCGAGGGCCACCGCTCTACCCTCCCCTGTTTTATCCAATGAACGGTATATACGTTCAGAAACTACAGTTAAGATATCTGCTGTTGAACGGGCTTGCCTGAATCCATATTGTTTGTCAGTCAGGAGTTTAGCAGCTGTTAGGTGCTGGACTAGGGTTTGATTAACTAAGGACTCAAATATTTTGGCGAAAAGCGGGAGGAGGCTAATGGGGCGATAATTTAGTGGGTCAGTTCTTTCCCCAGAATTCTTGAAGACTGGTACCACAGAGGCGGTTTTCCTGCAGTCGGGAAAACAAGATTCGTTAAGGCATTTATTGTAAAGTTTGGACAGAACTGGAGCAACCTCGGCAGAGCATTTTTTTAATAGCACAGCCGGGATGAGATCTGGTCCACATGCTTTTGAGGTGTCTAGGTTTTTTATAATAGCATGTACCTGAGAAGGGGTGATTTTCAAATCGTCTAGTGTGGCGTCTGTTCGCAGAGGAAAATCAGGGAGTGAGTGGTGTACCGAGTTCAGTGTGGAGTTTGAGGCAAACCGACTGGCAAGCAGATAAGCCTTGTCAGTTGCCGTGCAAGCAACCTCATGATTGTTTGATAGTGGGGGAATAGTTGACTGTCCATTATTTACTACGCTGTTGTAGATTTTCCAAAAATCCCTGGTTTCTAATTTCTGTGCTTCGATTCGTTTTCTGGTGGTTTCAGAGTAATCTGTCTTAGCTGTCTCTATCACTCTCTTACAATTATTTCTAGCTTCTATAAACTCCTGTTTATTTGAGCTGGACTTATGTCGGTTGAATCTGCGGAACGTATGCTGCCTTTGACAAATGACAGCTGCACAAGCAGAAGTAAACCATTGGGGAGAGTGGGGCTTGCTATAGAATTTCCGTGCGGGAACATGTGCTTCAATAGCAGTTTTAAACCATTCAGTGGTCTCATTTGCACACTGTTCCGCTGGAAGAGTAAAGATATTTTGCCATGGGGCATCTCTGATGAGCTCCCTGGTGGCTTCCCAATCAGCCTTTTTGTAATACCTCGTTGTTTTGAGTAGTGGGTCTTGAGAAAAACTAGCAACATTTAGTCTATGAGAAAGAGGCTGTATATAACGCCAGATTCCCGATTTATCAGGTCGATGCAAACATTTTTCTAGTTTATATACGGAGCATTTTAAACCATAGTAATTTAATTTGCACAACTTTTTATTATCTACTAAAAACTTACCACAATGATTAAATCATAAGATGCACCATCCATATTTTTGGAAATATTCTCACCAATGTTGATTCGAAAACAACATAATTTCATCAACAGAAAGGGAGTCATCTTCCATCAGTGATAATGCTCATCCTTACACAGTACTACTGACCAATTATAACCTATGGGTATTTGAATGTTAAAATATTGCTCCATCCAGCATAATTTTTTTAACTTAACTTCCTCGCATAATCATTAATTTAGAGAATTATAAAACAATTCAGATGACCTTAGGTTAACATCATGAAAGGTGAATGAACATGAGTTAGATTCATATTTCACATAAAATATTTAAAAAATACAAATGTTGCATTTATAAAATCGTGGACAGATGATATCGAATTATAAAGAGGAAAGGTAGTTTTTTTTTTTTATTTCAAAATGAAATTTCAAATCGTCCAAAACTTTTGCACCGACGTGATAAAAAACAAGCATGAGATCTCTAACTTTATTTTTAACGCTAACTCTTTAAAGTTTACAGTTAAATTAAGTATGACATGAGTTCACAGTAAAAGAAGTATGGGTTAAGTTTACAATAAAATACAGTATGCCTTAAGTTTACCGTTAAATTAAGTATGACATGAGTTTCTAATTAACTTAAGTATTATTTAAGTTTACAGTTAAATTAAGTACGACTAAAGTTTACAGTTGAATTAGGCATGAATAAGGTGTCCAGTTAAATTAAGTATGACATCAGTTTACAGCTAAATTAGGCATGAATACAGTTTACAATTAAATTAAGTATGACATCAGTTTACAGTCAAATAAAGTATTACTTAAGTTACAGGTAAATGTAGTATGACTTAAGTTTACAGTTAAATTAAGTGTGATATGAGTTTACAATTATATTAAGCATGACTTAAGTTTACAACAAAATTAAGTATGACTAAATAAAGTATGACATAAGTTTACAGTGAAATTAAGTATTATATGAGTTTACAGTAAAATCAAGTATGACAAAAGTTTACAGTTAAATTAAGTATGACATGACTTTATAGTTAAATTAAGTATGACTTAACTTTACGCTTAAATTTAGTATGACTTAACTTTACGCTTAAATTTAGTATGGCATGAGTTTACAGTTAAATTAAGAATGACTAAAGTCTACAATTAAATTAAGTATGACATACGTTTGCTGTGAAATTATGTATAATTAAGTTTACAGTTAAATTAAGTATGACATGAGTTTACAGTTAAATTACGTAGGAGATAAATTTACAGTTAAATTAAGTATGACATAAGTTTACAGTTAAATTAAGTGTTACATAAGTTTTCAATTAAATTAAGTATGACATCACTTTACAGATAAATTAAGTGGGACATGAGTTTAAAGTTAAATTAAGTATTACATCAATTTGCAATTAAATTAAGTATGGTATGAGTTTACAGTAAAATAAAGTACGACTTAAGTTTACAGTTAAATTAAGTATGACATAAATTTACAATTACATTAAGTATAACATACGTTTACAGTAAAATTAAGTATGACTTAAGTTTACAGTCAAATTAATTATGCCATAATTTTACAGTTACATTACGTATAACTAAATTTTACAGGTAAATTAAGCATGACTTAAGTTTACAGTTTGATTAAGTATGACATGAGTTTACAATAAAATTAAGTATGACAGGAGTTTACAGTTAAATTAATATGACATGAGTTTACAGTTAAATTATGATATGAGTTTACAATTAAATTAAGTATGACTAAAGTTTCCACTTAAATTAAGTACGACTAAAGTTTACAGTTAAATTAAGTATGACTAAAGTTTTCACTTAAATTAAGTGTGACATGAGTTTAAATAAAATTAAGTATGACATGAGTTTACAATGAAATTAAGTATGACTAAAGTTTATAGTTGAATTTAGTATGACTTAAGTTTACGATTAAATTCAGTATGACTAAAGTATAAGATAAAATTAAGTATGACTAAAGCTAACGATTAAATTTAGTATGACTTAAGTTTACGATTAAATTTAGTATGACTAAAATTTACGATTAAATTAAGTATGACTTAAGTTTACGATTTAAATTTTTATATAGTGTAGTCAGACATGTGGTTAACTTCTACTCGGTTTTCATCCGGAAAAACGGGCTGGTAAGAAGTAATAATTGAAAAATTAGTACGTGGCCTTCATTTGATTTTTATCTACTTGTCAACTGTTTCAGGACTGCACATGCGCGAGTTGTTTACCTTATGTTAAATATAAGTAAGGTTGAAAACACGTTTTTAAGGATCGGCTCAAGCTGGACTAATGGTTATCGTCCTTGATTCACCGTCTTTAGGTTTGGTTTCGATCTTAGCTCGGGAATTGTTTTTTTATTTACAAGAAGTGAACTGTTTAGAAAAAAAAACTAGCATGGGCGTGTCTTAGATTCTGCATGAATTAAAATATAATATTTATACGTATTTTACGACCGGGCAACGCCGGGCCGGCCTGCTAGTATATATATATATATATATATATATATATATATATATATATATATATAAACCAGGTTAAAGTTATTCAAGAATTAATACTAAGATAACTGATTAATTTAACGAAGTTATTAAGCTTGCGCAATGAAACAACAGCAATATAGATAGATAGATAGATTTGATACCTACAGACACTAGTGTTTAATCCTTTCGCGAATCGCCAGTGCAGGGAGCTACGATTACAGCCGGTCTGGAGATTCAAACCCGGCCACGAAGCTATCTCTGACTCCATTAGCGAAGAACAAACCATACTTTTACTGGAAGAAATACGGTTGAAATTAACATTTATATTAATGTCTAGACGGCTAGGTTGATCTTATGATTGTAACATCATGAACTGTGCATGCGAATTTAATTGGTCAACTTAAATTTCAAGCTGACTTTAATTTCAATTTAGAGTGATAAAGAATAAGAACTGAGTTCTTAAAGGGGATGACATAATTATTACTATAATTATATATATATGTGTGAGTATGTGCGTGTATCGTGCTCCACACACACATATATATGTGTATCGTTCACTACACACACACACACACACACACACACACATACACACACACACACACACACACACACACACACACATGTGTGATAATGTAATAAAGTTCCTATGCAACTTTACGCTTTTCTTCTTAGCTTATATATATATATATATATATATATATACATATATATATATATATATATATATGAAATAAAATGGAGGTGGAAGGACCTGGATACTCAACGTTTCGCCCGATCTATGCGGGCTTCTTCAAGAGGGATGGTCTTGAAGAAGCCCGCATAGATCGGGCGAAACGTTGAGTATCCAGGTCCTTCCACCTCCATTTTATTTCATATCGTCGGATTTAATCCAGCTCAACAATCATATATATATATATATATATATATATATATATATATTAAAAATCCACCATCCTAAAAACTGTCTAAAATCAATACCCTACTCCCTAGCACGTAGAGTCTGCACCATAGTAACAGACAGACACCTCCGTTCGACTAGATTGAATGAACTACAAATAACCCTGCGGAAAAGAGGATATCCACTACCACTAATACAGAAAGGTATTAAACTGGCAGAAAAAAATCCAATAGACCAACTAAGAATCCCAAAAGTAAACAACAAAAAACAAATTTTAGCATACATCTCCACACACAACACAACACAACCCAGAACTATTTACACAGATAACAAAAAACCTTCTCCCTTTCAGTCAAAACGCTAAACTAAACAACATACTTAAAACAACAAAAATAATAAAAAGCAAACGGCAATCCAAAAACTAAACACATCCTAACTTCCTCAAAACTCGTTCCACACCCTACAAAAGGGGTTACAAAATGCAACAAACCGCGATGTGAAATATGTGACATAATAATAGAAGGAAACACATACACATTCAAAACCCAACACAAACATTCAAAATAAAAAAGGATCTAAATTGCACCTCCAGAAATGTAGTATATGCACTAAGATGCACAGCATGCGACAAATCCTCCATAGGCGCCACCAAAACTTTCAGCAATAGAGTGGCCTTACATAAGAGCAACATCAAAATTGCAGACAACAGACACCTCTATGTTTCAAAACACGTACACACATGCAATGGAAATAGCTTTTAAATAATGCCAATCTTCCAAACAGACAATTACTTTTATTTACTTACACAGGAAAAAAATTCCATAACAAGATTCATTCGCGAACTAAACATAGCCTAATATCAACACACAAAAACATGAAATGCAAGGCACATTCGCATGCACGTACATATACATATACACACCCAAACATAAATCAGAACCGACACATTAAAACACACACACATACAAACACACACGCATACAGCCACACACAAGCATAACACCCCTGTCTCTAATACAACACATTGAACAATACCAGCCCTACTTTACCTCGAAACCAACAACACTAGGAAACACATAGAACCATCGTGTAGTATCTGTTCCAACACCTCGCCCCTCCCTCAGTCAGTGGAGGAGAAATCCTTCATGACTGAGATAACTATCATCCTTCCTCCCATACCTATACCCCTCCAAGTGACCCCTCCCCTCTGGGGAACGAGACCTTCCCCATACTAAGAACCGATCCTGGATCTGGCCATACCCACATGAGGGGACAAGTAAATATTATTTACTACGTATATTTATAAATACACCTCTTTATCTAAACACACATAATATTAAAAATGCCCGAACAGTCTAAGACTAAAACCAAAAATCACAATACTAAAATCTAAGAATCCAAAAAATAAATATCAAAATTGAATGAAAACACCCCTATCCTTATTTAAGAAGAGCTGATCACACACACACACGCGCGCGCGCATGCACACACACATACACACACATTAGAAACGACCTAGTGGAAGCAAATAACTTTATAATCCTATAAAACAGAACACACATTCTACACACCAATACAAGAAAACACACACACACACACACACTCACACGCCCACACACAAACACACACGCACACACGCACACACGCACACACACACACACACACACACTACCATATTCACCCTTCAAATCATTGTTAAAAATATGTGTTCAACTATAGAAAGCGACCGGAAGCTATTGAACACAACAAGGCCATGCAAGCAAATATTAAATCAGTGTATCCAATACGTTTGCGTTTGTTAATTCATATTTTTCCTAAAATATAAACTTTCTGAACGTTGATTTTGTAATTACCACTGAAAATATAAGTTAGGAACCGGCGATTAGACCAAAGTTAAAACCTTACACGAGTCTAACATTACAAATGCGTCTGAGAAGTTTTATTATCACACAATCCGAAAG
Organism: Euprymna scolopes; assembly: GCF_053919585.1. Taxonomy (NCBI): domain Eukaryota; kingdom Metazoa; phylum Mollusca; class Cephalopoda; order Sepiida; family Sepiolidae; genus Euprymna; species Euprymna scolopes. Next base: position 19,922,609 of record NC_136513.1, on the reverse strand, counting down.
GCTCGACATATAAAATCTATAGTAGGTTCTTTAATATGACAGGGCTGCGTTGGAAAGGCATTTTATGTTTAAAGCACATTTGAATGATATTTGTCTTTTGCATATTAAACTTTAATGCAAATAATTTTATTGAAATATAGAAATAATTGTATAGAAATATAAAAGTCATTTTATAGAAATATAGAAATAATTTTATAGAAATATAGAAATAATTTTATAGAAATATAGAAGTAATTTTATAGAAATATAGAAGTAATTTAATAGAAATATAGAAATAATTTTATAGAAATATAGAAATAATTTTATAGAAATATAGAAATAATTTTATAGAAATATAGAAATAATTTTATAGAAATATAGAAATAATTTTATAGAAATATAGAAATAATTTTATAGAAATATAGAAGTAATTTTATAGAAATATAGAAATAATTTTATAGAAATATAGACATAATTTTATAGAAATATAGAAATAATTTTATAGAAATATAGAAGTAATTTTATAGAAATATAGAAGTAATTTTATAGAAATATAGAAATAATTTTATAGAAATACACAAGTAATTTTATAGAAATATAGAAGTAATTTTATAGAAATATAGAAATAATTGTATAGAAATATAGAAGTAATTTCATAGAAATATAGAAATAATTTTATAGAAATATAGAAGTAATGTTATAGAAATATAGAAATAATTTTAAAGAAATATACAAACAATTTCATAGAAATATAGAAATAATTTTATAGAAATATAGAAATAATTTTATAGAAATATACAAGTAACTTTATAGAAATATAGAAACAATTTCATAGAAATATAGAAATAATTTTATAGAAATATAGAAGTAATTTCATAGAAATATAGAAATAATTTTATAGAAATATAGAAGTAATTTTATAGAAATATAGATGTAATTTTATAGAAATATAGAAGTAATTTCATAGAAATATAGAAATGATTTTATAGAAATATAGAAATAATTTTATAGATACAGAAGTAATTTTATAGAAATATAAAAGTCATTTTATAGAAATATAGATGTAATTTTATAGAAATATAGATGTAATTTTATAGAAATTATTTTATTGAAATATAGAAATAATTTTATAGATATATAGAAATAATTATATAGAAATACAGAAGTAATTTTATAGAACTATAAAAGTCATTTTATAGAAATGTAGAAGTAATTTTATAGAAATATAGATGTAATTTTATAGAAATTATTTTATAGAAATATAGAAATAATTTTATAGATATATAGAAATAATTTTATAGAAATACATGAATAATTTTATAGAAATACAGAAGTAATTTTATAGAAATATAGAAATAATTTAGAGAAACAATTTCATAGAAATATAGAAATAATTTTATAGAAATATAGAAACAATTTCATAGAAATATAGAAATAATTTTATAGAAATACATAAATAATTTTATAGAAATATAGACATAATTTTATAGAAATATAGAAATAATTTTATAGTAACATAGAACTAATTTTATAGAAATATAGAAATAATTTTATAGAAACAATTTCATAGAAATATAGAAATAATTTTATAGAAATATAGAAACAATTTCATAGAAATATAGAAATAATTTTATAGAAATACATAAATAATTTTATAGAAATATAGAAAAAATTTTATAGAAATATAGAAATAATTTTATAGAAATATAGAAATAATTTTATAGAAATATAGAAATAATTTTATAGAAATATAGAAATAATTGTATGGAAATATAGAAGTAATTTTATAGAAATATACAAGTAATTTTATAGAAATATAGAAGTAATTTTATAGAAATATAGAAATAATTTTATAGAAATATAGAAATAATTGTATAGAAATATAGAAATAATTTTATAGAAATATACAAGTAATTTTATAGAAATATAGAAATAAATTTATAGAAATATAGAAATAATTTTATAGTAATATAGAAATAATTTTATAGAAACAATTTCATAGAAATATAGAAATAATTTTATAGAAATATAGAAATAATTGTATAGAAATATAGAAATAATTTTATAGAAATACAAAAATAATTTTATAGAAATATAGAAATAATTGTATGGAAATATAGAAGTAGTTTTATAGAAATATAGAAGTAATTTTATAGAAATATAGAAATAATTGTATAGAAATATAGAAATAATTTTATAGAAATACAGAAATAATTTTATAGAAATACAGAAGTAATTTTATAGAAATATAGAAATAATTGTGTAGAAATATAGAAATAATTTTATAGAAATATAGAAATAATTGTATAGAAATATAGAAATAATTTTATAGAAATACAGAAATAATTTTATAGAAATACAGAAGTAATTTTATAGAAATACAGAAGTAATTTTATAGAAATATAGAAATAATTTTATAGAAACAATTTCATAGAAATATAGAAATAATTTTATAGAAATACAGAAATAATTTTATAGAAATATAGAAGTAATTTTATAGAAATATAGAAATAATTGTATAGAAATATAAAAGTAATTTTATAGAAATATAGAAATAATTTTATAGAAACAATTTCATAGAAATATAGAAATAATTTTATAGAAATATAGAAATAATTTTATAGAAATACAGAAATAATTTTATAGAAATACAGAAGTAATTTTATAGAAATATAGAAATTATTTTATAGAAATATAGAAATAATTTTATAGAAATACAGAAGTAATTTTATAGAAATATAGAAGTAATTTTATAGAAACATAGAAATTATTTTATAGACTGTATTTATATAAAATATAGAGATTATTTTATATAAATACAGAAATAACTTTATAGAAATATAGAAATAATTTTATAGAAACATAGAAATAATTTTATAGAAATATAAAAATAGAAAATTTTATAAAATAAACAGTAGATTATCTACTCAACAGGGACTGGATCATTACAGGAATGGTTTAATCTCTGTTAATTTGGGAGGGACTCAGGATAAAAATCCCTGAGGATGTTTACTCTCGCGGGCTTTACCTTCTCAAGGATTAATCTGTCGCCAATGGCCCCGGGCGCCCTCCCATGGAATGTCGCACTGCTTCTAAGGCATTTTTTTAAAATCAGAGTAAGCTAAGCCTAGTGTGTTGATTTTTCTATAACTGTTATATTTACTATTATTAGTAACTAGCAGGAAGGTCCAGCGTTGCTCGGGATTGAATAAAGGATCCCATATCCATTTGCCCATAACAAAATATTACTTTTTTTACTATTCAATTGCTGCCAATTTATAGTCATTATCTTCTTTATAGGCACACTCTGAGTAAAATAGTTAGGCAAAGGAAGGAATGTACACAAAGATGGTTACTTTGCTCAGAACTGATATTTACGGTTATTTCATAGGCTTATAACTTTTTAATGGATACTATGTTGTTCTTTCTTTCGATATTGACCATGGCTCAACAATAAAACAAACATAAAGAAGAAATTCCTGAATTACTTACGTACATAATTTACGATAGTGACCTGTTTGTTTCCGCAACCTACACTTTTTCTTTCTAGTCAAACGGTTAAATAAACAATGCACACCCTTTCAAAACGTTATCTAAATTAACACGTTTGATTTCTGGGCGTAGACGATACATTCTTTCTTCTCCATCAATATTTAAAATAGAAGGCAGCGATGAGTACCCGATGTCTTTCTAGAAATAATTCTAACTAGGAAGATATCAGAGAAACCAATACCAACAATAGAATCATGGAACTCATACGAAACGAAATGAATGAATAAAAGTATCTTTTAACAGTTATTCGAAAAAAAAATCACGGATTACTATCGATTAAGCACTGACGTTTTCAAAGTATATATATATATATATATATATATATATATATATATATATATATATATATATATGTGTGTGTGTGTGTGTGTGTGTGTGTGTGTGTGTGTGTGTGTGTGTGTGTGTTAGTCCTCGCGCGAAATCGCAGGACACAAAATGTTTTAAATAATAATAATAATAGAATAACCATAACAAAGTCTTTCGCTAGCGAGGACTACTATTGAGCGTAACTAATTATACACTCCTTTTGAAATTTTCATCTCTATTTTTTTCGTTATCTACTAAATATTTTTGATGAAACCTATATGAAATATGTTCCTTATTAAATTGTAAAGATTTTCTATTCTAAAAGTAGTTTAAAAAAAATTAATCTAAAAAAGTTATTTTAAAGTTTTTGTTAAAAAAATTCAGATTTTCTTATTAATCAGACATGTATGACAATGAGAGAGTTGCAACAAAGAGTTGTGGAGTGGGGAGAATTACAAACTGAAACAGAGAGAATATTCAGACCTGTAATAATACAAAGAGGGGGTTGCAAAAATGAGTTGTGGTGTGAGGAAAAATACAATCTGAAATAGAGAGAAGGAGAGTTTTTATAAATACATACAAAATCACATTCATCTTTTTTTAAATCCAAATTAATAAATTAAATAAAATATAATCTTAAAAATATAAGATACAAGTTAGAAAAGCATTTCATCCAAGGCATGAAAATTGTTAAACAAAATGTTTTTACTATAGTCTTTAAAAATAAATGTACAAGTTTCAATTTGAAATTTATTTATCTTCAAAGTGCACTTTTATGCATTTTACAAAGTAAGGTATTAAATTTGCATACCTTACTTTGTAAAATGTATAAAAGTACACTTTGAAGATAAATAAATTTCAAATTGAATCTTGTACCTTTATTTTTAAAGCCTATAGTAAAAACATTTTGTTTAACAATTTTCATGCCTTGGATGAAATGCTTTTCTAACTTGTATATATATATATATATATATATATATATATATATATATATATATATATATATATATATATAAAGAGAGAGAGAGAGAGAGAGAGAGAGAGAGAGATAGATGTTATTTGTTTTTGTTTTGCGATACTTTTTGAATGAATTCAATTATTTATACCAGAGTTGGAAATAAATTTTTGACCAATTTGGTACCCAAAAATGGGGAGCGATATATGTATTGTTTATAAAATATAATTATCCACTGACACGGATGAGTCGTAGACGACGAAACACGTGTCAGTGGATAATTATAAAGTATTGGAAGTGTGGAACATTGGTTTATCCTCATTTAATTCAGGTCTATGTGCTAGTATATATATATATGCGTGTGTGTGTGTGTGTGTGTGTGTGAGCCCCTTTAAGAAACTCGTTTCTTATCGTTGAGCACTTTCAGTTGAAATAAAGTCGGTCAATTTAGCTCATATGCGCAGATCATCATATAATGATTAGATCACTTTGACAGACGTTAAAAACATTTAAAAATAAATGTTTAAATTTCAACAGTATTTGTCGCGGTTAACGGTGGTCGAATGGATTTGGTCCTTGCTAATAAAGTCAGAGATTGCTTCGTTGCCGGGTTCGAATCTCTTGCCCGGTGTTAATCGTGACACCCTGCTCTGATGATTCACACTAGTGTCTGTATGTATTTAATAATTATTATAGTAAATAATTATATATATATATATATATATATATATATATATATATATATATATATATATACTATTATGTAAAAGGAATTTAGTATGTGTGTATGCGTTTGTCAATTTGCGTAGCCAACTCGTATATGAATTGATATTCTACTTGCACGTTATTAAAACTAATGTATTCCTGCTTAGCAATGTGATGTGACGTAATGGTTACAGTCGCCGAATAACCCTAACTCTAACCCTAAGCCCAGATATGAACTAGCCGTGTCGGGTTCTGATACCACTGCTACATTATTTTCACTGGAACATTTGGAAAGGTATGAACGAATATATGCTCCTTCCCGCGACGAGTTATATAGCAGGGTAGACTAGACTCTCAAGCTTTCTTTAGAACGAAAACTTTGAAATAATTTAAGTTTTTCTCTACATATTGCTGGATTGTTTCCAGTCGTCATTTTCATTTTGCATCATTTAACCATTGCCACTAAAAGTACGCCAATATCCGTGATGTAATGTTACAATTTCATTCTGTATTTGCTTTGGTTCAATTTATCGCGTTTTAAAGTTTCGTCTCTTTTAATTTAATTTCGAAATATTCTCAATATAAAGAAAATAATCAATTAATTTTAATTAATTTGAATTTATTGTGAATGTTTATGGCTTGTAACCGTTTTCGTTAAACTTCGATAATTTCCGGCAACCTTCGTGAGGTAAAATAGACACAGATTGAAAATATATTTTCACCCTGCGTCTATTTTTTGCCTAATTTATTGTGTTTTAATTTAATGTCGAAAGATCCTCGGTAAAAAAAAATAATCATTAAGAATCATTAATTTAAGTTTATTTTGAATGTTTACGTTTTCGCTAAACATCGGTAATTTCCGTGAGGTAATACTGTATGTTTATTCTGCATTTATTTTGGTTCAATTTATCGTGTTTTAAATTATCTTTTTATTTAATTTAATATCGAAATATTCTCAATATAAGAATACTCAATTAATTTTCATTAATTTGAATTTATTGTGAATGTTTATGTTATTTAACCGCTTTGATTAAATCCTGCAATTTCCGGCAATTTCCGTGAAGTACTGCTATATTTATATTCTGTTTCTATTTTTTGTTTAATTTATCATGCTTTAAATTTTAATCCTATTAAATTTTATGTCGATAGAGTTCCTGCACAAGAAATAATCAATTAATTTTCATTACAAAGTTTCATTGTAAATGCTTACTGCATGATACCGCTTTCGTTAAACTTCAGTAATTTTCGGCAATTTCCGTGAGACACTACTAGATTTTCTTTCTACGCCTGAAAAAAATGGATCAATCGTTTTATTATTTTTTTAATGTTACAATGAACATTATTATTTCTGAGATATATAAAAAGTAACTTTCTTGTGCGGCTTTCTTTGTTTTGATCGGCAAGCTCACAGTCAACAATTACTGAGGGAGTGTACTAGTGGTTATGCTGAAGCCTCGCCTCGCACAGTACGTCGGCGGTTGTTGACGAAAGGATTGATTCCAAAGAAGCCTGCAAGAAAGCTATTTTTGACTCGAAAAATGAATTCAAAGCCGGTTCAATTTCTTGTCGGATTTATAAAGGGTATAGTGTAGCAAATTGGAAAAAACGATTTTTTCCGATGAATCTGCTTCTCGCTGCTTTGCCACTAGTGAGTCGATTCGTGTTAAAAGACGTGGCAGAAGAGGATTCCATCCCGACTGAGTGCCGTGGTGTCCCCAGTCAAACATCCAGATCTTGTACATATTTGGTGTGCGTGAGAAAGAGGGAGGGGTCTTCCTTCATGAGATCGAAAAATTAAGGATTGCGTCAAAAAGGTACATTAATGAACAAGGAATAGTATTTGTATACATAAAAAATTACCTACAATCTATTGGTTAGAAGCATTAATTGAATTAATACTAAAACAAATAAAAATCGTACACTAAAGGAAAAGTACACTAAGTATTAAATTTCTTGAAAATCTAAATGTTAATATATATATATTTTTTTTTTTACTTGAAAATGGTTTAAATTATCATTTAAGTAGAGCAAAAATAATTGATTTTTGTGTAATGTTGTAAAAGTTTTGACAAGAATTGTTGGGTATGGTACATAAACTCGAAAGCTACGGTTAAGATATCCAAGCTTATAAAACCATGTATTATCACAAGTTTGAGATATATTGTAACGTGACTGTTACGCTCAAACCGTGTTTGTTACAGTTCAACCCTCTCTCGAACCCCCCACGCTGTCCGGAACCGTCAAAAAGGAACAAACAAACAAAAATAAATCCGACTCAGCTTTTCTTTATTTTTTAACACAAGTGTTTTTTACCTTTTCTCTTTCTCCCCATCTTGACACCAGCTTAAACAGTTTCTCGCTGCCACTGCGAGGCAACAGATCCATCTTCCTTGATTTGCGTTTTTCTTTCTGCTGCAGTATACACCCTTTATTCTTCGACTTTGCACGTCCATCTTTTTCAACCGCACCTTTCGTTCTCCCCACACGTGGTGTCCTTTTTTCTCCCCACCACGTGGTGTCTTTTTTTCTTTTTCTTCTCCCCCACCACGTGGTATCTTTTTCCTTTTTATTCTCCCCACCACCTAGTGTCCTTTTTTTTTCTTCTCCCCCCACTACGTAGTGTCCTTTTTTTCCTTTACTTCTCCCCACCACGTGGTGTCCTTTTTTTCCTTTTCTTCTCCCCACCACGTGGTGTCCTTTTTTCTTTTTCTTCTCCCTACCACGTGGTGTCCTTTTTTCTTTTTCTTCTCCCCACCACGTAGTGTCCTTTTTTTCCTTTTCTTCTCCCCACCACGTGGTGTCCTTTTTTCTTTTTCTTCTCCCTACCACGTGGTGTACTTTTTTTTCTTCTCCCCACCACGTGGTGTCCTTTTTTTCTTTTTCTTCTCTGCTGATATTTCCCCACGCGCTTATACGCCCTTTGTTACAATATTGTGGTACTTGAATACCCTAAACATCATCTATTGCTTTAGAAGCATTAATTGAATCAATGCTAAAACGAATAAAACTCGTGCTGAGCAACAAAGGAAGCCACAATGAATATTTAATTTATAAAGATCTAAATGTCAGGTGTGTGAGGATCGTTATAGAAGCGTTTATTTAATTTGAGTAAAATAAAATGCGCATCAGGTGCGCTTGAAAGCCAAATTACAACGCAATATTATGAAAATAAACAAATATTTTACTTGTTTTAAATGTATGATTTATATATATTTCGGAGTCAAACTCCATCCTCAGTATTTTGTACATCTTTTTTCTCTTATTTTTTCCTTCTTCTTCTTTCTTGTGTTGTAATTTTGCTTTCAAGCACACCTGATGAGTATTTTATTTTATTCAAATGGAATCAACGCTTCTATAACGGAACTCACACCTATGACATCAATTTCGCCTAGTCAACGCACCGTTCCGACATTTCAAAATACAACCGATGAGAGACAACGCGCGGATCATTACTACTGACTTTTCTTTCTCCAACTTTACAATATAGCAAGAAAGAAGAAGAAAAAGAAAGAAAGAAAATACTGAGGATGGAGTTTGATTCCGAAATATATTTAAATTATAAATTTCAAACGAGTAAAATATTTTTTTTATTTTCGTCATATTGGGTTGTAATTTGACTTTCAAGCGCATCAGATGCATATTTTATTATATTAGATCTAAAAAAAATTGTTTTTACTTAAAAATGGTTTAAAATACCATTTTTATATAGTAGAACAAGCATAATTGTGGTTTGTTGTCGATACTCGAAATTTTTATAGTATTGCAAAACTTTTGGCCAGATTTATACACAGGATTGCCAGGGTTTTTTTTTTTTTTTTTTTTTTGCTTTATTTTTTTTTTTTTTCTTCTAGCATTTGTCATTTTCTCTGAAGGTTATTCGAAAAGAAAGAAAAACACGTTTTTTTTTTACCTGTCGCAAAAAAGAAAATAAAAAAAACAAACAACATTCTTAAGTTGCCAAGAAATCCGGTTATACTGAATAATGAGATGATAAAAAAGAAAAGAATCGTGCTTTACATTATTTTCAAAGTCATTATACACGCCCATAGACACTAATAACCATGATACGCCCCCGAATCTATGATACCATCCCCGGCCTAACTACATGTCCAACAAAATATCATTGTACTAAATGTGAGTTATTTCAACATTTGTTTCCCTGTAACATTTTGTTACATATCGGTATTCAGAATTTTTATGGTGTTGCAAAACTTTTGGCCAGAGGTGTATATATGTTCAAGATATATTAGAGTTTTATTTGTTTGTGATATAGTGGAATATCCTGACACCCCTTAATAAGGGATTACTCAGGCAATAAATGACGCTAGAAAGCGGTAACCAGGCGGGGAGTAAGTTAATCTTGATAATACGGCATTCAAGATACGTTCGAGTGTCAATATATTATTTTTTACATTGTACTGTTATACAATAAACTTGCTTGGACTTACTTTGTGTGTTGAGTTTCATTTCATCTGATTTTTTTTTTACTTGGGAGTTACCACTTATCAAGGTTCGAAGGCCACTCGAGGATAAGGGCTAAGGAATATAAGGTGATAGTGTAATAATCGTTACTATTCTGAATTGGTTGAAATTCCATTGTTCATGGGGACGACTCAGCAAGAACTTGTTTACATTGGATTTGAAGACGATAAAGTTGTATTCAGCCAGGAAGAAACCCAGCAGAACAGTGTTCCACGGGCAGGGAGTTCTGGGAAATAAGCTTTGTTCATGAAATCTGTATTTAGATTTAGGCACAGATAGAACGTGGATGAAATCATATATAGTGGTTGTAGGTAGTCGAGTGTTTTTATGAAAGTTTGGTAAGGAGGGAACCATAGGTTACAGTTCAGTCGAACACATGCCATGAAAATGGTGATAGAGCAGAAACTGGCTCGCAACATCTCTCATGTGGGAAAGAAAAGGCATCTCCTAAGTTTCGAAACCGGTTTGAACTCTATCAAAGCGGAATAGGGTATGCCGAGCAGCTCTTGCCCAGATATGGCAACAGTACTCCATTTTAGGAGGTACCTAGCTCTTATACAGATAGAGAATTGCATCACCAGTAAGATACCTACTTGGGCAGAAGAGTGATCCAACCATATTCCCAGCGATCTTGGCAACAGATTTGACGCATATGTTCCCTTTCAGATCAAAAGTGAAGGTCAGTTCCCGAAGCTTGTCAAAACATGGAACCTCCCCACACAAGAACCATTCATTTCAATTGGGGCATGATGAGAGTCAGAGCGATTATAATGAAAGGAAAGAAGCTTGGTTTACGATGCATTTCCCCCAGGGATATAGTTTGTTTGTTTGTCCGTTGGCACATTCGTACACTCAAGGTGCTGTTTAGTCATAGGAGGTTCATCCTCCCAATCTTTAACTTACCTTTGTGAGAAAGGGGTAGTTTATAGACGGGACTGCTCAGGCGTATTTTGTAGACCAAACTGTACATGCTTCTTATGAACTGGCTTTTAAACCCCCACCTTCTGCCTCTTGTCAGATCTTCCCATGATGGGAGAGACACACATATATAGAGAGAAGAAAATTTGACGTAAGCGAGAGCAACGCGGGTGTCTATGCATGCAAGCGCACATATGTGCATATATTTGCACGCCAGGGCGGGGATGTATGTGTACATGTGACCGTTTCTTTTAAGTATATATGTGTGTACGTGCGCATGTGTGTACCCGTCTCCGCGCCCGCTAGCTAACCTTCTCCAAACAATTAACAAAATAAAAACTAAAAATAAATAAACCGAATCATAGCCCCCCCGCCTCCAAACATAAGCGAACACTCAACAGGTCAAGACATACTTACCAAGAAATCATCTCACCAACGAGACGCATAAAAACTTTAACATTAAGACTCGAATTTTAAGGTAACCCCCCTCCTCCACCCCCACATATTCCCCTTCCCCTCCATGTATCCCTATGCCATCAGCCACACCAGAAACGAACTTCCCAGACCCTCCCCCACAAGTTCCTTAAACCCCAAAACTAAAACATTACTGACATACCAAGCGCCCCCTCCCACCTTCCCCCTTGTTCCCTTCCTCTCTTTCTTCCGCCCTCCTCGCACCCCCCTGACCCCTCATTCACTCTTTCACTCTTTCATCCCAAAATAGCGAACATTTCTGTAAAAGTCTGAGGAAGCTACAGACGGCCAAAAAAAACGGCCGAGTAGCTGAAACAATAATGTAATTTAACAGAAAGATACGGTAATAAAAAATAAAACGCATATATATATATATATATATATATATATATATATATATATATATATATATATAGAGAGAGAGAGAGAGAGAGAGAGATTACTCAAGAAACATCGTCAATTTGGAGTTAGGCATAGTTTCTTTTCTGTCTCATTTTTATACTATAGAATTACGGCTTATCAAGGCCCGGAAGAACCCAAGGATAATGGTTAATAGGCGTCAGGTGACATAACACCATGATAATCGGTGATGGTGAAATTGGATGAGTTCAATGATTTTAGTGGACGACTCATCAAAAGCATGTCTATGTTGGACTTGAAAACGACTATGTTATAGCTAGCTGGGAAGCAAATCCGCGGTATTGTGTTCCATAGACGAACAGTTCTGGAGAAAAAAAAGCTCTGCTCATGGAATTTTCGTTTAGTTTTAAAAAGAGATAGGCAGCAAAGGAAATTGCGAATAGTGGTTGTTGTAGTTAGTCGAGTGTTTGCTGTGAATGCTTAGAGAATTGATGTTTCACAAAAAAGTAAATGTATTGTGACACAATGACGTAGTTTCCTTTCGGGGTAGCTGGGGCGTTTGCATTTATAAACCTTATATCTAACTTCTAACCAACTTGTTCTGAAGTGCAAACGTGTCATGTAGGTGTTTTGTTATTTTGAAAATGTTAGAATATATCAACCAGGTATGACTCAAGCCAAGAGTGACAGTTGTTTATAATATTCAACCAAATCAAAACAACCTGAGGTTTTAGGTGACTGAAAGGTCAGCATTTTTCTATTGTTATTTATATATATATATATATATATATATATATATATATATATATATATATATATATATATATATAGGCAATTTTAATAAACCAACTAAAACCAAATACAAGGGGAAGTTTTTAATAAAAAGAACAAAACATATTTAAACAAAATACATTTGGAGAACTGGTTCTTCCCAAAATGGGAAAATCTGCGGATTGGAGTGTTGGGTTTTTTTTGTTTTTTTTTCCTATTTAAAAAATAAAATGCCGGCCATAAAAAGTTGTGTTCAAATAGTTTTAGTAAAAAGGTTATGGGCCAAGCGGTAGAAATGATATACTTCAGAAGACTCCTTGGCATCTGATACAATGGCCATGTCACCAACAACGAAGTCCGCAGAAAGATTACTCAAGAAATTCGTCATTTGGAAGACCTACTAACCACGGTGAAAAAATGGAAACTCAGATGGTATGAGTGTTGGATATAAAGGCGTGACGATGTACATTTGGAAGCAGAGATGTGCACCCACGCACATTCCAGGTGGAGTTGATCTACATTTTTGGTCCCTTAAAAATGACAGGAATTGTAATTAAAACGAAAACAAAGAACTGTTTATATTCCCACGTCAGAAGTTATTAATTGTGCAATGCGAAATAAGAAAAGGGGGATGTAATTTTCGATGTTTATAATTCTAGGAATGTCGATTTGTGACTATATAACAGAAAAATAAACAACAGAAAACGGAAGAGTGCAAACACTGCGGCGAGCGTGATTTGACATCCTGCCACCCCTTCGTCGGCGAGCCACACACCAACCAACCCCTTATAGTTAACGTCTCTCTCTCTCTCTCTCTCTCTCTCTCTCTCTCTCTCTCTCTCTCTCTCTCTTTGTTAATGAACTAGAAGCTTAATTGTAAATATATATATATATATATATATATATATATATATATATATATATAACGCAACAGAATAAATATAAAATTTTAAATTGTCGCCGACAAAAATTGAATGCGCATGCGCAAAAAACAAACATGGCGATCAGTGAAAACAATAGAGAATACATTGTTTTTGTCGGTCGATTGGAGTCCTTATTCTTGTTTTGATCTGAATAAGCCACAACAAGTTCCTGGGAAAATGTGTTCTACGAGACTTCACATTTGAACTTTAGTTGAAAGTATTCTCACGTGGTTGTATTTATAACATACATCTTTGTTTTAACCATTTTAATATTTAACACACATGTTCATCTTTATTTACTTGCCTCTCTATGTGGGTAATATCAAACACAAGGCGGACATTTAATGTTAGGGATATCCATCTGCTCCCAAATACTCCCAAATAGGATCATTCTGGGTGGTATGAAAAAAAATCCCTTAGTCCAGACGGACGGAACACTTTTATAAATTCACTAAAGTACGCTTAACATATATTTAATATTACAGAGTCAATTCTCTGTTCAATACTGTACCTCACATATAGTATTGATTTTAAAGGTAATAAAAAGGAAAACTTGGGTGCCATCAGCTAGAATCGAAACCAAAACAATTAGCTCTCCAGTCACGTTCCCTCATTTAAACATTTAGCCTCATTCACTATCATTTTTTACTAAACCGATAGATATATGAAAAAAAAAACTTAAAAACCAAACCACTTTTTAGCTATGATTAGTTTACGTATGCGCAAAAATAATAGAAAATGTTGGCAAGTTGAAATGAACAGTTTGCATTTCAACTTTCCGACCTCTATGCGCGTTATTCATCTATCTAAACAAAGATTTTACTCGTCATAACCCATTCTTTGTATACGATTACTATTTCCTGTTAATTTCAGTGTTATGTGACCAATAGTTTAATAGTTTATCGGTTAAATATTTACACATATACATCTACTGTTTTATTTATACAGATTTGAAAACGAAAAAGGAAAACTTTTTCTTAAATTAGTTTCTCAAAGATTTGTGAAGTGAAAGTCGTTGGTTATTAACTGTCTATATTGCTTTGGGAAAATGGTTGAATCATTCTACCGCACCAGTACCAGATGGGTGCCCGATTTGGGAATGCAATCCTCTATCTCTATAAAAGCCAAATACGTTCTAAGATGGATTACTGTTGTCACATCTGGGGAGAAGTTGCTCAGAGCACTTTTCCTGTATTGGCAGTATACAAAACTGGCCTCGAAATCTAGTGGGCGATGTCTTTTTCTCCTCTTTACGTCTCTATCAACGAAGAGACGTTGAGAGTCTATCTCTGTTGTATCTTTATTTTCATGGCAGGTGCTCGATTGAGCTGCAATCTATAGTCCCCCTTCCTGTGAAATATTCATAACAAACACTCGTCTACCTACAACCACTGTCAACAATTCTCCTTATTCTCTATCTGTGCCTAAATCTAAACGAAAATTCCATGAGCAAAGAGCTTCTAATTTATGTTAAAATTAAGGAAAAATATGTGTTTTAATCTTTCACTGCTTCTATCGTTTTCCCCCTCTTTTTTATCATGATAGAATCTGCTCAGTTGTTAGAAACCTTGGCTGGAACCCATAAGATCTACGGGTTTTTTTGTTTTTTTTTTATCACGATTGTAAGCATAGTTTATTACAGAGATCATTCTTGTTTTTGTTTATAATACCGCTCCAGAAGCACCCCTTTTCTGTCTTGATAGAGTAGAAACCCAGCTTTGAAATCTAGAGGGTGATGTCCTTTTCTCTCCCCTCCTCCCGTTACATTTCTCCCCAGAAAAAGCATTGCTTGTCTTTCTTTTTTCATTATTTTCTTGGTAGGTGCTCAATCAAGTTTCAATCTATCTCCACCTAAGAAAATATTTACAACAAACGCTCATGTAGATACCACCACTGTCAACAACTTCCCCTACTTTATACTTGTGTCTAAAGCTAAACGAAAATTCCATGAGCAAAGTTTCTTTCCTAAGACTTCCCCCCCTTGTGGAACTCTGTATCGCGAGGCTGCTTCCCAGCTGACTACAACATGGTAGCTTTCAAGTCCAATGTAAACAAGTTCTTATTGAGCCGTCCTCTTAAATAATCAGATTCTACCTAATTTCTACACCTACCTACCATTAAGATTCTATCTTACTGGCCTTCTGACATTTTAACCCTTATCCTTGAATGACTTTCAGGTCTTGATAAGCAGTGACTCCTTCGTAAAAAAAAAAAAAAAACAAAACAAATTCTGTCTGTCTTGCTCTTAACTATGTAGCGTTACATGACAACACTCGGGACCCATACATTGTATACAGACAGCCACTAGGAAGCAGACATAAGGAAAGAATTCGACCCACTTTATTTTAAATTGAAACAACAGCCATTTATTTACAGGTACTTCAGAATAACGCCTTGTCTCTTTTTTATTTAATTATTTGTGGACTATTATTCTCATCTTCTAGTTGTTTTGTTCACGACGCTTCGGCCAACTATTCCTCTGGCCTTCATCAGGTGGTTAACCGTAACGGGATAGGAATGTCGAATTGCCCAACTGCACCCACAGCAATTACAATACTTGTCCGGCTATGTTTAGAAGACATCTTTCCCTGTCACTCTCGAGTAATGTGTGTAACACGCCTATTTCTGTCCTTCTCGGTCACGTTTTTCTTTTTATTTAACTTTTTTTTCTTTTCTGTTTCCTCGCTGTAACGTCACCTCGCACAAGGCTCTTTCATTTGCATACAGCTAGTGCTGCTGCTGCCATGCGCGCGTCTGCGCTCTGTCACAACTAGATGCATATTGACTTATTCGTTGAAGCACTGTTACTTTCCTTTTTTTTTCTTTTTTTCCCACCGTTAATTACTGTTACTTCAGGAGTCACCACAATACCACATTTACTCTGTGGACTACGCTGAATAAAATAAACATATAGAGAGATTTATAATTTCATGAAAAATGATATGGAATGGGGCAATAAAACACACCAAGTAAAACGAAGAATACCACATGTAATCTTTTTGGATTACGCCATTTAAAATATCCTTTGGCACAAGTAATATATCCCGGAAAGAGATATATATGTTTGAAATAGTTGGGTGGCCTTGGCTACACTAATCAAATAATACAATCTAGTAAGTTGCCTTAATAAACGGTTGTCCGTGATCGTACATGTACGTGTATGTCATAATCACCTTGATAAACCGGTTTTCGTTAGATCACAGAAGTTAAGCAACGTTGAGCCCGGTCAGTACTAAAATGGGTGACCATTTTTGGAATTCTATGCTCTGTACGTAGTAGGACGTCGACACATTCCTGCAAGAGTTGCATAAACCTAACGCCGGCATCTCCCCTAACGGGGATATACATGCGACCGAGGACCACTTGTGAATTTCATACGCCCATGGAACTTCCGCCTTTGGATGAAGTCGATTAAACCTACACAGGGTTAGTACCGTGTTCATTTTTAGATGGTAATAAGCTTTAGGTTTTAGGCGTATCTCTTGTCGTTTCTCGCAGGCTTCTTTACGCGTTCACATTTAAGGCTTTCACCAGTCAATCATATTTTTGTGAAGAGGAACCCGGATGTATTCATATTCATTACACACAAAAGATGGAAAAAATTTATGTGAAATGAGATATTAAAACAAACTCAAAAAGAAAATAGAATTAGGGTCGAGTTAATCAGGTCATTCATCCGTCCCCTTTTTTCTAACCGAAAACAAGCAGTTCAATTTTTATGCATGAGTGGACATTAAATAGGGGCCAATTAAATGAGGGTAAAACTGGGGAGTAAGCATCTGGGAGAAGCTGCATTATTGAAAAATAAAAAAGGGGCACAGTACTCACTTAACTAGTAGAGAGGCTACGTTAATCGGAGTTAGGGTTCAAAACGGACTCATACACGCATGCGCGATCCCTCGAACAGCAAATATGTACTCATCCATCCCATCCAGCGCGGCCGTAGCCGAGATCGAACTCACTACACGAATTTGTACTGTAATTCAAGTCTTGACAGTAGCTGAATACTTTATACTTCGCCAGGGCTATCAAGGGTATTTTTGATCGTGATGACATCACTAGATGGGTGTCTACCACGGCTTACGAGAGTCCCATTTACTCGCGAGAGAAGGATAAATTGCGCCAGTTTCCCAATCTGGTATTTTACCTCGCAGTACATATGGCACCTCGCCTTCCCAAATGGTCACCCATCTGGTATTGGCCAAGCTCAACGTTGTTTAACTTCAGTGATCTGGAGAGAACCGGTGTGTCAACGTGATTGTGCTGTATATTTTATACGGCAAAATAACGTACCCATACCTGACGAGATACTATACTTTGATTCCAACCCTGAATAGCATTAATATTTTATATTCCTTTTCATGTACTCTCGGACACCGCTTATCAAAGTCCAAAAGCCACTCGGGGATAAGGATTCACTGTTATGACTTGACTGTTTGGTTGTTTTATTCTAAGACATATAAACCCTTTTTAGTTATTTAATGTTGAATCCAGTATTTTTGGACTTTTATATTTTAAATGTGACTAAATTGTTTGCCGGGGTGGGGGAGTTACTTGGTTTGTTGTGTGGACGTTTCTTGAACTCTTGTTAATGTCCTGTATACGACAACCAGCTCTTCAGGGTGTTAGACACGAAGAAACGATAAGCACAGCGACGATAGAAATATCAAAGACGAATCACTAGAGTTGACTTGACTTGACGTCGACTACATCTGGTCGGCTTTTCGGGTAGCATTCTATCGTTGCTTATCGCAGGGACTGCTTGCTGAAATTCAACGCTTGTACAAAACAGCAAACAGAGACATTTTTTAAAAATAAAAATATAGAATTATTTATTTTACATTTAAGGAGTATTTTGAATTCGGTGATTAAAGACCCACGTCCGTCGTCACCGAAACTGCTATAAGCGCCAAGGTATGCGTCCTGTCTATTCGGCGTTCAACTGTTTAAGATAATTCTTCTCTCTTTAAAAGAGAGAGAGAGAGAGAAAGAGAGAGAGAGAGAGAGAGAGAAAGAGAATAACAAAAGAAAGGGGGAGAGAGAAAGAGAGAAACGCTGTTCCACTCTAGAACAAGGCAAGTCGGATGACACTCTGGCTTTCAATTCTGCTGTCGGTTAGACAAGTTTTACCTTTGAGCACCTGTGTTCTCTCATGGCTTTCACTTTGTTGAGTTTTATAAACAATTGTCACTCTTGGCTTGAATGATACTGATTGAGAATAGTTACTGAAACCGTCATCTTTTTTTTTCAATAATAATGCCTTTCTTTTTCGCCCCCTACGAGCACAAGGTTTATTAATACGGCAAGATCTAGCTTCCCCAAAAGCTTCTTTATTGTACCACAAAAGTTCTTTATATATTTAATTATTTATTTATTTTATTTATATATTTATTTATTCATATATTTATTTATTTATTTATTTTATTTACATATTATATTTTAAGCCATAACACCCCTTTTCTGGTTCAGTCATTTATGGTAAAAGCTTTTACGCTTCAAGTTCTTTATATCTTTGAGTATTTAATTATTGTGTTGTACAATATCTTCACGAAACTGAGTTGGCCGATGGTTTTGTGATCACCACATGTTTCGACTAGTCTTTCTCGGTTTCCTTCCACACCCACGTTATTTTAAGATCTGTAGAAAGAAGAGATGAATGTGGTCCAGTCGACGAAGTTTGGATTTGTTGCTGGAGGGAAGGAAAGTTGCCAAGCAATCAAAAGAAAATGTCGGAAAGCACTTGTTATAAACAATAACAACGTTTATTAACACAATCTTCAACAAACACCACGGAAATGGAATGATTGTGGTTGACTGGTGGAATAAAGTTTTATTAGAAATTCTTAACTGCAATTAAACAGAATTAATGATGAAAAATGCAGTGGCAACGGATTTGGTTCTTTAAGCGGCGACAAAAAACGAATCAAATCGATTTTTCGCTTTGGGTATCCTCTATTTATTGGCCCGAATCCTTGAACAATCAGTTATTGATTGGTCAGCCAATGGAGATTGTCGACAAATGGCTATCCTCGTAACAATCACCCTGGTTAGCCTGTGATTCGTTTTAGATAATTGGCCAATCAGTTGCAGTCATTGGGAGGGGCTATACGGAGCAATTCTGTGATTGGTTGATGAATGATGTATGGCCGCCCAGTCCTTGTGCCAAACTTGTACTCAATTTCAAGTTATGCTGACCCAAAATGTTTGCCAACTTAGAAATATATTTATTGTTTATAATTTTGAAAATTATGATTTTAAGCAGGTACAAACACCTGCATTTTGTTTTGTTTTAGTTTTATAGGTCTTTGCATTTAAAATGTTGGATTCCCAAAACGAGTTTATTTTACTTATATAATTTGTATAATTCAATAACTTGAGTGTTATTTCTTCCACCCGTCACAAGATCCAAACCGAGTAGATGACGCCTTTTACTCTTCCCGCGACCTCTTTCCCACGGAAGAGACGTTGTGAACCAATCTCTGCTCTATCGTTATCTTCATGGCAAGTGCTCCTCTTATCTATTATGATCTTATCTATTGTCGCCGGATTTTCACAACAAACACTCGAGTAGCTACAACCAATATCAACAATTTCCCACACTCCCTGTCTGTGCCTAAATCTAAAGGCAGATTCGATGAACAAAGTTTCTTTCCAGAACTGCCCGTCTGTGGAACACTATTCCGTGGCCTGCTTCCCAGCCGACTAAAATACTCTACCCTTCAAGTCAAATGTAAACAAATACTTGTTGAAACGTTCCCTTATATAATCAAATTCTACCCAAGGTACACCATCAACAATTACTACACTATCACCTAAAATTTATTAATCCTTATCATCGAGTAGCCTTCATGCCTTGATAAATGGTTACTAACTTATAATTTTTTTTAATTATCATTATAACAATGTAAATACTTACGAAAAATAACTAAGAAAAAATAAATAAATAATGGTATAGTAAGAGGTGAATGAATAAAACAAAAATGAAATTAAGAATGAAAAAAAAATGAAATAAAATGAAATAAAAATAAAATAAAAAAATGAAATAAAAAATGAAATAAAAATATGAAATAAAAAAATGAAATAAAAATAAAATAAAAATGAAGTAAAAAGATGGAATAAAAAATGAAATAAAAAATTAAAATAAAAAATGAAAAAAAAGATGGAATAAAAAAATTAAAATAAAATATTAAATAAAAATTAAAATAAAAATTAAAATAAAAAATGCAATAAAAACAAAATAAGAACTGAAAATAAAATAAAATAAAAAATGAAATAAAAAATTTAATAAAAAATAAAATAAAAATGAAATTAAAAATAAAATAAGAAAATGAAATAAAAAAAGGAAAATTTTAAAAATGAAAAAAAAACGCGTCATTTGTACAGTCATGTCGCGGAACAATTTTTGTTTTTCATTTTAAAGATCGCAGAACAGGGGCAGACAATTTAATTTCAGAAGAACAGAAAATCACACGTATTCTACTAGTGGCTGCTCAAGACTATTTATAAATTTTCAAAGTCATACATTTTGACAACTTTCTTTCATTCATTCATTTCAGATTTTAAAATTTTGTGCAAAGGAACTATTGTGTTTATGTAGAATTTTCTTAATTGTATTTAAATTCAATAAATGTTCAGATAATTTATATTTTCTTTTGCGTTATTGTATTGTTGTTGACATTTGTGACTTCCCTTGTTCTTCTGAAATTGCATTATCTCCTCTTGTTCTGCGATCTTCAAATGAAAACAAAAAGTTGTGTTGCGGTGTGGGAGTCTGTATAACATGGGAGTTGTAAACCGTTTAGATTTTTATAAGTTTTTATTATCGTCGAGTGAAATTGTATGCGAGTGTATATACGTGTGTATATACGTGCGATCGTCTAATCTAAAGTTCGTCATGTGTGTATGCACATTTAAATACGGATCATGACGGAACAATAATATACATAAATATCTTTACAACGCAGGGGACGAAAAACATTTATTTGGAGTTTTAACAGCTGTCCAATTGGGAAACATATTTGGTCCACGTTGGGTTTTGTTTTGACGGAAAAGCTGCAATGAAAATTCTCCCCGAGAACGACAGAGCCTCAGATTTTATTTTCTCCTTTTGGAAAGCTGCAACGCTGGCCCTACGTTCATTACGTCATTAGTATACGTCACTACGATAATCACCTGATGTTTTTACATCACCATTTGTAACCCTCTATTCGGAGCCATCACGATCTGTTGACTGTCTTCCTTTCTCTGCCGGCTCCGGCTGACTATTTTTTCTCACTCATTTCCACGTATCTCAAAAAGAATATCCCCTCTCTAAATTACGTCATTAGTATACGTCACTACGATAATCACCTGATGTTTTTGCATGCCATTATTTCTAGTTGTCAACTAAATTGCTATGATAACATTTTCAAGGCAACATTCCTAAATTAATGCAAATAAATATTTATTCTAAATATTCTTTATTATTTCACGGTCCTGGATATGACCTTAAACTATATCCAGTGGTGAGATCCCAGCTTGCGGGCTTTGGGGAGTGTGGAGCCACCCTTTAATTGCCATTGCTCCCAGGTCCACTCTGACCCGGAGTGGTAGTACCTGTTATGGTCCCAACTATGGGTTAAATAGAAACCGACTTAAAAACAACAAACATATTCTATTAAAAAATTTTCTTCAAAATCATTGAATTCGGCATTAAATAACCTGAAAACAAACTAACCATTTATTATTTCGCATATTTTAGCTGACAAAACTTTTTGGCTTGAATAATCATAATAATCGTCGACTAGCGCCCCTTTCGGCATTGCCTGGTCAAAATCCAACAGGAAATTCCAACAATAATTGTTCAAAACTATTTATAAATTTTAAAAATCATACATTTTGCGCGAGCCTTTTCTAGTCTCACACATAAACACACGTTCACGTTTCAAGCCATATTACTTGTCATATACATACGCGCACACAAACATACGCGCCCACGTCCACACACGTACATATATTCACGTTCGCGTACATACACTCACATTCACGTGTATATACACACACGCTGACGTACACACATGTACTCACACACGCGCATACGTACACACACAAGGGCAACGTCACTAGCCCTTTCAAAGGAAATCCACACATGCGCAAAAGATCACCGGAAACACCTATAAAAGAAAGAGCAATAAGCGGCTTCTCCCTTTTCAGACCAGCCTTCTAGCTGGACGGTCTACGGATCGACAGCGTGCCTTTTCGGCATGCGCGCGCACGTGCGTACCTCACACCACTTGCTACTATGTGGGACAAAGAGCTAATAGACCGTACGTACACTTCATACGCTTTCTCTCTCCATGAACTGGATTGACATTCTCACTCTTTCTCTCTCTATCTACAACTTGTCCCTGAGAATACCTTCACGTAGCTGACTGCTAACTGATGTCAACCCTCAATCCTTTGTCTTTGTCTACACGATGGACTATCATTCTCATTTCTACTATATTACTCATTTCTCTTCCCACGCGCGAACGAACGATAGTGAGATGAACACACATTTCCTTTTCTTTCTACACCACCAGTCCTGCAACAAACGATAGTTACACCCCTGCGGACATGAACACATGTTATATCTAAAACATTCATTCTTTCACCATGGCAGAAACACTAGAGGATGACCTCCAATCCGTAGTGGAATGGGGACAAAAATGGTTGGTCACATTCAATGCTGCTAAGATTAAGCTTGTTTCCTTCAATAACTACAAGAAACCTTCTCTACCACCAATAGCAATGGCCAAGAACACATTGCCTGAAAGTACTTCTTTTAAACTCCTCGGCCTAACGTTTACAGGGAATATGAACTGGAATAGATACATTGAGAGCATTGCCAAGGCTGCTGCAAGGAAGGTTGGCTCCCTCTACCGTGCTAGAAAACTACTTACGCCTACCAGTATCCTATACCTCTATAAGGCAACCATTCGCCCATGTATGGAGTACTGTTGTCACATCTGGGCTGGTGCATCTGCTGCTTGTCTCTCGCTCCTGGACAGGGTCCAAAAAAGAGTCGCCAACCTGATAGATCCTGAACTGTCATCTAGGCTTCAACCTCTGTCCCATCGACGAGATGTTGCATCCCTCTGCCTGTTCTACAAATACTTTAATGGTGAATGCTCTGACGAACTGCAGGCACTTGTGCCTCCCCGACGTAACTACCCCCGACAAACCCGACAAGCTACTAAGTCTCATCCCTTTACAGTGGGGATCCCTAGGTGCAAGAAAGTCTTTTACTCCAATAGTTTCTTCCCCAGAACTGCGGGTCTTTGGAACTCCCTTCCGGGATTCTGCTTTCCCAACTGCAATGATATGCAGAAGTTCAAGTGTAATGTTAACAAACATCTTTCTACTCTTCTCCCTTCATAATGACCCCGCTAATTAATTCCCTAATAGTAGCCCCTGCTTCAAAGTGGCACTGTGCCTTGTTTGGGGTGAAAATTGAATTAAAAAAAACGACACGTTTATCTTATCCATCAATTGAGTTTTTGTTTCCTTCAATTCCATTCGTTCCATTTTTTTTTTTTTTTTTTGTAACGGGATTAGGATTTATATGTCCTAGTCCTCTACAATTTTGATAAAATTCATTTATTTCAGAATTTAAAAGTTTGTGCAAAAAAAAACACTTCCATTTTATATTACTAGAATGTTCTTAATTTTATTTAAATTTAAAAAAAATGTTCAGATAATTTTTTATATTTTCTTTTTTCCACTGGTTCTGCCAGTATAATAAAATTATCCTTGTCGAATAATATGAGCTTAATTTATCCAACAATCTTCAACAATAATTGACAACTCAGATTAAGAACTCTTTCCTTGAATTATCGAATTTCCATTGTAATACTGGACTGTGCATGTGAATCGACAATTAAAAGACCCTATACCAGGTTAATGCCGCCAAAAAAGGGACTTAATATTTTGATAACTTCTTAACATATCAATATGTGACCATTCATTAACTCAGTTAAGTGTTTGTCCTTGCCTCCTATTTCTGACGGGTAAGCCAAAACTTATGGGCTACATTTCTCACATTACGTAATGTCCAAAATGATATTTAAAATTTAAGCTTGACAGACCAACGACAATATTGTAATATGAATCCTGACAGGCTCGAAGCAAAGTGCTGATACTACACTTTATCTTTTTTGTCCTATGAAAGAAAGATCATTCTAGACCGATACAATTCAGTTTGAACTGGATTTTCCCTGTGGGATGCAAGTAAATAGCGACTAACAAAAATGCTTTTGCAAAACGAAACCAGATAGAACCACTAAAAAAAAAACTCTCTAAACTTTCCAGTTAGAAGTTATTGCTTTCAGACAGCATACGGGTTTTTTCTCGTCGTCATAGATAAAACTCCCCCTCCTTTGTTCTAGTACTGAAACCGGACATTTATTTGCGAGGTACTTTTTTTATTTGAAGTATTGCCCTATAAACATGTGCCGTTGCCCTCTACTCAAGTTCTTAGCAAGTAGACATGAAACAGCATATATTTCAATAACTTGGGGGAGGGTGTAACGAAACTCTGTCGCAATAAACATGACCAACGCAGGACGAGGAGTGAGGGCGATGACAATAAATATTTCCGTTGTTTACAATATACGCTTATTCTTCTCCTTGGGATTGTTAAAACCAATAAATTGCATTTATGTCCAGAGTTTGAGGGAATGGTGAAATGCTCAATTATTTAACTTTTCTTTGCTTCTTATCTGCCTTATCAGAGTTCACCCCCCCCCGGGGAAGGGACAAATATACGACTTGTTATTCGGCGCTGCCAGGGACAGCTTGTCCAAAATTCTCCCTTGCATTAAAATATATATATATATATATATATATATATATATATATATATATATATGATGATTGCAACGCCTTACAGACGAGTGCCACTCCTTCAGACACTTAAAGTCCATGAGCCCAAAAATGACTTCCATCGCCACAGGACCATTTTTATAGACAAATGGCTGTGAGAGCATCTATACACAGATGATGTTACAGAGTCTTAGATTTGTATGACGGCTAAGTCTCTCTCTCTCGGTTCAAAATGTTGAGATCCAGCAACAAGCAAGAGCAAGATAGCCAGCAACAAGTTAAACTGCAGACCAGCTTAATGCGAGTACTGGTCTCCCGCTTTATGGTTTTTTAAATCAGAGATTTTCTTCTCCTAGAAAGGTTGCTTTCACCACGGCTTATGGGAGCTCTCTCCACCCTTATATATATATATATATATATATATATATATATATATATATATATATATATATATATTTATATAAAATGGGTTAAGAAATTCCAACGAAAGGAAGATGTATATTTAAATAAGGGAGTAGTCACCAACAATGTGTATTTTTTAACATTATTTTATTATTGTCCCCCCTCCTCACACATACACATTAGTAACGACCTCGGATCACAGTCGCCTTCCTAAGGAAGCAAATAACCTCATAACACTATAAAACAATATACACATTCCCAAACCAATAAAAGCAAACACACACACGCGCACACACACACACACACACACACACACACACACACACACACACACACACACCCTACCCCACCCTAAAGGAAAAGAAAAAAACATTAGCAGAAAGAGAGAGCGACTACAACCAGGTCAGCGGCCTCCCTCGACTATCCCAATAAAAGAGTAATAAAAATTGAGCATATATATATATATATATATATATATATATATATATATATAAAGAAAAAACTGTATGATGTGCATACCCGTGACGAAGTGAAAATATCGTACACCAAAAATCACGTAAATTAATCAAGTAGGTTTGTTATTTTTTTATAAAGAAAATAATTTTAAAGCAAATTTGCTTTTTTTAATGCCTCCTTTCTCATGTTAAAAATGACTTTTTAAAATCTCGAAAGTTAGAATTATTTGGAGTTATCTCCCTTCTTCTTTCAGACTGTATCAAGATGACGTCGCGAGATCGTCTCTCGTAGTTTAACTATAAAATTTGATAGGGGTGCATCCTTGGCCCAATTCTCTCCTTGATCTACATCAATGACCTCGCAAAACACATACTTAGATCATTTGTAGATAATTATACTGACGACACTACCATCTATGACAAGACATCAATATCAATAAATGACCAAGTTCTCTGATTCTCTCTCCTCTGATCTTGAACAAGTAGTAAAATGGGGAAAGAAGTGGATGGTTACTTTTAATGCATCTAAAACAAAGCTTCTATCTTTACATTATCAACGCTCTTATCCCCATCTTATATCAATTGCAAGGAATGGCTCTCGTCTTCGGAAGGCTCCATGTTTCAACAAGCTTCTGGGCTTGATCTTTACTCCTGATCTGAAATTGAACACGTACATCAAATCTGTTGCCAAGGACGTTGGAAAAATGGTGGAATCTTTCTACCACTCTAGTAGATATCTCACTTCTGATGCAATTCTCTATCTATATAAGAGCCAAGTACGTCCAATGATAGAGTATTGTTCCCATATTTGGACAGGACCTGCTACAAATAGCTTATCCTGCCTTGACAGAGTTCAAAATAGACTTCGTAGCTTAGTGAGGGATGCCCCTTTCTCTTCCGTGCACGTCTTCCCCAAAGAAGAGACGTTGCGAGTCTGTCTCTGCTTTATCGTTATTTTCATGGCAAGTGCTTATCTGAGCTCAAATCTATGGTCCTCCATCGCCAATCTTTCACGAAAAACACCCGTCTAGCTGAAACCACAGCCAATAATTTCCCCAACTCTTTATCTGTGCCTAAACAGAAACGTAGATTCCATGAACAAAGCTTCTTTCTCAGAGCTGCACGCATGTGAAACTTTCTTCCGTTAATCTGTTTTCCAGCTGACTACAATTTGGTTGTCTTCAAGTCCAATGTAAACAAATTTTTGATGAACCGTCCCATTAAATAATCCAATTTTCCAAATTTCTACTACTAACAATTACTAAGAAATTATCCCATTGACTACTATACACTCAATAACCCTAATCCTCGAGTGGTCTCCGAGCCTTGATAAGTGGTGACCCCTTTGTAAAAAAAAATAAAATAAGATAAAAAATAAATAAATGAATAAAACTACTTGATCAATTTACATGATTTTTTGTGCACGATATTTTCTTTCTGTCACCGGTACGTACATCATATACATGTTTTTTTCAATTTTTTTTTAATATATATATATATATATATATATATATATATATATATATATATATATATATATATATATATATAGAGAGAGAGAGAGAGAGAGAGAGAGAGAGAGAGAGAGAGAGGAAATTCTGGACATGCACCTTTTGTAGCACTTGTGTGTTACTCCCACAATGCAACACAACTTTTTTGTTTTCATGTGAAGATCGTTGAACAGGGGAGACAATGCAGTTTCCGAAGAACAAGGGAAGTCACAAATGTCAACAACAATATAATAACGCACGGTAGATGAAACATTTTAAAACACATAAATAAAATGAATAAAAAAATAAACTAAAACAAATAACGAGGAATTTAAATCAATTTTTAGCAAATTCTTTTTTAATTTTTTCAAGCTAAATAAATGGATTTCAAA
The DNA here is from genome assembly GCF_053919585.1 of Euprymna scolopes. Taxonomy (NCBI): domain Eukaryota; kingdom Metazoa; phylum Mollusca; class Cephalopoda; order Sepiida; family Sepiolidae; genus Euprymna; species Euprymna scolopes. The sequence goes on along the minus strand of NC_136513.1, from coordinate 19,894,604 downwards.
AATTTAAGTTTTTTTTCAATGAAAACTCAACACAGCATATTGGGGTATTTTGTTTTGTTTTGTTTTTTTTTTTTGTTTTTTTTTCTGAATATTTGTACATAAATTATAAAGGAACAGATGTCAATTCACTTGAAATTTTTTTTTATTTTAAAAGGAAACTATAATTAAAAAAAAAAAAGAAACTTGCAGTCTCCTTTAAAGTAACTTTTTTAATTATAAAACAAAATTGGCAATTTGAAACAATACAGCCATTTGGGGGGACGCGGAAAATTTGGGGAGAGGAAATGGTTTTAATGATTTTTTTAACTGACAAAGAGCGACTGCAAAGGGAGATAATTCGTTTCTCATTCATTCATTCAGTAAATAGTTTCTAAGTAAGTAGTTTCCTGTGTTTTGGTTTGCGATGATGATGTTTTTTGTGTGTGTGACACTGGACGTACGGACAAGTAAATTAATATTTAGATAATAGCGTGTGAAACCAATCATAAGAATTGACTAAATTCATAATGTGAGTTTAAAAATGGCGCATGTTGCGTCTTCAACGCCCAAATGCAAATTGGCTTTTTTTTATATACAAATTTGGCGGTAAATTTCGCTTAATTACCTTCAAACATTGACGAGTGGAGTAAGAATTGTTAAGAAGGAAAAGGAGGAGGAGGGGGATGAGAAAAAGGACGCGTCTGTCACTCTACGGTACAAATTTCTGACAGTAAGGCTTGAAACAGCATTTTGTTGGTCAGCTAGTATTTTCGTCAGTTTGTCACGCATAAGTTTTGAAAGTAATATTTTCCTCATTCTGCCAAGCTCAAGTTTGAAATAGTATTTTTGTCGATCTGTCACACTTAAGTTTGAGATAGCATTTTCGTCATTCTTACGTTTTAGCTTAAATCACATTTTAAGTGGTCTGTCACGACGAAGTTTGAAATATTATTTTCGTCCGTCTGTCATGCATAAGTTTGAAATAGCATTGTCGTTAATTTTTCATGCATCAGTTTCGTTAATCTGCTTTATAGAGCAGGGTATGGTGTGTCAGAAACTGACCTTACGAATGCGTGAAATATATTGAATAATTCGACCCCCTGTCTTCCCAAGCTTATAACTACTCGAAAAATGTAATTCAGTCCCTATTTTTTTTTTCAATTAAAGGAGCAAGGACCAAGGTTTAATTTAAAAAAACAAAAAAACAACAACAATGTGATTTAAAAAAAAATGTTTTAAACTTCGGATTTTACAGGTAAATTTCTAAAAACACTTCTTTTTTTGTTTTAAATTTGAATATATTATTTATTGATCTTTTATCTTTAATTTGTGATATATAAAACTTTGGTGAGTAAATTAATTATTTACTTTTTAATAGACATTTCAAAATGGGGGGCGTGAATTAAAAAACGTTTATCTAAAATATTATATTCGGTTTATTGGAAAGAGCATAAAATTTCACATTGACCCTGAAAATATCGTAAAAATTGAATCAATAGAAAAACTTTGATAGATTTTTACAGTTTAAAGATTCAAAAATACTTAACTCGTAAAAATCAATTGATTTCATTACTGTTTTTTTTTTAAATAATATTTGTATTACTTTTTATACAACTTTAATAGTTTATTTTGGAAGTATAATCCATAAAGAAAATAAACAACTTACTTTTAAAAGAGAAATTACGAGTTTTTTTATATTTTATTCGCAGTTTCGTGTTAGGTGTGTCAAAAATTCTCCAAAAATTCTGATACACCTACAGCAGGGTTTCCTAAACTTCAGGACACCATGGAGCCCCTGAGCAGGGCAAAGATTTCTCACGGAGCACTAACAAGATAATTTGTGAAATAAGATTGAAAAATAAATAATTTCAAATTTTAACACTAACTAATGATAATGTTTACAACCATTTTTTTGTTTTTGATTAATCAAAAATTGTTGCATTTTTTAAATGTATTTTTTATTTTATTTTTCATGAACCAACCTGAAACTCTTTACAGTAGTTATGTATCATATCTTTTTTCCAGTCAAAAAAAGATCGCTCATAAAATGTTTGCAGCCATTTAATTTTTCTATATAAAGCATTTGGTCCTCTTTAAGAAAACTCTTCCGTGGCCCTTCAGGCACATTCACGAGACCTCATGACTCCCTGGAGCCCATTTTGGAAAACCCTGTCATAGAGTATATTTGTTAATCTGTCATTCTTAAGCCTGCAATAGAAATTTCGTTCGTCTGTCACGCTTGGGTTATAAATAGTAGTTTACTGTGGTTTGACTGACTGAAATTTGAACTATCAGTTTTGTCGGTTTGTCTGCCTTAAGTTTAAATAGCATTTTAATTGGTCTGTCATGCTTAAAACTAAATAGCATTTTCATTGATCTGTAATGTTAAGTTTGAAATGTCATTTGTATCGATCTTTCATGCTTCAATTCGCAACAGAATTTTCATTAATTTGTCACGCTTATTTGATATAGCACGTCTGCCACGCTTTAGTTTGAGATAACATTTTCATTGGTCTGTCACGCTTAAGTTTGAAATCGAATTTCCATCACTAAATACACCAATTGAACGTTCAACGTGTTTTAAGTACGTTCAAGTATCCCTGAAAGACACCAGTTAATTAAGTCTCACTGACCCTTAACCGACTGCAACAAAGTGTGGCCTAATACAAAAAGATCAGGCATCCCAGTTTCTCCGAAAAAGGCACTCTAGTCGTGTACAGAAAACCATCACCTCCCACTACTCCAACAAAGGAGGAGATAATACCTGACAGATTTCAATTCCTTGGATCGAGTAAGACCATATGAAGGATTAGGTGGATCAATTCAAACCCTTGGTGCCAGAATGATGCTAAGCGAACCTCGTCTTGTATGAAAACTAGGACCGACACATGATTCTTATAATGCGATATGTCCAATGATGATTCTATCATGCTTATATTTGAAGTAGAACTGTAACACGATTACGTATTTTTCTGGTACAATATTAATGACTTAATTAAGTTAAATTAATTAGGGAATACTGTAATCAAAGTAAAAAAAAAAGAAGCCAAATCCCATATTAGCGAGGAACTGACGATTCTAGGTATAAGTTTTGTTCACAAAACTGAAAGGGAATATTTCATTTTAGCTGATTTTTCTTTGAAGGTGATTATATAAGAATATATATATATATATATATATATATATTGACGGGCCGGATTGGGTATATTTTATTAACGTGTAGCGAAGTATATTATTATATAGCAAATAGTATAATACCACAGCTAGAATCACAGTTTGGTTTGCCAGATTAAATGCTATCTAAGTCCAACTTTTAAAATCCGAGCATCATAATTTCATATAGTTGAAAATATGCCGTTTCGTATCAGGTCACGAAGAAGGATTTCTACATTAAGGTCATTCTACATTAAAAATCAAGAATTTTACTCAAACAATTGCAATAAAATAAAATAAAACGATGCGGCCTCTGTCCGAAATTGTAATTTCAAGATGATATATAAATGCACCCTTCTGTCGCGATTTTGTTAAATACTTTATATGCAAAATAAATACGGAACCAAGCGCGCAAAAATGAAGTCAGCAGTAGAAGAAGAGGCGTAGGAAAAATACGAAAAGAACTTTCTTTTTCTTTTATTGAAATTGTTACAGACAAAGCATGAAGCCACTTGATGCAAGGGCCCTGTCGGTGAGGCATTAGAATACGCCGACTGCCCCCCTGCAGATGGTAAAAGTCCCTCAATGGGGGTCCTGGAAATGACCTTAAACTATATCCAGTGGTGAGGCCCCAGCTTGTGGGCTTTGGGGAGTGTGGAGCCACCCTTTAATTACCATTGCTCACAGGTCCACTCTGACCCGGAGCGGTAGTACCTGTTAGGGTTTCAACTATGGGTTAAATAGAAACCGACGTGAAAACAACAAATATATGCTATTAAAAAAATCTTTGTATTCGGCATTAAATAACCCGAAAAGGGTTGATATGCCGTAAAACAAAAACAACCAAGCAACCAACTTGATGAAAGGAGCTAAAACAAGGGGAATATTACTTCAATGTCAAAAACTAGCCAATAGTAAGTGTTAGATGGAATATATTCTGACCCAGAAAACAACGATTCTTCCTCCTTTGTCAGAAACAGCGCTCGTGGAATGTGAGGATTAAAGGACAAAATAAGAGAAGCGAGAGTTACGCAGCTGCCGAAACAAAACCCAGGGTCCACTTTCTACTCTGATGAAATTCGATTGCACGAAAGAAGCCAGAATAGAACATTGAAAATACACGCATACATGCTAAATAAAATAAAATAAAATAATTGTTTGTTTTGATTAATACGTACAATAATACTCCTCCGCATTTACTTATAATTGTGAGGTACAAATCACCCCTATTTGAGAACTAAGTGGAATCAACCAGTCCTATGAATACCACTGGTTTCAGAGACTAGATGGAGACATTCATACAATGTTTAACTGCATGCTACGAACACGTTCGTCTCATACAACTTTAGTGGCTCCTGTATTCTTTGTAATAAATACATATTATATTTATACACTTTACACTAATTGTAGTTTCTTTCATTTGTGACCCTTAGCACGGGTCTACAACACTTACCCACCCCTACGAGTACAAAGAATGGTTATTCCTCTCCTGGCCATGGACAGAAAAGGTAGCGTGCAGAGTTTTAGCGAAACCGTCGTGATGACTTGAGTCCATACCCCAAAATCTTAAGTATAGATTCTAGTACTGAGAAAGGGAGATGGTTAGATTATGATTGGATATCGACCCCCACTCGCAAACTCATGAATTTGAATGTCCAGAGACACTGTTATATATATATATATATATATATATATATATATATATATATATATATAAAAGTGAACGTGTCTGTCTGTGTGTCTGTGTGTCTGTGTACATTTCCCTACGCAATAACTCTGTCAATTTTTAGTCTATAGACTCGAAATTTGAAATACCGGGTACTGAGATTTGGGAAAATCGATGTGACGGGTGTCAGCCAGAAATTTGGCTGTTAAGGGGTCAAATTTCAACGATTTGACCTTTAAGAACTCTACCAAACTCTTCCGACAATTTTGGGTCTAGACACTTGAAATTTTAGATATAGGTTCCTTGAACATGGATCTAACTTAATAAAGTGATTTGAGCCCGAAACAATAAATTTTAAGGGGTCATAATAGGGGTCAAAGTTTTAAAAAATTAACCATTTTTTTTTTTTTTTTTGCTTTTTTTGCACAGCATACACCTCCAAACACCCGAGCAACGCCGGGCACCCCTGCTAGTATATATATATATATATATATATATATATATATATATATATATATATATATATATATATATATATATATATATATATACAGCTTAGAGATTTAGGAGAATAGAGTAAGTCCAATTCTATAAGAAGAGACTTATCGGGATAACATGAAGCTCAACAAATTTCATTGGAGCTTATATAAGAAGCAATAAGATTGGAAAATGAAGACACAAAACTAGTCTACATTATTTAAGACTATGATAGAAACCCTGTACACTTTTGTACGTTCCACTATATAATACGCTCCTCCTTTATCTTAGAATTTGATATAATTCCCCTTAACGACATCAATATTTTCATTGATTTATTTCGTTCCTGGTGATTCCCACGCTAGATGTCGCATCCCCATTATGTTACCTAGCATCTTTACTACTCTCCTGGTGAGAAGCATTAGGCTTCGAAATACCTTGGTATAAAGAGTCACCTTTATCCCCCAACTAAATGTTTTTATACCTTTATTAAATAAATAAACCATTCTATATTCACCGATATATAGTTTTTGTGTCTTCATTTTCCAATCATATATATATATATATATATATATATATATATATATATATATATATATATATATATATATATATATAAATCTGCCTTTAGATTATTATGGACCATCTTCTTCCAATTGCGGGATTTCCTTGGATTTTACTTGTGCAAATGGAAATTCAATTAACTTTCTTAGAGTTATATATTTTGCTTTTACCGTCACCGGATTATTTATCTTCTACCAGACTATCCATTCATGTATAATCACCTTTTTCTGCACCATATTCCCTCTGCTTCACTTTTTTTTTGTTTTCAAGTAAGATCTTTGACTTACTTGTTGTTTCATCAAATACTTTTGCATGCAAAATCCGATCCCGCATTTTGCTAATTCCTACCCTCTGATGAGACGGAAGGTGTTTCTTCGAAACTCCGCGGATTGAGGACTGTCCACTTATCTAGTATTTCCTTTTCAGATTAAATATGTTTTTAACTCATTTCAAAGTGTTTTTTTAACATGTTTTATTAACTGTTTGCTCGTATATATATATATATATATATATATATATATATATATATATATATATATATATATATATATATATATATATATATATATATATATATACTAGATTTTTAAGCTGTTTAAAGCGGGATAAATTGATAGTTGACTATGATTAAATTTGGGCTCATTTCAGCATTAAATACTAATCTCTATTAATCCCTAAATGTGCATCGAACGGATACCATAATACTTAGTTTGCTGCACCTAATCATAACGAAGATCCATACAACATTTCAGCCAGATCCGTCCAGTAGGTTCCGATAAAAAGTGGAATAGACAGATAGAAAAATAGACATACAAATATATATATATATCCAAATTTTAGTCATTCAATGAATTAAAAAATTTATGACGTGAAATGTTAGAATTTCAAATCAAAAGATTTCTATTATTCTATGTAAGACAAAGAATACATTTGAAATATTCTAACTCCTTATCCTATAGGATTTCGATGTCTACCATCTCTTCAGGGGAGAAAATATTAGCAAATAGTTATAATGGTTTATACCTTTTTTGCTAGAGTCAGTGAAACATGGAAAATCACAATTAAAAGTTGTTTAAGTATTTAAATGTCTTTGTTTATATAATGGGTCATCGAACAATTCTTATTTAAGTGAGATAGTACTTATAGAATATTACTGATAGTAATATCTTGTAAAACTTATAATCACAGGTTTCCATACCAGTTAATTGTCAGATAATTTTATTCTGAAGTATATATATATATATATATATATATATATATATATA
>NC_136513.1:19227500-19275000 GCF_053919585.1 Euprymna scolopes | reverse complement strand
ACTCCTAAGGTGTTCCAAAGATTTTCTATTGGATTTAAGTCAGGACTTTGCAGTTGCCAATCCATAATTTCAAAATCTTGCTTGCTAAGGTAACTCATTACTACTTTTGCCTTGTAACATGAGGCACTATCTTACATAAAGGTAGTCTTATCGAAATCTGTATGATTGGCACAACATGATCTTGAACAATGTTTTTATAGATCTGTGCATTTACACGAGTTTGTAACCGAACAAGAGGCGTTGTACCTTGGCTAGAAAACATTCCAAATACCATGATGCTTTCGTCCCCAAACTTGAGAGTTTTCTTAGTACATTTTGCACTTAATCTTTCACCAATACGTTTCTTTACATTGTTTTTTTTTTCCATCATTTACAAATAAATTAAACTCGCTTTCATCACTGAAAAATACTTTTTCCCAATTTTTATATGTCCAAATTACATACCTGTTTGCAAACTCTAATCTCTTCTTATTCTTCGAACTAACAAGTGATTCCTTCCCTGGGGTTGGGGTTCGATTAAACAGCCCAATTTCTTGCAGTCGTCTAGAAACAGTCTGTCTTGACACATTAACACATGAGGTACTATTCATAACCCTTTTAATTTTGTGTGTAAGACTTAAAACGGTCCTTTAATTACATACGCTGCATTATTCGATCTTCTCTTACCAAAGTTTTGTGGGGTCTGCCTGTTTTAAAAGCACTAACTATTTTGCCAGTACCATTGTAGGATTTAACAACCCTGCCTACAACACTCTTGGAACGTTTCACTTTCTCTGAAATCTCTCTAATAGTGTGCTTTTCATTGTGTAGCTTCACAATAACTTGTCTCAAAAAGTAATCAAGTTTTTGGCGTTTCGCCATGGTGCTGGCTGATGCAACGTTTACAAATGACTAAGTAAGACTTATTCTTTAGAGGAAATAAAAAAATTGAATATAGCATACTGTTTACATCGTTTTTCTCAATTTTGTCCCTTACTTTTGGACGTTCCTATTTGAAAATAAATAAATAATTGTTATAATTTTTTTTCTATCCTTTTCAAATGATTCAAATTTTAGTATGTTATTTTGGATGATAACGACTACCAGTTGTCAACATTTCACCTTTTCACAGTTGTTATTTCTAACAAATATTAGGTTTTAAAATTTTGTCCTTTAGTTTTGGACACTACTCTCTCTCTCTCTCTCTCTATCTCTATCTATATATATATTCCCCAAAACCTCTGGCCTTGATGGAGGGGAGACTAAAACTTGCTGCTATGGTTTTAAATGATCTGAAATAACAGCAAGGAGAGACTTGATTCCAAATATTTTTCATATGTTATATCTCCCCATCTTTTCAAAATAAGGTACGATTATGAATATCTCCAGATTTTGTAATTCATATGCAAAACTAGGAAAACAAATGACTATGATTAAAACATTTTATGGCTGTAAAAAATGCCCTAAATAGGCTCTAGATGATAGATGATCCTCTTAATGTACGACCTCAAAGGTAAATATCACAGCCCACTACACAATTCAGGTGATTACCTTTCTAACGAGCCTTCATTTGTTAAATTCTGATCAATAGTCGTTGAGATTTCGAACTTATAAAATTGCCAATCTGTATATAAATATATTCCCTATTATATAATATTTGCTGCATTTCAGAGGTTTCAATCATATTGAGGCGGTGATTGAGGCTGAAGGCGGCTACATTGAATAGATGACAGATCTACTACATAATCAAATGACCTGAATTGATTTTTTCAATAAAAGTTTAAAAAAATATGAGCTTACCGTACTAATAAAGAAGCGGTACTGACAAAAGTTTTCTTTTAATTTTTTTCTTTTCTTTTTTTTTCTTTTTTTCTTTTCTTTTCTTTTCTTTTTTTTTCGCAGTGAAGTATTATTCTATACTTATTTAAGGGAAAGCGCTTAAAGTCCATATCTTTTATCACACCATATTTGTCAGTACCGCCCCTGAAAATCATTCCATGTAACTATACCCATTACTTCCAAACAACTTCTCTACATATTTATCTATCTCCCTCAATTCATCCACTTTAATATTCGTACTTTGCAATTTATTTTTGCTTTTAAGGACTTTGTTTTCTTTCAGTTGAATGAAGCGAGATTCTCACGCTTTTCGGGGCTAATTAAGCTATTTTTTGTACAAACAAGGTGTTTGTTTTTATTTTATTCAATCCAATATCTTAGGACCTTAATTTATTATCGTTGAAATAGATCCAAAGAACTTTTACCATTTAAAGGATTTTTACAATGAATATATTTTTTAATTCAATTTATAAAATTATATAATCAATTCTTATTGTTGCCATATTATTTATTATATTTTTTTACTAGAATATCTTGTCCTTTTCTCTTCCAGTTTTAACAACTAGTCCTTTACTTTTCTATGTTTAAGCTTAACCATATTACTTTTCATGCTCGCATTTTTCTATTGTAATATATATATATATATATATATATATATATATATATATATATATATATATATATATATATATATATATATATATATATAGTCATCCTCATACAATACTATTTTGCTGTTTCACAGCTCATCAGTGCGGCTAGACGGGTAACTACCTCGAGCCATATATAGGGTGAGTCACGTGGCCGGGTACCACTAGTATAATAATAAATACAAAATATGCATTAATCAAAATATCATATTTAAGCGTATTTTATGAACGGGCAATACCGGGCGGGCTGTAATATATATATATATATATATATATATATATATATATATATATATATATATATATATATATATATATAGAGAGAGAGAGAGAGAGAGAGAGAGAGAGAGAGACGTATGTTTATATGAATGTATACATATATAGCTGCATATATATATATATATATGTATATAAAAAATACCGGGCGGGCTGTAATATATATATATATATATATATATATATATATATATATATATATATATATATATATATTAATATATAAATATATATATAAATATATATATATACATATATGTTAATATATAAATATATATATATAAATATATATATACATATATGCATATACATAAATATATAAATATATATATAAATATATATATATACATATATGTTAATATATAAATATATATATATAAATATATATATACATATATGCATATACATATATATTAATATATAAATATATGTATATATATATATATATATATATATATATATATATATATATATTATTAGGGGTAAACAGTTACATACGGTCGCTACAAATAGCCATCTGTTTCAGTCAAAGAGACTTCATCAGGCGACCTGGAACCTCATGACGCAAAAGAAAAAAAAAAAATTTTTTTTGCGTCGTGAGGTTCCAGATCGCCTGATGAAGTCTCTTTGACTGAAAGAGATGGCTATTTGTAGCGACCATATGTAACTGTTTACCCCTAATAAAAGAAATATTCCGCTCTTTTTATTGAGCAGTATTACACAACCTTGTTGTCTTCATTAGTTTTGACTTTTGAACACATCCGAAATATATAGAAATATGATTGATATGTAGTTTGCTTGAAGCATTTTGTGGGATAGGTGTGTAAAAGAGATTTAGAAGGCTGTCACAATGCGAGGAATGAATTATAGTCGCTGTTAGTAAGAGGAGACGAGAACAAGTGGCGATTTACAAATCAATAAGTACATACATACATATATATATATATATATATAAAGAAAATAACAAAGTATATTATGTATTTTTAACTGGCCTTTCCGATGCAGCAATCGGATTTTAGAAAAAATAAATAACAAAGGAACAACAAACATAATTGCAAAAAACCCTTGTTCAAAATTATTGGCACGGCTTTGTTTTTCTTTTAGTATCAGTATAAAATCAATCAATTTCCGGTTTACGTGCTTTCTGAACTTTTTTATAGCCATATTATGCTTGTTTAACGCTAATTCAGTGAATAATTTTTTTCAGATAATTTTTAGATAGCGATTTATTTAAACTATTATAAGTGACTAAATTATAATTTTCAATCGCCATGGTTCAAACTAAGGAACACAGCGAAGACGTCAGGAAGCTTGTTGTAGCATGCCATACCAATGGGGAGGGCTATGATAAGATTTCAAAGAAGCTAAACCTTCCCAAATCCACTGTTAGAGCCATAATAAACAAGTTCAAATCGCAAGGCCACGTTATGAGTTTAGAGGGTAGAGGGAGAAAAAGGATTCTTTCCCCAAGAGATGAACGGAAAATTGTTCGACAAGTAAAACAAAACCCAAGGATCTCTGTTGGGGAGATTGTTGATGAACAGAGCACCTCTGGAGTGAATGTATCTCGACATACAGTTGGTAGAGTTTTGAAGAGAGCTGGTTTAAAAGCGTGTCGTCCGAGAAAGACTCCCTTATTGAAGCCTATGCACCTGAAAGCAAGGCTAGCCTTTGCAAAACGTCATATTGATAAAGATGTTGCATTCTGGAAACGTGTTCTATGGACTGACGAAACGAAAATAGAGTTATTTGGCTATAATAAAGTGTCTTATATTTACAGAAAATCTGGCGAAGCTTTCCTGCCTAAGAACACCATACCCACAGTGAAGCACGGTGGAGGCAGTTTGATGTTTTGGGGATCCTTTGCTGCCTCTGGACCAGGGCGACTTGTTAAGGTCACAGGTAGCATAAAAAAGGAAGATTATGTTAAAATATTGGATGAAAACCTGAAAGACTCTGCTAAAGAGCTCTCACTTGGTCGTCGTTGGTGGTTCATGCAAGATAATGACCCAAAGCATTCGGCTAAACTGACTAAGAAATGGCTTGAGGACAATCATATTAATGTTTTGGAGTGCAATCACAAAACCCAGACCTTAATCCAATTGAAAATTTATGGAGAACATTAAAATTGAGAGTAATGCAAAGGAAGCCTAAGAATCTTATTCAATTGGAGGATTATTGTCAGGAAGAGTGGGCTAAAATTATTACTGAAGAGTGCAACAACTTGGTTGTAAACTATGAAAAGCGACTGAGGAAGGTAATCAAGGCCAAAGGCTATACAATTGATTATTAAATAAATCGTGCCAATAATTTTGAACAAGGGTTTTTTGCAATTATGTTTGTTGTTCCTTTGTTATTTATTTTTTTCTAAAATCCGATTGCTGCATCGGAAAGGCCAGTTAAAAATACATAATATACTTTGTTATTTTGTTTAATTTAATCCCTTTTTTAGAATTTATTAGACAAAATTTAACTTTTATTTTACCGTGCCAATAAATATGATCATCACTGTATATATATATATATATATATATATATATATATATATATATATATATATATATATATATGTATATGTACTCAACCACTCGAGGATAAAGGTTAAAGGGGATAGATTAATCAAATGGACAATATCATAGTAATCGTTTGAAGTCTAAATTTGGTAAATTGTATTACTTAAGGGGAATGGCTCATCAAGAACTTGTGTACATTGTACTTGAAGACGACCCTATTGTAATCAACTGGAAAGCAGGCAAAGAAGGATGCCAAAGTTTGATCGGTTTAAGACGATATGTTATCACGTTTTATTGTTTACTAAGAAAAAGGTAAAATATACGGTCATGGATTCAGAATCAGCTAGAGCGAAATTGGGCGATTCGTAAGGTCAAGATTCTTGGTCCCTGATGTAAGAATTGGTAGCCGGACGGTCAGTGGGCACTAGAACAGGTGGCTGGACGTCAGTGAACATTGGTACAGATAGCTTGTACGGATATCATTGGTATGGATAGTGGGCACTGGTACAAGTAGCTACACATTATATTTTGAATGCTAGTATGTATCGGTACATGTATGTGTTGTGGTGATTGCAAATGTCTTTTGAGACAACAATAAAAGGATAAAAGCTGAAAGAGAATCCGTTTCAACATTGTAACTGGCCTTGTGGCGAGTGGAAAGCTGAAGTTGTTTTAATTTAATTCTCACTTGTAATTAGACGTCATGCTCATTACACTAGTGTAATCTAATATATAAATTGCTATATGTCTGTCAGTCTGTCTGTCTGTCTGTTTGTCTCGATATTTTCAAACTCTATCTCTCCCGAAACATTTTTTACATTCATCTTAGTTTATCTGTTATATGTCACATTGGTACAGTGGTAACGTCACCAACTTTAAATGCTACAGTTTTGGTTTCGATTCTAGTTGATGGCACCTAAATCCTTTTTTTACTTTTGACATCACGACTCTATAATATAACTAGACTACCCGTGACCAGTTAGGTCAGTATGTTATATTAGCTATGGAATTCATGTATGAGCGTGACACTTGTGATGTAAAGAAAATAGTTTGTTTTTTTGACATAACAGAAACATTTCTATGAAAGTATATTAAAATGAAAAATCACGGACGGATCATTCAAACATGAAAAAAAAAAATCCTCCCTATTCGTATAAAGTTAACTATTTTTCCAAATAATCGCTCAAAAATCGAAAATTAAACATGATTTTCCTACGAATCGAATGCCAACAAAAGTCATTTAGCAGCAAAAACGCACATGAACCTACCGATGAGAAATATAAGAATGAAAAACCCATATTGGAATCCTTCAACCAAGTTATAGAAACTTAAAATCTAAAAAAAAAATAATAATTAATAAAACCTGAAGCAAAAAAATAAAACCTAAATAAATAAAATAAAATAAAACTAATATTGAAACATTAGTAAATGTGTCAACAAATTCACTGTTCTCACACAACTAGTTTGCATCTATAAATGTAAACAAAAAATAAAAAAAGAAGGAAGGAAGGAAAAGGGACAGATAGAGAGTAGTAGTAATAGTAGTAGTCTTGGCTTTACTACAATTGTTCTTATGTTTGTCAACGGATTAAAGTTGTTTAGTTGTAAGAAAATAGCGACAGTATAGTTGTAATAAAGAATAGTTGCCATGTTAAATAATAATTTCGAAATAATAACGTTAATATTTCAGTGTGCAGGTCAAAATCTGCAAAAGAAGCGATTTGTGTTTATTTGTTTACGTTGTTATGGGTTAATGGTTATGAGCTTGCACAACCGGATGTTGTAAACTGGAAAGTGGGTTACGTCACCCGTTACAAGGTCATTTGAGTTTTATAATTATATAGATATATAATATATAATATATACAAAGTCTGGACAAATTAAAATCTCATATTTAAGCGTATTTTATGCCTAATCAAAGCCTCCCACCCTTGTTCTTTATATAGGAATTTATATAATGATTTATTACATTCTAGCATGGCTATCCGGCGTTGCCCGAATGGAGTGAAATTTGGTATATAGGGTATTCAAACACGTGGAAAACTTTTTAATTTGTTTTCATCCAGATAAACAGGCTGCTTAGGGATCAAAATTGACAAATTGGTACTTGGGTGAGTCATCGGATTTTTATCTGCTTGTCAACTGTTTCATGACTGCACATACACAGATAGTTCACATAACAACTTCCTTATGTTAATAATAAGTAGGTTTGAAGACACTTTTTAAAGAATGTGGCAAACTGGCCTAATGGTTATTGTACTTGACTCACTGTTTTTAGGTTTTGGTTTCGATCTCAGCTTAAGTATTTTTTTACTTACAAAAAGTGAACTGTTTAGAAAAAAAAATAATACTCACATGCACACGTCTCAGTTTCTTTACATGTTTTTACTTCATTTTTTTTTTATTTTTTTTAGGAATTTAACATTACGTTTAACACCAGACCACGCCAAGTACATCTGCTAGTATCCAAATTTTATTTTGGATTGTTGGAAATATTAAGCTCAATGAAGGTGTATTTACACCTTCAGAGCATGTATGTCATGAAATGCCAAAAGATGAATTTTTTTTTGTTCTTACAGAGCTTATATATCGTTTTTTTTTCTTTAAATTTGTTTATTTCATTGCATGTGTTAAACTTTGTTGCAGTTTAGTTTTTAAGAATAATCATTCGTCTCTGAAGAGTTGTTTAGTGATATTCTGCTATCCAACGAAACACGTAATAAAATAAAAATTTAGGCGTCTGTCCCAAATGTGGGAGATCTTTAGGCCACATTTTGTAAATTGTAGATTTTGTACATCATACCATGAAAGCAACATGAACTCTTCCCCCCCCCCAAAAAAAAAAGAAAATGCCAGAAAAAAATATATTGAAAAATTACTCATCTTTTTTTTATTGCAATATACATAAAATCGTGTAGCAATCAAAAGTGCAGATAACGTTGGGCTGTTTTGTTTTTAAGCAGCAAATATTAAAATGTTAAAGAAAAAATGGTGCTTGTTAAAATAGAGTCAACATATCGAATTTTTTTTTTAATTATGTGGTTTTAAACAAAAACAACAATACTTACTGACTTGTCATATCGAAAATAGTATTATATCCAAAAATTACAAAAATTCATCGAGTTGAACAACTACTATTGTGTTTTAGTAAAAAAAAAAAAAAAAGAAGTCTATTGCTATGGTCTAAAACAGTACGTCAGCCATTAAAGTGTCGAAAAGGGAGATAAGTATGCTCCCTGTATTCGCAACTTTCAAGCTATTCACATCTAGGGAAAATGCAATTTCCCCCCAAATTTCCATAAAAATTACTTTTAACTATAAATAATTTTGTACTCGATGGATTTTTGTCATTTTTGGAAATATTACTACTTTCGACATGACAAGTAAGTAAGTATTGTTGTTTTTAGTTAGAACCACATATTAAAAAAAAAAATTCGATCCGTCGACTATTTTAACAAGCACTAAAAAACAGTGTTTATAGATCAACGGTTTATTAGTATCATGCAAGTGTGTGGGAGGTAATGGCTTGGATGTTGACTTGGCTCGTTTTGTGTATGTATTTTCTTAATTTCTCAGACTTTTCAAGAAGTCATTCTTTTAATTTTGAGAGGGAAATGATATAACAAAATATATATTATCAAATGTTTGTGTGCTGTTTTTTTTTATTGGTTTGTTTATTTTTTTATTTTCTTGTTATGTTAAAATGTTCAACTTCATTTCTGCTTTTTTCTTTTTTTTTTGTAATATTTATTTATTTTTTAATCTTTGTGGTCTGAGCTGAGACTAACCAAATTTACTAGAACACTGTCTACATAATTCTTTCTCCATTATTAAACACAGTGTTCAAGTCTTTCTCTATTTTGGTAGACACAGTCTTTAGTTTATTAGAAAAAAAAAAATGGTCTTCTATGATCTTGAGTTTTTATTTTTCCTCCTTTGGCAAAAACTGTTTTCAGTATTTTTTTCTCTCTTTTGGTAAACGCCATCTTGAACCTTATTTTTAGCGTTTGATAGACGCCATTTTGAATTTCATTTTTATTCATTTTCTTTGTCTTTTTTTCTTTTTTTTAATTATTTTGAAACCTCCATAACAACAAATAAGTTTTCATTTTCTATTTCCGTACAATGTATACAAAAAAAAAAAAAAAAAAAGTCTTCCATTGCTCTGGAAAAGCAGATCCAAGCTAATTCATTGAAAATGGAGGCAATTGATATGGTAGACAAAAAAACATTAAACCGTCCATCAATAGGTGGTAGAATAGCAAGAGTATTTCGCCATTTTTTTTTATAATTAGTTACAGTTTTTAGTCAGGGTTCGATCTTGGGTGAGGTATGTGCATATTGGAAGATTCATGCCATTCATCGAGAAAATGACTGCAATGGAGTAGAGACGTTAGCAATAAACTGGAGAGTTTAATTGTCCAGAACAGTATGAGAAGTTCTGTACAATTCAAATCAATAACAAATGACTATAACAGACAGCCATTTTTTTTTTTTTGTTACATAGTTAATAATCAGACGTCCACATTTGTAGAAAAAAAAAAAAAATGGTTAGGAGTTTTGTGTGTATATCATGGAGTCCCTGACATTGTCAGACTTTTGTTAATGCCTTAAGGATTTACCAGAGATTATTGACTATGAAATTATTTCATTACTTACTCCCAAACAATTTATTTTATATTTGTGCTAAAATTATGATTTGTGTCATTTTCTTGAGTAAAAGAAATTACAAAATATTAGCTGTTTATCGTACTTAATGAAAAAATTAAAGTGAAAAAAAAAAAAAAAAAAAAATCGTTAGACTTTTTTTTTTCCGAGACGAATAACTCAATTAATCTTAAGAGAGGATATGCAGGGGTAGATAACTCTCTTTTATTCATACATATTTCGGAAGAAAATACGTTGAGTTATCCTCCCCTGTACAATTTTATGACGTCGTAGCTATGTTCATTTTTTTAAAATCCTAAATTTGGTAAACGGCTAATATAGATAAAATTTTGTTTATATTAAAACACTACGAAAGAACACTAACAAACAAACAAAAAACAATTCATGATAATGGTAAAATAAATTGTTTGAGAGTTTGCCGACATCCGCTCGAATGTAAATAATTTCTACTCAATCATTAAAGTATAACTAGTTTTTATTCATCCCCTTCTTTCTCTCTCTCTCTCTCTCTCTCTCTCTTTCTCTCTCTCTCTCTCTCTCAGGTATCACATTCATATACTTTTTCGTTGGATTCTAATTTCTATCAATTAAAGGACAATTCTAAATAATGTGACTATAATGGATTTGACAATAGTCATGTCAAAAAGAAGGATTACATGAATTCATTTATTCTGGTGTTTAATACTATATTTCATTTTAATTTGTTTCGAACCTTAGAGTACGTGGCCTATTATTTTTTTTATCTTAAGGATGATTATGGTAAGACTTCGGTGAAAGATGGGATTTGTGTGTTTGAGTCATGATCCTTTAAAATCTTTTAGCAACAATAAAGAACATGCAAAAAATAAAAACAAATAAAAAAAGATGCATTTTAAATAATAAATAAAACTAGCTATAATAAAACTAATGTCAAAGTCATTCCAAATAAACATTAAAGTTTATCAATCAAACTGAAATAATAATGATGCAATTCTATTCACATATAATTCTATGCAATTCTATTATATATATATATATATATATATATATATATATATATATATATATATATATATATCACAACTCATAATTTGTTTTATTTATTGCCTCAGAAACCGCCGGTATGGATCAGCACATAATTGTATGATTATATATATATATATATATATATATATATATATATATATATATATATGTGTGTGTGTGTATATATATGTATGCATACATATATGTATGTTTGCATATATATATGTATACATATATATATATGTCTACATATATATATATATATGTCTACATATATATATATATGTATGTCTACATATATATATATATATATATATGTATGCATGTATATATGTATGCATCATATATGTATGCATGTATATATGTATGCATATATATGTATGCATATATATATGCATGCATCATATATATATACATATATATATATGCATACATATATATATATGCATACATATATATATATATGCATACATATATATATATATGTATACATATATATATATATGTATGCATATATATATGTCTATATATGTATACATATATATATATATGTATATATATATATGTATATATATATATGTATACATATATATATATATATGTATGCATATATATATGTCTATATATGTATACATATATATATGTCTACATATATATATGTATACATATGAACATATATATATGTATGCATATATATATGTATACATATGAACATATATATATGTATGCATATATATATGTATACATATGAACATATATATATGTAGGCATATATATATGTATACATATGAACATATATATATATATATACATATGTAATCATACATATAATAGAACCATTTAGCCATTAGCACTTTTATAATGAAAATTAATTGATATGTTTAATTATATGAAACTATATAAAGCTTACACACAAACACACACACATTTATATACAGATACACTAAAATGCATAATGTATAAAATATAGTTGCATGACAAGCAAACTGCATACTAACTAGGAGTGAAACACAAACCTTTCTGTGTAACTTGCTTGCCATAAGTATATTTTACACACACACAGAGACATATATATATATATATATATATATATATATATATATATATGTCACTGAAAATAAATATTTTGATGAAAATTTTCTCTAAAAAATAATTCCTCCTATAAGCATCAAAGAAAAAATAAACTTTTCTGAGAAAATTAACTTGAAAGAAACAAAAATAAAAGAATAAAACATGCAAAAGAGTAACAAATTATCTTGAACTAATATCCCCATTCTTGCTGTTTTTACTGTCATCATATTTAACCCGTATATCAGGAACTGGTCAGAGAATCTTGAAAGGAAGGCTTTTTGACCTTTCTAGAAATCAAAGTCTTCCTTCTTCATGGGGTAGTCATAAATGGCATGGGTGGTGCCGATAAATCAGGAACAAGGGCGAAAATGGTAAGTCATAGCAGAGTTTGAAATTTAAAGATAAATTACTAAGTAATTTAGATTTTTTATTAAGAGTTGAGAGCAGTGATAAATTAGTGTAGAGGTGGGTTTTGCAAACATCTTTACTAGGATTATGACGATGAATCGGAATATGAATCTGGAATTTAAAAAATCGGAACTTTTTTGGACTATTGAGATCGGAAAAATGTCTGCATATTTTCCGATGTCAAAAACGATTCCTTTAAGTATCTTTTTCTATTTGATTTTGTTTAAAACCTTCCACTGCTGGTAGTAATAGTAAAACAATAAATATTTATTGATTTTAAACCGCCAGTAAAGCTAAACTCTATCGATCACCCCCCCCCTCCACACACACGAGTGTACTTTTCATGTTTGCACGTTTAACATGTTTTTTTTTTTCATATATAGTAATCTGGAAAAATAAAACTTTATAGTTAGATATTTAGAAATTTATAAAGAATCGGAATCAGTAATTGTATCAGAATCAGGAAAAATATTGGAATCGTCCTATCACTAATCTTTACGGATATCATGTACAAGAAGAACTTTTTTTTTTATTATAAACTAGCGATTTAGAAGAAAGTCTGGATTAAGATTGGATTCACTTTTTTTCTTTTCTTTTTTTTTTTTTAATGTTTATTTACTCCAAACAAGGCACAGTGCCACTAAGTCATAAGGAACTACTAATAGGGACCAGATTTGCCGAAATTCTATGTAGGGAGTTAGGCAGCAAGGTGTTTGGTCACATTACACTTGAATTTCTGCATGCCAGTACAATCAGAGAAGCAGGGGACTGGGAGGGAATTCCAAAGTCTAGCAGTTTGGAGGAAGAAACTATTTGTATAGAAGTCGTTATAGCATCTAGGGGTCTGTACAGTGTCGTGTTGGGATTTTGTTGCTTGTCTGGTTTGTTCGGGGTATTTACGTCGAGGAGGTACTAGTGCTTTAGGTTCGGCTTAGCACTTACCATTAGTGCACATTGACCTTGCATCTTTCATGGATTTTATAAACAGGCTCCTTCAGTCTAGGACAGACTAAGGATATCCACAAAGGGTTGCCTGCACATGACCTTTTTTTGTGGCAGGAGGTGCGCAATCTCCAACCACACCTCTCCTGTGATGACATTGTTAAACACCAGTGGCAAATGAAGTACAGGACGACTGGAAACAAATGCCGAGATAAGCTGAGAGCACATACAGCGCCTAGAATTCCCAAATGGTCACCCATCTGATACTAACCAGGCTCAACGTTGCTTAACTTCGGTGATCTGACGAGAACCGGTGTGTCAACGCGATTATTATTATAAAAGACGCCTTGAAATCGTAATTTAAATCATCTCTTATTGTACAACATAGTTTGGAATTACTTTCTCTGCAAATCAAATCACTGTGTGTCATAGAACTAAGAATAAACAGAGAAACACCATGAGATTAAATAATTTAATATTAACACCCAACATCCTATCATGTTCCAAACCCGAAGTGATTTTTGCATTTCCAATCTACTCGAAAAAGTATGAAATAATAACCCCTTGTTTGAATCTATTTTTAAATGCAATGCATTTCAAAATTTACAAATGAAGAAGGAATAACCGTTATCAGTTCATGTGAGACTTACAGCCGGATAATAATATTCATTTCAGCATCTAATTGATTAGATGATGAAACCGTCTTAGTATTTATTTCAATATGTCATCGTTTTCGTAATGGTTAAAACTTAATTAACATTGAACATAAACTTTTGTTTTATATATATATGTGTGTGTGTGTGTGTGTGTGTGTGTGTGTGAGTGAGTGTGTGAGTGAGTGAGAGAGTGATGAGAATAATGGAAACAGTATTCTGACGAAACAGAGAAATGAAAAGGAATAAACCAAGTTATGTATTCATCAAGGTTTCGTCTTTATTTCGAGACTTCCTGTGGATGAATAAAATTAAGAAAACCAAAACACCAGTACAAATATTTGAACGGCTATATGACGTTATATATATATATATATATATATATATATATATAGCTCTTACTCTTTTTCACAACGCTCTGCTCCTCTTTTTTGAATTTCTGACGATTTTTTTTCCGTTTCTGAAATGGAACAGGGTCATACATTTCAAAAATATATTTTCAAATATCTGAACTGGTGTTTTTGTTTTCTCAATTTCATTCATCCAGAGGAAGTCTCGAAATCAAGACGAAACGTTGATGAACACATAATTCGGTTTGTTCCTTTTCGTTTTTCTCTTTCTTTCTCTCCCTCTATATATCTATATTTGGGCAATGTTCGAAGATTGTTAATTCACATACACATCTTAGCAGCAGCTGAATGGCATGATGGTTAGGAGTACCGACTGTCGCCTAGGCGGTCAAGTTCCAAACCTGGCTTGAGGCAGTTGCTAATCTAACTGCACTGATGAGCTGTGATACAGCGAAACAGTACTGTATGTGGATGACTACATGTATCCACATACACAGTTAGTATTAAATATGGCGCCAACAGAGTAAACAGGATCTCATGATCCTCGTTCAAACCTGCATATATAAATACGCTAACGATGTGAGTTTTGTTATTTTTGGTTTTATTCTCTGATGTTTTAGACACGTTTTTTATTTTTTCGACTTTCCTTCTGAAGAGACACAATTATCGAAAATCCAGGATATATAACTCTATATTATGTTTGCCCATGTGTCGGCAAATTGATCTGTCAAGTTTCTGGATTTATTTTTATTTTTGTTTCGAAAAGGCGGTTACTGGAATCAAACTTTCTATTGCTTATTTGTACATGCTCTGGTGTTATAAAATTAACATTCATTGAGCTTAAACTTTGAAAGTCTGACTATTATTAATAATAATAATAATATATATATATATATATATATATATATCTCGAATAGAATACTCAGTTAGTTTATAAGGTCAGATCAAGAAAATTCCCCAAAGCGATGAATCAGATTTAAAACCAAAGTTTTATCATGAACCAGGCTCCGGGTGTTCACAAAACCATTGGCACCACCTGATCTAAAAGTCTGTTATATATATATATATATATATATATATATATATATATATATATATATATATATATATATATATATATATATATATACACACACATATATAGATGGAGATAGGAGGGAGATGCATAGAATTTTATTATTCATTTAAAAATATAAACCTTCTTGCAGTCTTGTACCTAGACATGATTTTAATTAAAGCAGCCATATTGGAAATAATGAAAATAAAAACAAAGACAAGGATTATTAATTCGTGAGAATTTTTGTTCTTTTTTTTTTTTTTGGACAGATATCCTCATCTTTGTTCGTGAATTTGTTATAATAAATATTTTTAATTAATAAATTATTTTATCATTAAATAGTGATTTGATATGTTTTTTTTTTTGTTTTTTTTTTCAATTTTGCAAGAAATATTAAATGAGAAGTGAATGAAAAATATTTTTATATAGAATAAGTATTGATTGCAATAATTTCTTTTTTCTTCTGATAATATATGGAAAATGTTTAAATGGCAGGAAAAAAAAAATAAAGAAAAGGGAGATGGGCCAGAAAAATAGTTGTTTGTAGTAATGGCGTCTCTTTAAAAGAATATATGGGATCGTCTTGAGGATATTAATTCAACTAAACTTGTCAACATGCCAGACGTTCAAATATTGAACCATGCAGGAATGAACTCTGCTGAACATGAAAAAACTCTCTCTACACACACACACACGTGCAAACACACACACGTATATATATATATATATATATATATATATATATATATATGGCACTTTTTGACATAACATTACCCGGTATATACACTAAATACAATTTGGTGCTTTTTTGAATAACGAAAATCAAAAAACTGACTTTCAACTAAAACCAATGGTATCTACTTAATTGTCATGTCGAAATTAGTAACATATTACTACATTACATGAAACATTTATTTTCACGATACATTACAGCAGTTATCTCCCCTACTACCATAAGAACTATTCTGATTATTATTCAAGTAAAACAATTTAAGCAATTTTCTTTGCAAGCAGTTTTCATTAATAATCAATTTTCTGCTTTATCATTGTTCTGTAATGTTTGTATATGTTACTAATTTTTACATGACAATTAAGTAGACACCATTTGTTTTTAGGTGGAATTCAATTTTTTCGATTTTCGACTTTCATTATTCTTGACCACTTAACATTCTCATTTTATGAAATAATTATTTGTTGCGGTGATTAAAAACCGGTAACTAACTTTTATGGAAAAAAATATAGTAGTTTTTATTATTATTATTTTTTTTTTGATTTAAGAAATTCTATTTTCAACCTTTTTCATAAATTTCTAAATTTTAAATCCCATCAAGCACAAAAAAGGGTTAACCCCTAAGTGACCTTTGCAAGTGATGCCCTTGATCGTTCATGAAAATTAACAAGATGGCGGCTCAGAAGTCATCAA
This sequence comes from Euprymna scolopes, assembly GCF_053919585.1. NCBI lineage: Eukaryota > Metazoa > Mollusca > Cephalopoda > Sepiida > Sepiolidae > Euprymna > Euprymna scolopes. Next base: position 19,258,166 of record NC_136513.1, on the reverse strand, counting down.
TTGAAAATAATTGAATTTCTTAAAAATTACAAAATATAATAATATAACACAAATTAATTTGCAAATGTTATCAAAAAAGGTGGAGAAGACAGGAAATCTGGAGAGACATTGTCACTCAGACTCACCACAGGTTGTTCTTGAGAAATCTTTGATGATAGCCTGTGGGAAAACTCCTATAGTGGCGCAGGTTAACTCAATATTCCATAAAAAAAAAATTAAAAAAAAAGAATCTTTCACTCATTGATACAAGCACCAAAATTGACACAAATGACGTTCAGAACATACATTTTAAGAAAAGAACGTTAACCAGCACAAAATTCAAGATGGCTGCCAGTTTTCAAGATGGCTGCAGAAGCAAACCTGACAAATTTCAATTTTGGTGCTTGCATTACCAAGTGAAAGATTGTTTCAGCAATCTGCCCCATTACTAGTGAGTGAATAATAATAAAAAAAAAAATACAAAAAAAACAAAAAAAAACAAAAAAACAAGCTATTGGATTATTTTCTGAAAAACTTGGTTACCGCTTTTTAATCACCATAACAAATATATATTCCCTAAAATAAGAATTTTTGTTTAGCATATTTACCTGGTAGTGTTATGTGAAAAAGCACCGTATATATATATATATATATATATATATATATATAATGCACACAAAAAAAAGATCAACTCTCATTTTTTTCTTTTTTTTTTTTGTTCTTCTTTATTTTTTATTTTTTGTTTCATAAGAATGGAAGGGATAACGCTGGACCTGAGAAGTGACAGAGCATTCTTCGTCAATTTTCCAATATTCAAAAATAAATAAATAAATAATAAATAAATAATAAAATAAATAAATATAAAAAGAAAATCACCAATGTTAGATTTTTTTATAAAAAATCTATTTTTTTAGAGATTTTCTTTCTTTTTTTTTCTTTTAAACTTGTATTCATAGTAACCCCATTACTTTTCCAAATAACTCAATTTAGATTTTCTTTTTTGTTTTTTAATAAAGCTTTTTTTTTTTGTTTTGTTATAGATCCAAAAATACTTATAAAAAATTCTATCATAAAAAATCGTCTTGGTGGGCTCTTTCTTGGGGATTTTTTTTCTTTCAACTTTATAAAATGTGCATAAGACTTTTTTTTTTTTAAATAAATTATTATTATTTTTTTTTTTCGTCTGGTTACTATTATACTTTTATCACAAAAGGGTGAAGTAAAAAACCATTTAATAGAAATCCTGTAGTTAAATTTTGGTACCAGGAGGGCGGGAGCTAAACAGTGTTTTTTTTTTTTTTTTTTTTAGTGTTTTCACCAAACAATAATCTCAATATTAAGTATAATAATTAAAAAAAAAAAAAAATTCAACAAACTTAATTTCAAAAGATGTGCATGTGTGTATTAACTTCCGGTTTTGTTTCTAGGGAAGTACTATGTTCACAGACATACACTGCCAGGATTTAGACCTATACACAAACGCACACTTGCAAACAGGCACACGCACAGAGCAACAGTATATAAGTCTGGTCTATTATCAAGATTGGATAAGATATGATATCTTAAGTTGATCTAAGTATAGATTTCTTTTCCATAGGTGTTTTTTTTTTTTCTTTTTAAATTTCATTATACAATATTTTTTTTTAAATTTGTTATTTAAGAACCAGATTGGACTTGTAAATCTGTTGTCGATCTTTACGTTAAGAGCACTGTGTGACTGGCAGCGTGAGGTAGAAGGCTACCAAAAGCTTCGTTAACAGTTCAGAGGTTAAAGTTGACCTTCTCTCAGCTCGAAGCTTCGTCTGCGTATTGTTTTCTGAAGCAGTCACCAACAGGGAAGAAATCCCAGCATCGCTGTTGGTACATTTCCCAAACATAGGTTTCCTGAAAGAATAATAATTAAAAAAGAAGAAAAGAAAAAACAATATGAAATTGAAGTTTGACCATTATTGCAAGGGTCGTTTCAAAAAGTAAAGCCTTCTATCTTTCAAACTCAAAATTTTGACGAGCTACAAAGACGGGAGTGGTACCATCAAAATGAGCGACCTTTTGTTCTCCAGAATTTATTTTTCTATATAGTCGCCACCATTCTCAATGCACTTTTGCCAGGAATTCAATAACGCATCTCTACTTCTGACATAGAGGTTACTTTTCTAGACACCGTCAATATCTGAAACAAAGAAATGAAACTTTCAGGTCACGCATGTGTGGGTGCCTAGCGACACCAATCCGCAGATTCAGGTCAAATGGGTTCCACTGGTTTATTCAAGAAAAACCTGGCTTTTAAAGAGTTTAGGTAGCTCTCAGAAAGACCATTTCAAATAAATTCAGACAGTTTTCTGATTGGTCTAAAATATAATTATTTATTTTTTATTCGGGATAGTGCATGTGCAGACGATATTCATACAAAGGTATATATTATTTAATTGGAATTCATTATTGAGATGAGTATTATTTATTAATTTATTTATTGCGGACTATTATCCTCATCTTTTTTTTTCTTTTTTTAGTTGTGGTTTCATGACGTTTCGGCCAACTATTCCTCTGGCCTTCGTCAGGTGGTAACCGCGACAGGGTAGGAACTCCGAATCTCCTAACTGCATCCTCAGCAATTACTGCCTTCCATAGTTGTTGTCGTCTCACCACGTTTTGGCCAAGTAAGCCTCTGGCCGGCTTTGGGTAGGATTGAAAAAAATCCAAAATGTAGTGAGATAACAACAACTATGGAAGGCAGTAATTGCTGAGGATGTAGTTAGGAGATTCGGAGTTCCTATCCCGTTGCAATTACCACCCGACAAAAGCCAGAAGAATAGTTGGCCGAAACAGCATACAAACGTGTTTATACATTTTGATTTTGGACATTGATGTGTAAGCATCGACCACTACAAATGCATAAGTTTAGTCATCATAACAATGTAATTTACAATCCTCTCTGATCCATTCAGGCGGAATAAAAAATAGGAGGCATTACTTTTGGAACGTCCCTCATATTATTTCTTTATTATTATTGGTTCATCACTCATCAGGATGAAGTACCACTTGAATGTCATGAAACATTCCGCAAAATAATCCACAAAAAATTTAAAAAAAAAAAAAAAAGAAGGTTGTCTTGATCAGAATTATCATAAAATTTTAACCATATTTCTTTTATGGTGTGATGGATCAAAGAATGAAAACTTATTATTGAGGGAGCGGGTAGTCACTCCTAGTTCCATGCTGAAATTAGTAAGCAAAGAGAAAACAGCTAAGCAGATGAAATATAAAAAATCAGAGAATTTGAACAAAACTGAATTTTGAAAAACATATATTAATAATTAGAGTAAAGTGCATACGTTAACACAAGAATATCCCATAATAGTCATTTAGCTGAATGACACTATTGCTTTATGAACCCCAACTCCTTCAAAATATGATCCTTTTTAGCGATTTTGTTATTTGCATGTTTTTCATACATTTCAAATTCTTCTTATATTGGTAGAGATTATGTCGACAAGTCTGATTTACAAAAGGTGTCCATTAGGTACATGTTATGACAGCCTGTCGGTGGGCAGAAATGAACTCAGTGCATCCAGCAACATACCAGAAGCAGGTTCTGATGATTATATAAGAAATTATCACGTATTGTGGATTGGAATAGAGATCCATATGTACTTACATTGCAGGGATCTAAGCGAATCTCTTCAAAACTGTCCATTTGTTGATTAATTTTTAATCAAATAGGAAAATTAAAATAAACTGTAATTTTTTTTTATTTTTTTACAAGGAAATCACCACTTATCAAGGCCCAAAGACCACTCGAGGATAAGGGTTAAAGAGTGTACAGTGGTTAAAAGGACAATATAGTAACCGTTAGAAGTGTAAATTTGGTAAATTGGATTACTTAAGATGGAACGGCTTATCAAGAATTTATTTATATTGGACTTGAAGACGGGCATATTGTAGTCAGCTGGAAATCAGGGAAACGTTATTCATGGTCTCTCCCTTTACGAATGAATTACTTTCCCCAATAAAACCTTTAAAACCACCAGCAAGTCTCCTGGTGTTTCCATGCATGAGTTATTTGCCTGAGTTAAACAGCCATTGGATGATGCAGGAAACAGCCACATGGGAAAAAGCGATGATAAACAATCGAGATCAAACCATATACATAGGTGATAAAAATAAACTTTTATTTAATTGGATTGTTTCTTGAACATTTAGATGTTTTTATTGTGAAAATGCAGTATAACAATGTTATTTTCAACTTATATGCTGGCTAGCATTATGAATTAAAATCTTGAACTGCATGAAAAAGTCCAACACTTTAATTAGTTAAACATTTATATGACGGCCAGATAATTTTATAAAAGTTAGATTGTTTACATGTGTTTATTTTTCTTTGATCATATATATTTACCTTCGATTGAGTTTATTCTTGGACAGTCTGTTGAACACATGGTTTTATCAACTGACATCAAAATTGGTCAAAATATTTATTGTGGTCTAATTTAAAACTGATTAAGGTTTAGGATATCTATGTCTAAAGTCAAGATCATGGAAAAGGTGAAAAACGACACTTTTACCAATAATTTCAGTTCTGTTTTGTTACTCAGAGAAACTCACTACTTGGTCCATAGTGCATCCAGTGAAGTCCCACATCTTATATGCTATTCACGCCTGAAATTTTGAGTGTAGTACCCATTACTCTTTCATAACAATAACCATAATTTTACCCATTGCTCTTTCATAACAATAACCACCATATAAAGTTTTAGCTTGATCAGGCAAATAGATTTTGGATTATTAAAGTTTCCATCGCATAATTGTGGGGATACTTCATATAATATAGAGAAGTAAAGCTCAGATGAGACTTTGACCCATCCTTATGTTGTCTCAAAACTGACTTATGTTCGTGTTAAAAATTAGTCTAATTTAGGATGTTATGTTTTTGGTTGAATACAACTAAGAGAAGAGATACACTATTTGTTATTTTTTGTTTGGGAGAAGTGTCTGCAGTTTAGCAGCCTCTATGATGGAGCTGTCACCAGTGACAGGCTTTTATGTGATACAATGAAAAAAAAGAAAATGTTAAATTCTCACCTGGCCAGTATATTCTGTATCTGGTTTGTTAATAAGATGCATCAAGAAGAACCTATATGAAAAATAAAAGATACAATTTTAGATCTCAAAGAACAATCTTTCCTTGGTAATATATGATCTCTATATCAATGGAGGAAAACATGAAAGATAACTCATCTAAACGTCACTCCCTTAACCCGAAAAAAAACAAAAAACATGTGAAATGTGAACAAACATCTTACTATCCAACTCTCCACTCAGGCTGCCCCTATAATTCTGGTACCTATCACTTTACGCTTCATTATACCTTATTAAATATGAAAAAATAATTCACTATTGTTTGAATGTGAATAAATGATATTCTAATATATTTTTGGTTTCATTCTTCAATTTTCAATTCTTTTATAATATTCTTCATTTCAACACAATCTATCCACCTTTTTTAAGCCTTATCCTCGAATGACTTTTGGCCCTGGTAGTGGTGAATTGTTAATAATATTTTTTTTAATCAATATAATATTAAAAGTCTGAGGACCTTGTATGTGTGTGCGTGTATATATATATATATATATGTATATATATATATTTATTTATTCCCCCACCCCCCCGCTTAGCCTGATTTTAATTTCTTTAAAATTTAATCTGAAATCACTTTTTCTAATTAAGCCGATGATGAAGGTTCTCATACTGGTTTTCTCTCCTTTTATTGCTTGGTCCCATTTGACTGGAGACCAACTTCTCTTTGGGCTACTGCACTGTTCGGAAAAAAAAACAATTTTCATTATTTCAGCTGTTTTGAAGGCTTTCCAATCAGATTATATGCATCGTCACGCTGGACTTATTTTGGACTCCATTCTCTCTAAAGAAATATTTTCGCATTTTCGATCAACTTAAGAGGATTTTCATGCAAGCTGAAAATATAATGCGTGGTTTGTTTTTATATTTTCTTTTATATATCCAACATTTTTTCACTTTTTTTATTTGGCAATTTATAACTACAATAAATTGCGGTTTCACTTAATGCCTTAACTAGCAAATTCTAGCATTGCTACAAATATAATTTGCTGATTTCTTTATGTCCTCTGATGAGAAGAATAACAAGAATAGCATTCTTTGAAACTCCATGGAATAAGGACTATGTAAATTGTTTTTTGGAGTATTCAGTCAAACAATAAATTTTGATTGTAAAGTTCAACTTACAGTTTTAATTTTCTTTCTCATATATATATATATATATATATATACATGTATTGATACATGGAATTAGATAACTTATTTGAAGGTTATCTCTCTTTATAACGTGTAATCTATGGCAAGGAAGAAACTAAGGGAGATAACTTACTCAAGAGTTGACGCAAGAAGAAACTTGTGTAATTGAGCATAACACAGTAGCTTAACTTTCAAACATGCTCAATTAAGGTATGAGAAAAATAGTTTAACAGTTGTACGAATAATCTTATTAGAATTCAAAACAATATTTCACATTTCTATAAATAAATATATTTTCAAAATATCTAGATAAATGAAACAAACACTAAAAAAAAACATGTTTTTAAAATGGAACACAATGTGACACATTCATTGTTTGTTTGTATTATATTTCTGTAAATAAATATATTTTTTAAAATATCTAAAGAGTTTACCAAAGGAAAAGTTAAGGAGAGATGGCTTAATGATATTTACAAATGAAATGAGAGTGAAGGAATAGGATAAAATGGTAAAAAGTAATTAAAAATAGGTACAACAGGTAAGGGTAAATCAGAAGGGTACTATATATGTAGGTAATATTTAAAAACATGTGTGTCACTATGAAATCACTGGGATAATTGATGAAGAACCAATAATAAAAGAAGAAAGGAAAAATATGGAAGATAGAAGAGAAAGTGGAGAAAGAAGGGGAGGAGATAGAAACAGTAAATAGAGGATAGGGAAGTACATATATAAATAGATAAAAAAAAAAATTAATTAAAAACGATCTGAACGTGAAGGAAATGAGATTAGAAAAATTTTATAAAAACAAATTAAAAAAATAAAATAAAATGTTGTTGTTGTTGTTTTTGTTTTATGGCATATCAACTCTTTTCGGGTTATTTAATGCCGAATCCAAAGATTTTGAAGAAAATTTTTTTTAATAGAATATATTTATTGTTTTCAAGTCGGTTTCTATTTAACCCATAGTTTGGACCCTAACAGGTACTACCACTCCGGATCAGAGTGGACCTGGGAGCAATGGCAATTAAAGGGTGGCTCCACACTCCCCAAAGCCTGCAAGCTGGGGTTTCACCACTGGATATAGTTTAAGGTCACAGCCAGGACTGGAAAGTAGGGAAGAAAAAAAAGAGGTGGTGGGTGGGAAGGTGGTTGTTTTTTTTGGTTTTGTAGAACATAATTAAGTTTTACAAAAGAGACTAGAAAAACAAAAAGGAACATCAATGTAGGTGCATTTCATCTCAGGAAGCCAATAGACAGCTTGGTCTGGTAGCACCAGAAAATAAAATGAAATCATATGAGTTCCAATGAAATCTTTATCTTAACAGGATTGTAATTAGTGATGGGGCGATTCCAATATTTTTCCTGATTCCGATACAATTACCGATTCCGATTCTTTATAAATCTCTAAATATTTTACTATGAAGTTGTTATTTTGTCCCGATTACTGTAAAAGCACATCTTAAACGTGCATGTATTTTCTCAAACATAAAAACACACTTGTGAGGGTGTGATCTAAAGATTTTTGTTCCACTGGAAATTTAACTAAATAATTATTTATTATTACTACAAGCAATGGAAGACGTTTTATAAAAATAAAATAAACTAAAATAGATAATTAAAGGAATCGGTTTTGGCATCGGAAAATAGGAGCAAATTTTCCCGATTCCAATACCCCCAAAAAGCTCCTATTTTTCCGATTCCGATTAATCGTCCCAACACTAATTGTAATCCACAAATTCTTAGAATCCCACTAATTACCTTCCCATTCTTCCAAAATTCCTACTTGGATCCTTCTATTTTCATATCAATTTTCAGGATTATGCAGGTATTCTAAGGATTATGCTGGTATTCTAAGGATTATACTGGTATTCTAAGGATTATACTGGTATTCTAAGGATTATACTGGCATTCTAAGGATTATACTGGTCTTCTAAGGATTATGCTGGTCTTCTAAGGATTATACTGGTCTTCTAAGGATTATACTGGTCTTCTAAGGATTATACTGGTCTTCTAAGGATTATGCTGGTCTTCTAAGGATTATACTGGTCTTCTAAGGATTATACTGGTCTTCTAAGGATTATACTGGTCTTCTAAGGATTATGCTGGTCTTCTAAGGATTATGCTGGTCTTCTAAGGATTATACTGGCATTCTAAGGATTATGCTGGTATTCTAAGGATTTTCCCGGTATTCTAAGGATTTTCCCATACTATACAAATACTTTCTGGATCTACAAGGATTGTACTAGGACTTGATGCTCCACAAATTTTTACCTTATTTGATTTGTAAACAGTTACCATATTCTTCATTCTTTTTGGAACCTTAAATTAAAGACTTCACTGGAACTTATATCACTTTGGCCAGGCTCAATATTGCTTAACTTTGGTAACCTAACAAGAACCAGTGTATCAACGTGCTTATGCCGTATTGGTTAAGAATAGTGTTAGAGTAATGAAAATTTGTATTACTCACTTAAACTTTTGATCACTGAATATTCTTATACATTAAAGGAGAGTAATCATGTCATAAGTTAATTCCCTTTCATTTTTATTTCTTCTGCTATCACTAAATATACTAATGGAAATTCCAATCTGTATAATTTACTGCTAATAATAAAACTAATATTAAACTGATAACAAAGCGGTTAACCACAAAGTTTCTTTAGCTAATATTAAATAATAATAATAATAATAATAATAATAATAATAATAATAATATATATATATTAATAGGATAGCGTGTGTGTTATTTATTTTGTGTGTCATGCTAATATCTTTTTTCTTCCAAGTGAATGTTGTTTAATTGTTACTTGCCTGGCGTTGCCCGGGTGTTTGAAAGTGTGAGTTGAGAAAAAAAAAAATTGTAGTAGGCAGGCAGGCTTGAACCCATACCGCAAAGGAGGAAAAGAATGTGAAAAAAAAAGTGATGCCTTTGCTGTTGCGTCCATCGCCAAACCAGAAGTGATGTAGGTTTAAACTAAGGCTAGTCAATCGAAAAGAGAGGATGACTTTCGAAAATATCAGCGAAAAAGCGACCCCTCCCCCTGTCAAAAAATGCCCAGTTGAGAGTGAAGGAATCAATGTTTTTGCACAATTTTTCGATATTTGTCGTCTGGAGGGTCAATCTTCAAAATGATACTGATCTTGTGAAACTGCGTCACCTCTGTCAAAAGTTTTAGGCAGACATACATACATTCATACAATTAAACAGACAGGTGGATTCATATTACAGATGACCTTCCATTTCTTGTAATAAATAATTTTACCAAGACTTTTTCATAAGTTTTGGTTTCAATTTCGATTATAGCTGATCATATATATATATATACATATATATATATTTCTTTTGGTTTCGGTTTCGATTCAAGCTGATTCACCCAAGTCATACGGATATTTTTTTTTATTTTTGAAATCACAACTTTATAATATCTAAGAATCGATAGAAAATTGACTCTATAATAATATATACGAAATCTGCAAGAATTAAAATATTATATTTTAGCATATTTTATGACCGGGCTAAGTCCCTGCTAGCTTAGACAAATACTTTTGCAGTTTTAACAAAAGAGCAGCAATAATATCAGGGGGTGTCAGGGGGTTTCTATTTACACTGAACATCCACAGAATGCCAACATTAATGTACATATGAAAGAGTCCACTGTGGAATTTCCAGAGGTCCAGCTAGTAATAATAATAATAATAATAATAATAATAATAATAATGATAATAAAAACAATTACTCACATGTAATTAGCAAAATTATGTTCATTCATTACATGGGTGTCGAACCCATGCGGAACTTTGTCAAAGAATTCCTTGCCGATACCACAGATGAAGCATTTGGACTGTAAAAAAGCAAATAAAAAAATTAACATTTCAAATATTGTTTTTATTTCTTAAAAAATGGTTATGTTATAAACTATAATCCCGATTTTTCTAGGAAGATTATTTAAATCAATAGATTTAAAAGTTTGTTCCAATTCTTGCACTAACTATAAAGTTAAAAGAATCCATTTCAAGTTAATTTGATAGACATATCCATTTTATATATATATATTGTTTATGTATAAACGATATTAGATGCAAAATTAACTAATTTGCATATTGGTTTTGAAAACGGTCATATAATTAATCCACTATAATTTGTTCTTTTTTTTAATTCAATGATATATATATATATATATTAATATATCTCTCATCTCTCTCTCATCCCTGTCATCTTTCAAGACGCTTCACCACTGAATTCAGATGACTTCTCCAGTTCTTTTGATCTCACATGACAGTTTGTAGGTCCCGAACACTTTCTAATCCTGTGTCCAATAGCAGGTTGTCAATGTAGGTCATTCTTCTTCTACCACGGTTTGGGTGTCTATCTGTTGGTGCCCAAAAACTAGCTTATTGGCTTTCTCTTTGCTGTGTCTCATGCAGTGACCGGCTACTCTCATCCTTCTCTGCTGTACTTTCAGTGATACTGGTGGTAGATCACCATAAAGCTGTTGGTTTGCTGCGTGACTTTTCCATGCTGTATTGAGGGCCATCCTGAGCATCTTTGACCACGCTCCAAGATACTTGAAGTTTTCAACTACCTTGAGCAGAGTCCGCTCAAGTGCTTTCACTGCAATTGGGTCAATGTGATTTTAATATGACATTAATTAATAGTTCTGCACTTCCACTTTTCTATAAATCAGTCCTTAATATTAAAGTCGAGTTGTTACTTGTTTACAAACGGCACGTGCATTAGCAGTCAACCAGTGTCGCTTGAAATATGTCCTCTTTGAGTCTCTCAGCTTCTGGAGTTCTTATTCCATACACTGTTCGATAACTTATTTGAAGGTTACCTCCCTTTATAACGTGTTACTATACCAAGGAAGAAACTTTTTTTTTTATGTATTGTTTATGTATAAGCGTCATCAGTCATAAAATGAACTAACTTTGTATTAGTTGTGAAAAAAAGGACATTTTATTAATTAACTATCATTTGTTCTTTTTTTTTATTCAATGATATTTTTTTTTAATTCACTGATATTTTTTTAATTCAATGATATATTTTTTTTAATTCAATGATATTTTTTTTTTTAATTCAATGATATATTTTTTTTTAATTCAATGATATATTTTTTTAATATAACATTTAATTGATAGTTCTGTTTTGCAGTATGGTTTCATTTCTAGACATATTTAGCATTTATTTATGTGCCAATGTCTTTAGAGACCAATTTGATTTTCAACAAGTTGTAAGTTATATACAAGTGTAAAGTCAAGTTGATTTCTTCTTTCTTTTCTTTTCTTTACCGTCATATTGAAAAGCTAAATAAATTTATATCAAAATTACCAGAAATGTTAATGTTTATCTATCCATATGAATAAAGAATTGTTTGGTTTTCTGTTTACAGTAGAGTTATGAATGAAATATTTATTATTTTAAATTAATGTTTCAAGTTATTGCAAATAACAAACTCCATGAAGCAATAGTGAGTTGGTAAACTCAGCTAGTCTTATATATATGTGGAGGCCGCTAATGACCACTTCATAAAACTGAATACATACATTCATTTAAAATAGTATTTTTTTAATTAGCATTCTCCTATATTACCCCAGGCAATGCCGGAAAACGGGTCCTGTTAGAGTAAAATAAAGCATGGTGAATAAAAAAAATTTCATATAGGACAGGTTATAAAATTTTCCTGGCTTATTAATACTGAATTAATACACTAGCTGAAATTTCACAGTGCAATCTATAATTTGCAGCTAACTCTAAAAATTTATTATTTTATACCTATAAATATAATTTTATGACTAAAAAATTTATAATTTTATACCTATGAATATAATTTTATAACTATAAAAATTTATTATTTTATACCTATAAATGTAACTTTATATCTATAAAAAAATTTAATTTTATAACTATAAACATTTATGATTTTATACCTATAAAAATTTATAATTTTATATCCATAAATATAATTTTATAACTACAAAAATTTGTAACTTTATACCCATAAATATAATGTATAACTACAAAAAAATATAACTTCATACCTATGAATATAATTTTATGACTACAAAAATTTATGATTTTATACCTATAAATATAATTTTATAACTAAAATATTTATAACTTTATACTTATAAATATAATTTTATAACTATAAAAATTATAATTTTATACCTATAAATATAATTTTATCACTATAAAAATGTATTAATTTATACCTATAAATGCAATTTTATAACTATAAAAATTTATAACTTTATGCCTATAAATACAATTTTATAAGTATAAAAATTTATAATTTTATACCTATGAATATAATTTTATGACTATAAAAATTTATAACTTTATACCTATAAATATAATTTCATAACTATAACAATTTATAATTTCATATCCATAAATACAATTTTATAACTACAAAAATTTATAATTTATACCTATAAATATAATTTGATAACTATAAAAATTTATACTTCGCCTTCAGGTCAAGATCAAAGTATAGTATCAGTTTTTCAGATGCTGCACTTCAATTTCTTGTTCTCTGTCAGTGGAAGAGAAATCCTTCACGACTGAGACAATTTTTATTTTTGTTCCTTTTCTCCACATTAAAAAACGACCCTGGTGTCTAACTCTGTCCCGTGGGGAGGCATTGTAAGTAGTAACTATAAAAATTTATACTTTATACCTATAAATATAATTTTATAACTATAGAAATTTATAATTTCATATCCATAAATATAATTTTATAACTATAAAAATTTATAATTTATATCCATAAATATAATTTTATAACTATAAAAATTTATAATTTATATCCATAAATATAATTTTATAACTATAAAAATTTATAATTTATATCCATGAATATAATTTTATAACAATAAAAATTTATAATTTTATACCTATAAATATAATTTTATAACAATAAAAATTTATCATTTTATACCTATAAATATAATTTTATAACTATAAAAATTTATAATTTATATCCATAAATATAATTTTATAACTATAAACATTTATAATTTTATACCTATAAATATAATTTTATAACTATAAAAATTTATAATTTATATCTATAAATATAATTTTATAACTATAAACATTTATAATTTTATACCTATAAATATTAATTTTATAACTATAACAATTTAAAGCCAAAATAAAATAACTCACCTCCATATCTTCCTTAACCTGTTCCAACTGGTCTCTCAATTCTCCGAAAGCGTCAATGATCAAACCTATCAGGGTACAAAAAAAATATTTATATGATGAATAAATATAAAGTACAAGTTAAAGGGATAGGGTTCATGATTCTTCACTTCACCGAATTTTTTTCAAAATGTCGCCCGATCTACACGAAGTTGGTGCTGTGAGAGGCCTTAAAACTGGAATGGTCTAAGGTCTTTCTTCACTTAAATCCGGCCGTGATTGAACGCTTTTACCACATCTAAAATAGTTTTCTGTTCTCCCTGTTGTAAATTAATGCTGCATTTTAAAGAATGACGAAAAACATTTTTGTATAAAAATATATATATTTTTATTCCTCAGTTGCAGATAACAAGTAGGGGTGAAAAAGGAGTGGAGAGAGCATGGAAATTGATAGAGGTTGGTCCTTTGAATTTACTAGTCAATAGATTTTTTTCAGTCGCAATTTGGGTTAGTTTATATAACAGTTTTGGACGCCCACACATGCACAAATATAACACCATTTGCCTATGCCGTCAATGTAGGCACACTTTCTATGTGATGTGGCTGACATGCATTTCATTATTTATTTAATGAGTAGTGTATTTCAGTCTACAGGTGAACTTTGCAAACATCCCTTGTCTCTGAATCAAATTTAAAAAAATAAACTCAAAATGACACTAATAGTGTTAGTGGCTGTGATCTAATGGTTCATGGATACGTCTAGTAACTTTTGAAGATTATTTTGACTTTTCATTTCTGATTCTAATGTGGACGTTGAATAAAGGACTTAAAATTGGCGCTCGCAAGCGCCTTGGATTTGTGAACTACGGAATTTTAAACATCTGTCATGATATATATATATATTATTCCTTAATTGGAAATTTATTTTGAGATGAGCATTATATGTTAATTTTTTTTTTTTCAACTACGGATGGCAGTGATTGCTGAGAATGCAGTTAGGAGATTCGAAGTTCCTATCCGTCGCGGTTACCACCTGACGAAGGCCAGAGGAAGTTGGCCGAAACGTTGTGAACCAATAAAAAAAGATTTAAAAAAAACAACAACTAATAAAGATGAGACTAATAGTCCGAAATAAAAAAAAAAAAAAAAAAATCTGTCATGATCCTACACTTGACTGAATTCTGTTTAAAATGTTCCTCTATCTACATCAGGTTGGCACTGAGGGATAACTGAAAAATCTACTCTATTTCACCAGAATTAGTTTCCTGTTTTCCCTGTTGTATATTATTGCTGTACTTAAAAGAATGATGAAATACGCATGTTATAATCAAATTAACACAAAACCTTAATAATATAAAAAAAAATTAAATAAATAAGTTATGACAGATTCACTGGCTCCTGCTATTATATTATTATTATTTGTATGCATGACAACTATCTTGGGTTTATATCCGTTATTCCATATACTTTTTGTTTGTTTTCTTTTTGAAAAAGAGAGGTCTCTCTCGAAATTATCAAAGACAGTTTATCATCCTGGTTATATTTAACAGTAAGTCTATATTTACTGGTTTTTATATAAAAGATTTTTTTAAAAATAAATCGGCATAGAAAGATTTGTAAGTTAAATGTATGCTTCAGTTGTCTGTTTTTGTTCATAAGTCACATCACTTCAATATCCCGGTATTTTTAATTGCTAACAATCTTCTCAAATACTTACATATTTGTATAAAAATATACCTTTTTTGCTCAGTTAATGTTAGTGAAAACATAGGAATAAGGGTAAAAAGAAGTGAAGAGAGCATGGGAATTAATGGCAGTTGGTCTCTTTAATTTACTAGCCAGTAGACTCTGTTCAATCCCAATTTGGGCTAGTTTATATAACAGTTTTGGACACCCATACATCCACAAATGTAACTCCGATTCTCGGATTTCGCCTATGCAGTCAATGTAACCATGCACACTATGCAATGTAGCGGCTATCTATTTCATTGTTTATCTAGCAACTAGCGTATCTGCGTCTGCAGGTGACCTTTTCAAATGCCCCCTGCAGGTGTCTCTGCATCAAATTTATTTTCCGGTCAGCTATCTCTCCATGTCAATCAGTTTTGCTTTTTCCGGCCAGGTATGTGTCTAAGTCAACTGGAGAGGTTTTATTTCTTCTGAAAAGGTGCTGTTTCTGGTATCATAGACCTAATATTCAATATCCCTTTCTTGAGAGAGTAAATATAATGATAGTAATACATACCCTGAATGATAGCCAGCAAGATGACAATGATGAAGAAGAAAAATGTTATATCAAAGATAATTCGGTATGCTTCTGAAGGATCTCCATCAGCTGGTTCGATTTCATCACCTGAAAGTAGAAGAAAGATAAAAAAAAAAAAAATTATTAAACATTTGTTAGATAAAAAAATTTGACATATTAGAAAAATAATGAATGTGTTTTCATTTTTGTGGGTTTCACAAACACTCCTTTAGCTACAACCAATGCTAGCAATTTCCCCAACTGTGCCTAACTCTAAACGCAAATTCCATGAGTAAAGCTTCTTTTCTATACCATTTCAAGTTCAAAATGATAATCAACTTCAAAATAATAATAATCAACTTCAAAATGATAATAATCAACTTCAAAATGATAATAATCAACTTCAAAATAATAATAATCAACTTCAAAATAATAATAATCAACTTCAAAATAATAATAATCAACTTCAAAATGATAATAATCAACTTCAAAATGGATCAATCAACTTGATTATGCCATAGTGTCAATAACATGGTACAAAAGTGACGAATAAAAATTTGCTAGTGATAAGCAAAGTTCGATTTGTCAGCTTAATTGCTATTTGGGCTTGACTTTAAAAATCTTGCATGCTCATATCATTGAGTAAAAAGCCTTTTGGAAAATACGAAAAATAACTTACCTATACCACCACCTGCTCGAAGACCTGTGTGTAAGTGGTAAATAAAACACTGAAAAAGAAAGGAATGAGAAAAATTAATACAAAAAGTAAATCTTATATAAATAACAATTTTGTTTTGTCTGTCTGTCTGTTATTCATAATTTTCTTAAACGTAATACATTTGTGAATTTGTCTCATTTCGAAATATCACAATATCTTATGCACTTTTAGAAATGGAGAATATTTCATTAATAGTAAATTATAAATTCCCCCCCCCCAAAAAAAAAGCGGATGCAATAACTGAAAATGAAAGCAAAACCTCGAGATTTTTAGTCTGAGGTTTTAACAGACTGATCTATTTGAATTTATTTATGCCTTAACAAAATAATTATAGCTTTGGTATGACGTCATAGATTTTTTTTTTTTTTACAAAATAGTCACCACTTATGAAGGCCCGAAGTCCACTCGGCGCCAGGGGTTAATGAATGTAAAGTGTTAGTGTACTAATCATTAATAGCGTAAATTGGGTAGAATTTGATTATTTAAGGGAATCCAAATGACAGCACCACCTTACATTCATTAACCTTTATCCCTGAGTGGCCTTTGGGCTTTGATAAGTGGTGACTCCCAAGTAAAAACAAAAATTTTCTAAAAATTAGCTAAAAGAACTTAAGTCTCTCTCTATGTATCTTTTTCCTGTGAGAGTCAATTCTCTCTGGAAATGAATCTTTAGAAACTCTCAGGGAACGTCTCTGTACTTCTTTTCTGCTTGGAAAGAAGTTTTATTTGTTTTGCTAAACTGATGACCAAATCCAATGTAAACAAGTTCTTGTTGAGCCGTCCCCATAAATAATCAAATTCTAATCAATTTACACCATTAACAAATGCTAAAGTGTTAGTTTACTAATCATTAATAGTGTAAATTGGGTAGAATTTGATTATTTAAGGGAACCCAAATTACACCACCACCTTATATTCATTAATCCTTATCCCTGAGTGACCTTGATAAGTGGTGACTCTCTTGTAAAAAAAAACCCCCAAAAAAAACATAAATCGATGACGTCATGCCAAAGCTATAATTATTTTGTTAAGGTAATGTTTTAAGCTCTATTTATAAATAAGTTCAAATAGATCAATCTGTTTAACCTCAGACTAAAAATATATACATGATGGAAGAATAAATTTGTCGCCCATAAGAAAACAACACTACAGCTTTATTTTAAATCTTTTATTGAAAAAATCAATTCAGGTAACTTGAGTATGTAGTAAAACTGGCATCTATTCTGTGTAGCCACCTTCAGCCTCAATTACCGCCTCATTACTACGGGTCCAAAACTGGGAGCATGCCTTTTCCACAAGCGCCAGCAGGAGCTCAGCGGATACTCAACGAATGGTGGTGATCAGGCTGGCTTTGGTGTTGTGGAAGGTCATGTTGGTGATGTTCTCAACGTATGACCAAATGAAGTAGTCCAACGTGTTCAGGTTAGCGGAGGAGGGGGGCCAGTAAGAGAAGGATACAAGACTTCTGAAGCCAAGCCTGGGTCTCTTTGGACTTGTGGGCCAGTGCTGAGTCCTGTTGTTACGCCCAGGATCTGCCAGCGGCTACCTAATTGCATCAGGGGATCACCACACTCTTTTAGGGCATCCAAATACACTTTGGTGTTTACTTAAAAAAAAAATCCAACCTTGATCGCCCTTTGAGGCTCGTGGCGCAGTGGATAGAGATGTTGAATCTCTGTGGCTATAGGTGAGAATTGTCTGAAGATAGTGATTTCAATCCTACCCAAAGCCGGCCAGAAGTTTACTTGACCAAAACGTAGTGAGACGACAACAACTATGGATGGCAATAATTGCTAAGAATGCAGTTAGGAGATTCAGAGTTCCTATCCTGTCGCGGTTACTACCTAACGAAGGCCAGAGAAATAGTTGGCCGAAACGTCATGAAACAACATCTAAGAAAGATGAGGATAATAGTCCGCAATAAATAAATTAATAAATAATACTCATCTCAATAATGAATTCCAATTAAATAATATATTTTAATTTATGCAGATAGCATAAGAATCAATCATATAGAATCAATCCTCTATTGATTATTGAGGAATAATTTGCTGGTGAACTAATTTGCAAAAAAAAAAAAAAAAAAACCCAAAAATGCAAAAAATAATAATGATGATAATAATAATAATAATGATAATGTTGTTCATCAAATTCCGTCTGTGTTTGTTTACATGTCAACTGATATTTAAGCTTAATGATTAATGCCCTGGAAAAGTCACTTCTGACTAATGTTTAGTTTTAAAATATGCAAACGAAGAAATGAATCGCTGCAATTTTAAATGGTACCTCTACTTTTATGGTAAATTAAACTTGTTAATAAGAAAAAATTAAAATAAAATGGTGAGGTACACCCGGGCTTGAACAGGGGATCATTCAATGTGTAGTCGAATGCTCTACCACTAAGCTATAAATCCAGATTATAATAGATTTGTTTTTTTTAAGAGGAAATGATTGGCTGAGATTTTATTATGTCCCTTGGCCGGTGTAACGTAAAATATTCCCTGTAAAAATTATTCTTTTTTATCTATAAGAGAGAAAATCTATTTTTAAGATCGGATTTTTCAATTTGCAACACTTATCAGATGAATTTCTGCACAAAACATATCTAAGAACACTGCCAGACATATGAATTAGCTTTGTGTGAAATTTGCAAAAGATAGGCTCAGCCGTTTCAGAACCTATGAGGAAAGAACGCACACAGACATATACAAAGTTACTTTCATATAAGAGAAGAGATAGAAATAGAGATAATTCTACTTACATAATAATTAGGGCTAGGACAACAGCATATTCTTTTTATTTTTTGGACTCTCGAGTGTGTATCCATTGATAGCTCATATGCTTTTATATAGAGTGATGTGGTTCTTGGTCGATTAACTGTGTCTGATATATACTTGAGAGTCAAAACAATGAAAAGAATATGCTGTTGTCATAGCCCTAATAATAATGCTTCATGCATCGGCAAATGGTGGCTTTATAGAATACTGGCAGGTGTGAAATGTTTTCTAGCCCGGTAAAGGAAGTCTACTTTCTTTGCAGCATGTTTTTTAATAACGTCCATGTATTTATTCCAATTCACTTTAATAATAAGGTTAAATGTTCCTAAAATACATTTTTCACATGTCTGTGTATTTCTGATTTTAATTAAAAAAAAAAAAAAAATCGTGAAGGTAAATAAAAATTCAGTGCAAATATCAAATATTTATACTTACTGTTGCCATATCATGACATTTCTTATCGACTTGTCCATCTTCCTCTTTGACGTAGAATTTTCGGAAGAAATTAAAGGCTATAACTGTGTAAATGTAGACAACAATGCTCGTCAACATTACTGTAAGTACCAACTGGAAAAGAAAAAAAGAATTAGTGGATATTAAAAATAGTGATGGGACGATTCCAATATTTTTCCTGATTCCGATACAATTACAGATTCCTTACTAAATTCCTGATTCCGACACAATTACCGATTCCGATTCTTTATAATTCTCTAAATATTTAACAATATAGTTGTTATTTTTCCTGATTACGGGGGGGGGGGGAAATACATGTTAAATATGCAGATATTTTCGTAAACAGAAAATGACACGTGTGAAGGACGATCGATCGATTTTAGCTTTACTGGTATTTTAAAAGCAATAAATATTTATTATTTTATCACAATAACAAGCAATGGAAGATTTTGCTTTAAACAAAATCAAATAAAAAAGACAAATAAAAGAATCGTTTAGGCATCGGAAAATAGGCATCAATTTTTTTATTCCGATACCGATTCCGATACCCCCAAATTTTTCGATTTTTCCGATTCCCGATTCCGATTAATTGTCCCAACACTAATTAAAAGTTAAGAGATGACCCATAACCTGTTGGATCAATGTTGGTATATTATAAATTAGATACATAAAAATAAAAAGTAAGACAGTATCAAAGTTTTAAAGTGCTGTACCAAAATCAATAGAAAAAAAACAACATATTTTTCGACATGACCAACATTCACAAAGTCAAAGAACATCTTCTTTTTTTTTTTCTACTACTACTACTACTACATGTGTAATCCTGTAAGGAAATTAATAAAACTCTTCTCCAAGAACATCACAATGAACGTGAACAAATATCAGTTCTAAAGTTCTTTCTCAGCTGTCAAAAAAAAAAAAAAAAAAAAAATGCAACCAACTGTCTTCCTCCATTGGTCTTTATTAAAGTAATTGTTCCCGTGATATGCAAATGAATGCCAACTATAAAAAAAAAAAAAAAAAAAAAAAAAATCTACAAACAAGAGTTCTTCCTTTTTTCCACTGAAAATTCAGTACTCAACGTGCGAAACAGTTCCCACGCTTCAAAGCTGGTAACCCTTCAGGTTCTTCTCTATTCTTACAGTGGGTAACATTTAATCTCCCTTTATATTTTTAACCACAACAAGTTAAACAGGTTCAACAGGATCAAAGTTTTAAGGAAATGTCAAAAAAAAAAAAAAAAAAAAAATTAATCAATGGACAAAACACATACTTTTCGATACGACCAATTTTCACAAGGACAAAGGAATTCTTCTTTCTTTTCCCCCTCTTTCCTTTCCTATTAGTTCTTTTTTATTTCTTTTCCTCTTCGTTCTTTTTCCTCTGTGTTTTTTGTCTTTTTTTTCCTCTCTGCATTCTTTTCCCTCTTTTTTTTCAGCTTCTTTGTTCTTTTCTTTCTTCTTCTTCTTCTTCTTCTTCTTCTTCTAACATATCTCTTCCACATTAGACATCCAGTAATTTTGGAAAAAAAAAAAATGTTTTATGCTTCAAGTTCTTTATATCTTCAAATATTTATTCATGGTGTTTAGTTTTGTAGAGAAAGTATAAAAGCAATAACATCAATGTTTGGTACATTTAAATCAGGAAGCCGATATCTTCAGACAACCTGATATAGTAGCACCAAAGATTATGCTTGGCTTTCACAGAATTGTTGATGCTACTTACATAAGAATTACACGTCAGTCGTTTACTTTCACAAAAGACTCCAATGTAGCATTTTGCCAGCATCATGTGGTTCCTGGACATGACTGAATCCAAGGATTCTGGCAAAGAAATTTTTGTACTACCTCTTCAACATACTGTTGCACATTTAAGTCAAGAAGTCGATATCTTCAGACAGCCTGATCTGGTAGCACCAAAAAATATAGGTTGAGGGCCGCCGGTTGTCTGTAGGATATGTGATCAACCATGTTTCCCATTATTCTTTGACATGAGCAACTTTATATTGAAAAGTGAGAAATAATTTAATTTAGAAAAAAAAAAATGATTAAAATAAATAAATATAAATATCTTACCTGCTTTCCATTATGAGTTACGGATTGCAAGATGGTCCTCAATGTCTTGAAACCGATGGCCACATCAATTAGATGTGCAGCAAAGAAGAAATGGTTAAAGTTTCCAAGGACTGAGAAGATAAAGTACCAAAGGATGTACAAGAAAGACTGCAAAGAAAAAAAGAATATCTTTTTAGCACTTTTAGCTAATTATTTTTAGCTTATTTCTGTTTTAGCTTATTATTTTTAGCTTATTTTTGTTTTCCTTATTATTTTTAGCTTATTTCTGTTTTAGCTTATTATTTTTAGCTTATTTTTGTTTTCCTTATTATTTTTAGCTTATTTTTGTTTTAGCTTATTATTTTTAGCTTATTTTTGTTTTCCTTATTATTTTTAGCTTATTTTTGTTTTAGCTTATTATTTTTAGCTTATTTTTGTTTTCCTTATTATTTTTAGCTTATTTCTGTTTTAGCTTATAATGGCCAAGCGAAGTGAAAAATGAAATATTGTTATGATCTTCCACTCTACAATAAAGAGCAATGGTCATTTATGTGTGTGTGCGTGTGTGTGTGTGTGTGTGCATGTGAGTATGCATATGCATATGTGTGTATGTGTGTGTATGTCTGTATGAATATGTGTATGTGTGTATGAGTCTTTTAATTTTCTTCCTTTGAAGATTGTAATGCTGGATATGGGGCAGCCAAACCAGCTGCTAACATTGCCCTGCTTTTTATTGAAACCAACCGAGAGCTATTTTTAGTATCCTCGTTGTTCCTTTAAAGTGCAATTGTCTGGATCTCTTTTGCACTTGGTTCAGCAGAAATATTAGTTAGGTAGGACTTCAAATGTGTATGTGTACATATGTGTGTAACTAGACTTTTTAATCCGTTAAAATCTGGAAAAAGTTATAGCCTATTGACTTAGAATGAGTGCTTTTATGCCAAATTGATGGTTGAATATGGTTAAATTTAAATGCTAATTCCTATTAATCCCTAACTGTGCATTGAACGGATTCCATAATAGTTCAGTTGCTTTACCTTATCATAACATAGGTCCATACAAAATTTCAGCCAAATTGGCCCAGCAGTTTCCAAGAAAACCTCCACAGTAAATGTGCTATTGTGGTGACAAATCCCTATTAATCTCTATTAATCCCTAACTGTGCATATAACAGATACCATACTCCTTGGTTCGCTGTATTTTATCATAACGAAGGTCCATACAACCTTTCAGTTAGATCAGCCCTGTAGTTTCCGAGAAAAAGTGGGATGGATAGACAGACAAACAGGCATACTAAGAGAAATATGGATGTAAATATAAAGACTTTACAGCATGATGGAAATCACGGTTTCACAAACTGATGATTGGATAAGACTCCTTTACTGCCCGGATGTTTCACATCAAATTATTTCTAGCGTAAAAAATGAAAGTGATTCCTGCTTTTGTGATAATAGCTGCAATAAGGAAATTAGTTTCATGTCACTACTAATGCTGTTACTTACGTTGTCAGTGAAAATGACTCCCCATTTCCATAATTGGTACTGCCAGTCCATATTCGAGATACTAGAAAAGAAATAGAAACAAAAATTATGGAAAGAGATTTCAAGCATTTTATTTATTCCATCTTTTTTTTTTTTATATTATACTAGCCTGGGTGCCCGGTGTTGCCCGGGTGCTTAGAGATGTGTATCCCCGAGTGGCTTCCGGGCCTTGATAAGTGGTGACTTCCATGTAAAAAAAAAAAAAAGTGGTAGTATGCAGGCAGGCTCGAACCTGTACTGCAAAGGAGGAAAAAAAAATGTGAAAAGAAAAAAACGTGACGTCTTTGCCGTTGCGTCCATCGCCAAACTGGAAGTGGTGAAGGTTTAAATTAAGACTAGTCAATCAAAAAAAGGCGATGACTTTCGAAAATATCGGCAAAAGTGACCCCCTCCTTGTAGAAAAAATGCCCAGTTGAGGATGAAGGGATTAATTTTTAGCCAATTTTTCGATATTTGTCATCTGAAAGGTCGAGCTTCAAAACAATACTGATCTCGTGAAAATCCGTCGCCTCTGTCAAAAGTTTTAGGCAGACATGCATATATACATACATACATACATACATACATACATATGTACATTTAAACAGACAGGTGAGATTTATATTATAGATTATTTATTTTTTGGTATTTTTTGCTTTCTTCCCACCTCAATATTCACTTTTAAAATAACGAGTTTTTTTTATAGATTTTTTGGGTATGCTGAAAACGAATATCACATTTAAATTTTGCGCAGACAAGTAGTTTTCTGGATATCAAGACCTTTATTATCCAAGGTAATCCCTTATGTTTTTACTGGTGGCCATGTTTTTTTCCCCAATTGAAAAATACTAATGCACATGCGTGTTACAAAACACCTCCTCTCCTCTCCATGTTAAGAATGGCGAACGCCACTGTTATTTATTAAGTAATGCATTGGAAAAAAATTATCTTGATATCCAGAAACTACTTGTCTGCACAAAATTTAAATGTGATATTCGTTTTCAACATACGCAAAAACCTATACAAGTCATCATTTTAAAGATTAGTGTTAAGGTGGAAAGAACGTATAACTTTACCTTATTTTTTTTTTTTAAATGTAAAATAAAACCATACAAGCAAAATCTAAAGATAAAAATATAGGTTAATTGGTGTTGCCTCACATTATGGAAAGCAGCGGCAGCAGCGAATGTTGTTTTTAATGTTGCTCTTTCTGCTTCTCATAAAGTCGGTTCCCTCTATCAATACAAATATTTTCTCACATCTGAGGCTATTCCCTATCTCTACAAGTCTATTATCAGACCATGTCATCATATTTGAATCTCTACCCCATTTGAGGGGGTTTGAATAGATGCAGAAACGTATCTGTAATTTGATTCGCCGCATCCTCTCTCTCACAGACGTGATGTTGATAGTCTCAGTCTTTTCTATAAATACTATTATAGCATATGTTATTCAAAATTATTTGATGTGTTCTCTGCTTCCTTTGTTCCAGCTCGTTTGACTCGTTGGCCTAGTGGTCTCCGTCAATTTACTGTTTTTATACCTCATTGCAATACAGATTCTTATTCCAGTAGCTTCTTTCCAAGAACTGCAAGCTTGTAGAACTCTCTTCCTGATGATTCTTTTCCTCCTACCTAGAGTTTTTTTTTTTTTCAAGATTAACACCAATAGGCCTTTTCTATTTTTGCAATAATCATCCTTGTTTTATCGTTATTTCCATGGTAGGTGCTCGTCTGAACTCCAATCTCTGGTCCCCCACTCGCCAATCTTTCACGAAAAACACCCGTCTAGCCGAATCCACTGTGAAAAATTTCCCCCCACTCTTTATCTGTGCCTAAATCAAAACGTGGATTCCATGAACAAAGCTTCTTTCTTAGAACTGCATGCCTGTGGAACTGCCTGCTTCCCACCTGACTACAACTTGGATGTTTTCAAGTCCAACGTTAACAAATTCCTAATGAACCGCCCCCCCTTAAGTAAACACTTCATCAAATCTCCACACTAACGTAATGTACTTGCAATAACCCTTATCCATGAGTGGCTTCCGGGCCTTGATAAGTGGTGACCACTGTGTAAAAAAAAATATATATATATATTATTCTTGTTAGCTCCTTACATCAAATGGCTTTATGCCTTGTTTGGAGCGACTTCCATTAAAAAAAAAAAAAAAAGCAGTTTGTCATAAACAATCGCAGATGTAAGAATATTCACTGCTAAAACTTTGCACATACTATAAAAACCTAAACGCACAACTTTCTTCCTCTTTTCTGGTATTTCCTTTCATGCTTGAATCACATGAAAAAGTTTTTCAAAATAGGGTAAGCCACACACACACACATCGTGAAACATATTCACGAATGCTCAACAGCATCATAAAGAAGATTCTAGTTGATGTAGAAAAGAAAATCCTGTTACTGAATTTTGGCAGATACCTATAACAAAAATTTTGGCAGATACCTATAACAAAAATAGTCAACCGACTTACAAATAGTTATAACTGATAATGTGTTTGCTATAATATACTGGGTCATCTCTATAATATTCTGTTTGTTCTTTCCTTTACTAAGTCCATACGTTATGTTTTGAAAAAGGCCAAACACAATTTTTGAAGGCCAAACTGCTAAGAAAAAAAAAAAAGGCCTCAAAAAGATCAATCTGGCAGTCTTGGACACAAGAATATTAGAGTGATCTCCCTTTGGTGTAGCCTCGTTTTCAAAAAGGAACTCGTAGTAATTTTGACGTGTAACGGTTTTTCATTGAAGAAAGAAGTTAGTGAAACGTTACATAAAAAGAAAAAAACGTTACATAAAAAGAAAAAACGTTACATAAAAAGAAAAAACGTTACATAAAAAGAAGCAGGGCAAAAAAAAAAAAAGAACATTGTTTGCTAAGAGATGCTGGACTAAAGAAGGAAATTAATGCTTGTTTCTTACAATGTGATTTATTATTTGTATTGAACTATGTAGCACAATATTACTTTCTGAGCATTTATTAATGCTTATTAATTTATCTCATTTGGGCCAGTTCTATATTTAAATTACAATAGACATTATTTTCATAGAAATGTTAATATAAACTCATATTCGTTGTGTCGTATTGGTTTTTCTGTCCATTAACTAATTTTTTGTGCTATCCATAAAAATATCAGTTTCATCCAAACATATTTGTTGATTAAATCTATTTCTCAATCTGCGGAATTTCTACGGGTAATGCTGATTTGTAATATTATATCTTCTATTGTAATCGATTTGCTATTAATTTGATTTGCTCACTAGCGTCCGAGTAGTGGTGTTGTAACTGACAAATGTCTGTTTGGCAAGCTGTGATTCTTCTCTCCAGATGTGCTTTGGTTCTTGCTTATGTAGTGATCCCAAGCAGTTGCTCTGTTCTCAGAGCAATCGTTTCCGGTTGATTGAAGTAGGTAAAGCATTATCTATTACAATTCTGAATTTTTTAGATGAGGGCTGATTGTATTACTTGTTTTGATTGGACTATTGTTCTCATCTTGAATGTTATTTATGCAACGTTTCGGTCGATGTAGCCACTGACCTTCGTTAGACATCTTCCTTTCTTTTCCAAGATGCCTGATGAAGGTTGAAGACTACAATGACCGAAACGTTGCACAAATAACACTCAAGATGAGAACAATAGTCCAATCAAAACAAGTAATACATTATCTATTAGGATAAAACTATATCACTTAAGATGAGATCGTATGAATGATCATGCAGCAATTGCTAACATTAACCATTCCATTTGCAACCATAATTGCTGGGTTTCTGTTATATTTTTGCGTCAGGTATCATAGTTAACTACTCAAGTCGGTATTAAACCATTCCGTTACCTATTACATATAACAAAAAAAGAATGCATACAGCCTCCATACAATAAGCAGAAAAAAAAAAAAATGAAAAATAAAAAAAATAAGAAAATAAAAAAAAGATGCTTACAATACTGGTAACAGTCCTGATTGTGGAGTGGTTTCCTCAATGGTTATAGAGTCTCCCTTCTTCATTCCCAAAAGATTACTAATACTTTCATAGTCGTATTGCTCAGCATAACGAATCCGTACCTACAATGCAAAGATTTTTTTTTTACATCAAAACTGCAAAGTTGAATATATATCAAAACTTTTGATTAATTTTTCATTATTTCATTGTCTGTTTTTTTTTTTTTTTACTATTCCGAGTTGAAAAAAAACCAAACAAAATATCAAGAATTACAATTAATGAAAATACTTCATCAATGACGATTTGATAAAGCATTTTAACTAGCGGGACCTGTGGAAATTCCACAGAGGACTCCTTCATATGTAATGTATTGATGTTAACATACTGTAGATGTTCAGCGTAAATGGAGATGCTCTGATATTATTGTAGCTCTTTTTTTGAAACTGCAAAAATATTTATCTAAGCTAGCAGTGACGTAGCCCGGTCATAAAGTACGCTTAAATATTATATTTTAATTCTTGCAGATTTCGGATATATTATTATAGAGTTAATGTTCTATCGATTTTTATATATTATAAAGTTGCGATTTATAAAAAAAAATATTCATATGACTTGGGTGCATCAGCTTGAATCGAAATGAAACCAAAATTTATGATATATATATACATATATATATATATATATATATATATATATATATATATATATATATACCATAAATTTTGGTTTCGGTTTCGATTCAAGCTGATGCACTCAAGTCATGCCGCTCCCCATTTAGGGGGTACCAGATTGGTCAATGGGGAAATTATTCCAACAAACATTTAGGTAAAAATGCACTTTCATATAAATACTTGAATTCATTCAAGAAAGTACCGCTAACAAAAACAAATAAAAACATATATATATATATATATATATATATATATATATATATATATATATATATATATATAAAATAAAATATCCATTCACGTGAAATCACCTTTTTCTTCACCATATTCCCTCTGCTTCACTTTTTGTTATCAAGTAAGATCTTTGAATTACTTGCAGTTTCATCAAATACTTTTGCATGCAAAATCCGATCCCGCATTTTGCTAATTTCTACCCTCTGATGAGAAGGAAAGCATTTCTTTGAAACTCCGCGGATTAAGGACTATCCATTTATTTAGTGTTTCCTGTTCAAATTAAATATGTTTTTAACTCTTTTTCAAAGTGTTTTTTAACATGTTTTATTAACTATTTGCTCTTATATATATATATATATATATATATATATATAACTTGAGTTCCTTCAGCTCTAACCGAAACCAAAACTTATGAAGAATTCTTGGTAAAATTATTTATTACAAGAAATAGAAGTCCATAACAATTAAACGACAGTCACTCAGATGTAAGCGTGACACAAAATAAATAACACACACGCTATCCTATTAATATATAGATTATTGATTTTTTTTTTAAAGTCTAAACTGCATTGGTCACTCCAATAAATAGAATTTCTTTATCAAGAGAGTAATTAATTACTGAGATAAAGTGGTGATTGTACAGCTTGAAATGCACACACGTTTAGCTTAGCTCTGAACGTGTGACGTCCATCATGTGACCAAAATTTTTGGATCTTGCTTATGACCAAGTAGAAAAATGAGTAGAAGATGGTTTGGAGTCTCTATTCAGCTGTCTTCCCCCGAAAACAGAGTTAGACATAAGGCTCTGTTCTTGGAGAGAGACAAATAATAATTACCCCCCCCCTTACTACAATTTGAACTCTCCGGTTTATTTATTTTTTTTTCTTTTAGCAAAACTCAATGTTCATTAATTGTCTTTGAAAACTATTTTCATTAATAATTAATTTTCTACCTTATCGTTTTTCGTAATTTTTGGATATGTTCATTATTGCGACCTGGCAATTCAGTAGATGACATTGGTTTTACCTGAAATTCAATATTTCAATTTTTAAATCTGACACTTATAACGAAGAAGCACCAAATGTACTTACCAGAGACAAACTATTTAGTTTTGTAAGATACTAGTAGATCTACTTGACGTTCTAATTTCCCTAAATCTCTATTTAAACTTGAGTATGTGTATACGTTTTTAGTTATCTTGTTTAGAATCAAGGGGATTGAACGCTGATGGTAGGGTTTCTCTCAGGTTTAGTCGGTCTTGAAGTGATTCTCCCTTTACTTCTCTTTTTATTATTATGATTAGCTTCTTACATAAAGTGGATTCATGTCTTGTCTGGAGCGACTCCCATAAAAAATAATAAACAAATAAAAAAGGAAAGTCGTCTGGTGACTCTAGCTGACATCTTTGGAGTAGAATTTCTTCGAGAGAACTTATGGAATTCAAAAATGTGCACAAATTTCTTAATGGGATTTTTTTTTTCTGCCAGTGTTGACCAAGAATTGTGGTAAGTGTGGAAATTTTCTAGCTTTTGGATAATTGCTTTTTAAGTTAAATTAAAATAAAAGAAATTACCTTTATAAAAATATTTTAGATTTTTTTTTTTTTTACTTAAGAGGGGAGGTCACCGCTTATCAAAGCCTAAAAGCAACTCTAGGATAAGGGTTAATGAACAGTAGATAGACGCTGAGACGTCACTGTGATGATCAGTAATCGTGGAACTTGGGTTGGGTTTAATTATATAAAAAGGCGGCTCAATAAGAACATATTTAGATTAGACTTGAAAACAACCATGTTATAATCAGTTGGGAAGCAGCCCCACGATATTGTTTTCCACAGACGAGCAATTCTGGGGAAAAAGTTCTGCTCATGGGATTTACTTTTAGTTTTAGGCAGAGTTCGTGCTTATAGTGGTTGTAGCTAGTCGAATGTTTGTTCTGAATGCTTTACAAGGGGGAACCATAGATTGAAGCTCAGTCGAGCACCTGCCATGAAAATAACGATAGAGCAGAGATAGGCTTTCAACGTTTCTTCTATGAGAAGTAAGGAGGAGAAAAGTACATAATCCACTAGACTTCGAAGTCCAAGCAGGAAAAGATATCCTTAGCAGTTACTCCCCATAAGATCTCAGCGAGCTGGATTAAAGACTTTGGCAGGCCAGAGACCCCTGTTGTGAAGGTTCTAGATTTAACCATATCTTGACGGTATACGTTTGGTTTGTCAATCTGTGTGTGTGGGTGTTTAAGTTGTGTACACATATTTCATTCAACTTTCTGTCCTCTAGATAAGAACAATTCAGCTAGATTAGATTATAAGTGAATACAGACAAAGATGTAGTATATGTATAGTAGCAGGCAGACTTAATCCCAAGTATTATCTCCTTCTTTTTAGATGGAGGAAGTGAGTTTATTGCCTTTCTGCTGAGGTGCTCTGTTGCAATATTTACAAAAAGAAAAGCTACTATGCTATTTTCTCACATTTCTATTTAAAAAATGTTTGCTGAATATTTTTACGTTTTCCATAAAAGTTCTGCGATTAAAGGGTGGACTGGATCTGGGCTGCAGGCCGTAGTTTGGAGACCCTTGTTGGAAAGGGGAAATTTTCTAGCTTTTGAATAATTGCTTTGTAAGTTAAAGAAAAGTAAAAGAAA
>NC_136513.1:19110000-19222500 GCF_053919585.1 Euprymna scolopes | reverse complement strand
GCGCGGTCGTGATGAAACATGACAGCTTCCTTATGTTAATCATAAGTTGATTTGAAAACACATTTTATACATCATGTCAAGTTGGTCAAATGGTTATCGCACTTGACCGTCTTTTAGGTTTTGATTTCGATCTCAGCTCGAATATTTTTTTTACTTACAAGAAGTAAACTGTTTAGAAAAAAACAATACTCGCATCCACATATCTCAGTTTTATTCCATTTTTTTAGTTCATTTTTTTTTTAAAGGAATTTAACCTTATGTTTAAATACCTACAGCATTTCTGTTTATAATAAATAAGAATTCTGCATTAATTAAAATATAATATTTTTGCGTATTTTAAGACCGGGCAACGCCGGGCGGTCTGCTAATAAATAAAAGTAAACAACCTGTTAATTTTGTAATTTGAAAAATTTAAGTTCATTTGGTGACAAATACGATTAAGTCATGGGGGGAACGTTTGAACTCAAAATCACTGTTTGTAAGTATGGTGTACTAACTAATTGAACCAACTCGACAGTTAGGAAAACACGATGCTATTAATTACATAAAACAATACTAGACAGCTTTTTTTTCTTTTTTCTTTTTTCTATTTGCCTCTGTTTATTTTTTATTTCTTCCGCTTCCTCTTTCATTGTCGTTAAATTTGAATATAGTTTAGCATCTGATGAATATAAAAAAAATGACTGGGTGTTCTGGTTGGCAGTGTTAGAACTTCTATTTGTCAGGATAAAAACTCCCCTCTATTTATTTATGATAGAATAATAAAAAATAAAATTTCGATCAAGTTACATACTAAAATAGAATGGAAATACTATAATGAAACATATGTAGTTATGTACTTGATATTACAAAAAGCAATTAATCATGATGACACCGCGATAAAATTTGCTGTATTAAGGAATTGGCAACTTACAAGAATATATTTGCCGTAGTCAAAAGCTTTCGTTTCGTAAGGTATTTCTTCATCACCAAGAGCACCCTCTTCTTCCTCAACTGCCTCACCTTTTGCAGGACTTGCTGCAGGTTCTTCTGCTGTCTCAGTCCTGGAAGACAAAAATAACAGAATTTCACATTTATTAACGTAATTTATTACATAACCGAACATCAATGCCTATCAAGCTTCACCGTTTAAAGCATGGATTCTCAACTGGGATCCATATGGGCCCTAGGGATCCATGAAATATTTCTACGGGTTTACAAGGAAAACATAACAAAGTGCGGGTCCATAATGATATTTTGGGGGCCAATGAAGAAAATCCACACGGAATGCTTTTTTTATTAGAGTAAGTCTGATGATAATGATAAATGATTTTTCAGACTACTGTTCTCATCTTGAGTGTTATTTTCACATTTCGGCTGATGCAACCCCCAACCTTTTCCGAGTGTATCTTGTCAAATTCAGAAATCTTTCTGTTGAGCCCTGGAATCAGCATGAAATTTCGAACGGGACCTTTTATTTAATTTATTTTATCTAATGAAGATTATCATTAGTTCATGGCTTTAGATACATTTAAACAATGTTTCAATAGAAAAAGGCAGATAATTCCGTTGAAGAGGTAAAACCAAAATCAACATTCTTTGCTGATTAGAAAGACGATATTACGTCAAGAAAAGAACATCTAACTTAGTAGGTTAAATTGTCTCAAAGATATCATGAGAATATTGGGCGCCAAAGCCTTTAAATTAATAAGAATATTAAAAGTGAGTCTGTCATGCATCAAAGATTTACTCGGACTAAAGTCTTCAGTTTAAACGTGCTCGCTCTAGCGAGTTAAAATTCAAATCAACCAATGAGAAAGGCTGTAATTAAAACAATGTGTTAAACCAATCAACCAATGAAGTGAGATGATTCAAGTCATCTAATTTCTCACAGAGGTGGGAAGGGTGTTTTATGACTATTCTGTACTTTTACCTAACAATTTAATAAAAAAGATATTGTGAAACTTCAATTTGAAAATATTATTTGAAAAATAGCATGGTAACAAAAGTGCATAAGCACTATTTTTTTTGTTTAAATTCAGAAAAACAATATGAAAATATAATCTTATGGTTTTCGATTAAATGTTGTTTGTTTTTGTGTTGTGTTTTAAATAAACACGGTTATTTTTTTGTGCTTATGCAATAATGTTACCGCGCTGTTTTTAAATAGTATTTTCAAGTTAAATTGAAGTTTCATATCTTTTAGTTAGATGAACGTACAGAATAGTTACAAAATATTCTCCCCTCCCCAGGTTAAGAATGGCTTTGTAAATAATAATCGTTTACTCACACTTCAGTAGCAACAGGTGGTGTTTCAACTTCCATTTTGGGAACTTCTTCAGGTTCCCCCAAAAGAGCTGCTTCCTCCTATAAATAATAAAAGAAAAAAATAAACAAATGTTTTTTTTGGTTTTTTTTTTGTAAAATACTAGAAATTTCCAGAAAAAAAAAGTTCCAGAATCTTAATTTCTGAACATATATACTGCAATTTACATAAGTTGGGTAAAACCAGGGTGGCAATACTAGATATCTCCAAGACCATTAACAAGGCCTGTGACAGAGACGTGCATATTTTATATCTGACAGACTGAGGACAAAGCTAATGTTAGTGTATTGTTTTACACTTTTACATAAAGGGGCCCACACGTTGTATGCAGTCTACAGCGCAAGGAACAGAAAACAAGTAATAACTCAACTCACTTATTCTTTTCCAACAATGAAATTTATTTCCTCATCCTCTTGCCACACATGACTTCTCGTTCGGCTGTGACGTCACCCATGTTTCTAACATGATCGTCTTCTCTGGCGCCTGTAGTTTCAGACGTGCTTTTAAACGTGATAACCGGTCTGTGCACACACCCTTTTTATAGTGTTTTTCTTTCGCACATTGGAGTGATTTGTAACAGTGCTAAGAAGAGACTTGTAACCTCATCAAATGCTTTAATCATTTTAACAAACCTTATAAAAAAAAATGCAAGAAATATATGGAAACTAGCAGGCCGTCCGGCGTTGCCCAGTCATAAGATATGCTTAAATATGACATTTTAATTCATGCAGATCACATATTTATTATTATAGAGACAATTATTATAGAGACAATTGTCTAGTGATTATTATATTAAACCTAATATATAGTAGTGAAATCAAAAATTAATATATATATATATATATATATATATATATATATATATATATATATATATATATATATATATATAAACTTGGGTGTCATCAACTAGAATCTAAACCAAAACATTTAAAAGAATCGTTTTTGGTATCAGAAAATAGGCACAAAATTTTCTAATTCTGATACCATAAAAAGTTCTGAATTTTCTGATTACCGATTCCGATTAATCATCCCAGCACTTATATATATATATGTTCATGTTCTATAATATCTTATTTGCTTGGTTAAAAAGAAAATAAGGAACGCCAACTCTTACTAAAGGAATAAGAGTTATTCCCCTTTAGTCGATTTCTCTTTTTAGATGTTTATTTAAAAATGTCTCCATCTTAGCAAGCTGCCTCACCAGATTAAGTATGTTTAAAAAAATTCTTACAGAATATGTTAGTTTATTACCAATAACATGGTGCAACAATAATAAATGATAAATTTAGTAATTTGTCTTACCAGAAGGGATTCAGTTGGTATATCAGAGGTTGCTGCTGATTCTTTCCATGGGACACTTCCGTTAGCTGCGGTTGTTTCAGTTTCCGTTGTAGATACACCATCAGATACTCCAACAGATCTGGGAGAAAGGAAGAAAAAAAAAGAATTAATCTGGAGATAACACTATCTGTGTGATTATCACAGAAAAGGCATTGGCACATAAAAAAAGACAAACAAATCTTGCTGAATTAATTATTTCTCTTCGATAATAATGATGATGCTAATGATGATAATGATCATCAGTTTTCTAGCAACAAACGCGACAAGCAAACTCACAAAGACACTCGTCAAGCACTGTAAACCCTTGGAACTCACAACGACCTCATGACAGAAGTTACACCAGCCAACATGAATTAGCTGCAAAAAACGCATACTATGAAATTAATCACTGGACGTTCATGATCCGACCGACTCAC
Source organism: Euprymna scolopes (assembly GCF_053919585.1). NCBI lineage: Eukaryota > Metazoa > Mollusca > Cephalopoda > Sepiida > Sepiolidae > Euprymna > Euprymna scolopes. The sequence goes on along the minus strand of NC_136513.1, from coordinate 19,218,435 downwards.
TGGTTACATCAATCACTTGAACAACATTGACACCGCTTTTCTACAGATGGAAAAATTTCCCTACACTGTGACTGTATGCACTAACCTCGACACATTCGCAACCGACACAAACTAATTTCAACCCACCCTACTGACATTTGCGCACACTTTCTAGACTCAACTGCAGAAATACAGTCTACAGCCGCAACCTCTCGCACTCAAATTCTCAACATCGTTTTGTGACCTTCCACACAGTTACACAAGCTTTGAACTCTTTGTCTGATATCCTTTCACGTCGCAACCTTTGACACTTAATAAAAAAAATTTTTTTTTTTTTGTTCTGTTACTCATCGGCCATGTACATCTGCATGTTTTTCCCATTTTTCTTTGCTTTCCTCCAGCTTCCAGCTAACTAGGGGCGAGTATTATGGGAACCGAGTTCTCCACACAAGCGAACACACAAACACAAATGGATGACTATAACTCTGGTAATATCATTCTTTGCCACAAAGGGACGATACAGCCACCTTTATTTCTGGTTTGTATCAGTCATTCTCTCTTTTTGCTGGACCTCGCAACAAATGCAGATGTGATGAAAAACACTTCCCGGTTTTGGCAAACAGCCAAACCAATGTTCAACCTCTCATCAAAGACTCTTGAGGCCAAAACGCAAGTAACATTGTTCATACGTCTCTTGTATGTGGTGCAGTGAATAGATGTGTTGAGTTTCTAGTGTTGCAGCTGAGTATTGTCTGAAGATAGCGGTTTCAATCCTACCCAAAAGCAGGCAGAAGGATTAGCAGGCCCAAAATGTTTTGAAGATGAGGATAACAGTACACATAAAATGAATACATAAAACATTCCAAAACATAATAGAATATACATCTGACTCCACATTCGAAACAGTTCGATAACATATCCATCCGACTCATAGATGAAATAAATAAACATCAAAGGCTAACAGAAAAATTTTACAATTAATACTTTGGTTGTAATTATATATCAGCATATTGCATAGCAAGGAGACCATGCGACTTTGTTTCAATCTCCTATTTAACAACAGAGGATGAGGTTGCCAACCACAATAAAAGGCGACCCTGTTCTCAACAAAGACATCGACATCTCCCTGCAAGAGCTGTAAGAACTTAACATTATCATCTTCCCTGACGGGGATATACATGCGACTGGGAACCGTTTGTGAATTTCATACTTCCATGAAACTCCGTCCTTCAGAGGAAGCCGTTTCAATCCGCTGCTTCATTTATTCATTGTTATTTTAGCTCTGACTTTGAAACTCTGACCGACTTAATTTATATATTAGAAAAAAAATGAAGACAGAGAAGAAAAAAAAGTAAAAAGACAGAAAAAAGAAGAAAAAGAAGAAAAGAGAATAGAGACGAAAAAGAAGAAAAAGAATAGTAAACAGAGAAGAAGAAAAAGAAGATAGAAGACAGAGAAGAAGAAAAAGATAAAGAAAATGAAGAAGAAAAAGAAAAAAGAAGAAAAAGAAAGAAAAGAATAAGGAAAAAAATAAGAATAAGAAAAAGAAAAAGAAGAAGAATCTATAAAAGAAAAGAACTGATCATTTTACTTACTCCTTAAGACCATTTTCTTTTTTACTTGGGAAAGTTCGTCCGGGTCCACCATTTTCTTGAGATACTTTTGGAGTAGATGTGCCACTAGGTGCTTCGGGTGCCCCTAATGCTAAGGGTGGAGCCATTATTGCAGGCGGTATATTAGCCTTAGCAGCAGTTGTTACTTCAGGAGAAGCTTCCAGGCCTCTGTCGCCCATCATCATGTTGATTAGGAACTTGGCTAATGTCCTGATAAAAACGTAAAATAAAAAGAGGAAATGAAATCATAGATTGTCAGAATAGAATATTCTTTTAACAAAATTTACAAAAGTTCAATTTCTAGCAACCGGATCACTTTATGAACACTTGAGTTTTTTGACTAGTCCTAAAAAATTCCATTGAAAAACGTCCTTACTTTTTTTTTTTTTTTTTCAATTTTCTTATAATTTTGTTTTAGCTGGGGGTGGGGCATCCTACCAGATGTCAGACATTTACCTGCTATCTCATATATTCCGACCGAGAGATCTTTTTAAGATTCTGACCGTTCGTTTAGGTGCAACTGTTTGTATCTCTCTTGCACTTAGTTCATGGGGTATCTTTGCTAGATAGTTTTTGAAATTTTTTTTCATCAGTTCGGTTGTTCCTAGAATTACTGGAATGATAGAGATCTTTTTTTTCCTTCCAGTTTCTTTTTTCTTTTTTTTTTTTTTATTTTTCGCAATGGAAAGTATTGGTGTGTTTTTAGCGACTCTTTTGGACTATTTCTGTAAAAAGTTTGTCTTGTATTTTTGTCTCATTTGTAAGACTGTCTTGTCCAAAATGTTTGGCCAGTTTTGTGATTGAAGTTGTTCTGCTGGCTTTTGTTTCGTGCTGTTGATTTATCATCAAGAGGTTTGGATTCTGGGAGCTCATCAGATATCGTCCGGTGCTCACAATAGTATCACAATGTTGATGGACAATTTCTGAGAGATCCACACCTCCTGCTCCTCTACGCAGATACAGGCTAGGCAGACACTGTTTTCTGTATGTTACTCTGTATAGCATCAACATTTTCTGCAGTTTAGTGGCTAAACTCTTTTCTTTTTTTTTTTTTTTTAATTTTCTTATCAGTTTGTTCAAGCTGGGGATGGGGCATCCTACCGAATACCAAACATTCACCCGCTAACTCAAATATTCCAACCAAGATTTAAAAAAAAATTCTGACCATCCCTTTAAGCGCAATTGTTTGAATTTCTCTTGCACTTGGTTCACTGAGTATATTGGCCAGGTAGTTTTTAAAATTGCTTTTCATGAGTCCAGTTGCTCCTTATAATTACTGGAATGATAGCGATCTTCCTAAGATTCTAGTTTCTTTTCATATCATGCATAAGACATTGATATTTCGTTATCTTTTCCCTCTTAGCTCTGTTTGGTAGATAATAGCAGGGTTACAAGTGTCAATTATCTATCTATCTATCTATCTATCTATCTAGTGATAAGTCGACAACACCAATGACCTTGCTAGACTAAGAATAGAAATATTGTGTTGGTAAAATAAGTTTAGCTGAAAGTTAATTATGTAAATAGTTAAGTGATATGTTTATAGATTTAGCTGTACTTATCTATAAACAGAAGAATTTAGAAACGCAAAACAATAATTGATAAGTGACATTGATCACGTCACATTTAGATAGGTGACCCAGAGGTCACGTTAAGAAAACGTGTCCTTTTATCGGCTACGTCACTGGAACTGACAGGTCAAAAAGATGTGGGAATGGAAATTCCCAGGCTAATTCGATTGTAGCCCTTTAACTCGGAGAGCGACACAGCCACGTGACTTCCTGTTTCTTTCTTTTCTCTTTTTCTTTTCCGCTGAACGCTCGATCAGTCGATTCATATCATGTATTCATGTGTATTTATGTAACCGGTGTGTTTTTCGTCATCATTATGCGACCTTTTGCCTTTCAATTCTTCTACCATCCAATACATTCATCATTTAACTACACATGAGGACGGGATCGTCTATAACACAAGCAGATCATCCTATCCCCTCCACAAGTGGTGACCCTGACGTGATTTTTTTCAAGAATAGTGACTTAAAGAACATTTCTCATAAAAGCTTAACAATCTATGTTCCAAAAAACATTTTAAAACGTTTTCACTGTCACAAAGGAAACATGCCAATATCGTTGAATAATCAGCGAAATATACTCAAAAAAGAAAGAAAAAAAAAACAAAGCAAAAAACGCATTTAAAAAAAAAGGGAGGAAAACACTTTTTCGTCGCATTTTCAAACTTTACGTCCAACACATGTGCGTCTATTGTCTGCCATCTTTATTTTTACTACTCGTGGACGACTAAATGTAAACAAACTGCCTTTGAAAGAAAAAAATCTTTTTCCGTCACAGCCTAAATAATTATAATAATAATAAAAAAAAACAATAAGTTTTATCTATATTCACGCACATATAAAAAATATAGACATTTTGTTCTCTTTTTCACATTTTTATTACGAAGCGTATCTTTGAACAACTATGTCCGTTGAAAGCTTTGACGATACCAACGGACTACTATCTTCACAAACATTTCGATTTTTCTTGCGAACGAAGCACTTCGCCATTACAATCCAAACAGGAAGTCACGTGGTTGCGTCGCTCTCCGAGTTAAAAGGCGACAATCGAATTAGCCTGGGAATTTCCATTCCCACAAAGATTAGAGCAGAGAGTTTGGATTTGGTCACCAAAGTGGGCAGACATACTCAAAAGGCCAGGAAGCGAGGCTAGAAAAACACAACATGCAGACACGTAGCAGACTTCGTGAAACACTGAGACATCCAAAATTAATTTATAAGTATCTGTTGCCAAGGCTGTTGGAAAAATGGTGGGATCTTTCTATCGATCCGGTAGATATCTCACTGCTGATGCAATTCTCTATCTATATAAGAGCCAGGTACGTCCAAGGATGGAATACTGTTGCCACCTCTGGGCAGGAGCTGCTAGAAAGGACTTGTCCTGCCTTGATAGAGTTCAAAATAGACTTCGTAGCCTCGTAGGAGATGTCCTTTTCTCTTCCCTGCAACCTTTATCTCACAGAAGAGATGTTGCGAGTTTCTTTGATGTATCGTTATTTTCATGGAAAGTGTTCGACTGAGCTTCAGTCTATGGTCCCCCCTTGCCAAACTTTCACAAGAAACACTCGTCTAGCTGAAAACACTATCAATAATTCCCCCCACTCTTTATCTGTGCCTAAACCTAAACATAGATTTCATGAACAAAGCTTCTTTCTTAGAACTGCATGCCTGTGGAATTATCTTCCGTTTTCCTGCTTTCCGGCTGACTACAATATGGTTGTGTTCAAGTCTAACGTAAATAAGTTCTTGACGAGCCGTTTCATGTAAGTTATCAAATTTACCGAATTTTCATTACTAATGATTACTATATTGTCCAATTTCTACTGTACACTCTTTAACCCTTATCCTTGAGTGGCCTCTTGGCCTTGATAATGTGGTGATACCTGTGTGAAAAAAAAAAAATTAATTTGTATTTAATAAAATATAAAGTCGTTATCCTGTTGTTCACAAAGAAGAAAAATCGGGTATATCTCAATCGTCTTATTGTGTCAGAATGGTGGACAGACATCACATTGTGGACAGACATCACATTGCCCAGCAGTAGGAAGACAAAAGACCTCCGGACAGAAAGATATGAAACATAATTCCTCTTCCATATATCATCCTCTTCTTTTATATCTTTCTGGTTATGTAAATACAAACAATTCTGACACCCAGCTATGCAACATGTTTAATTCAGTATCATTGGGGACACTAGCTCCTAATAAAGTTGCTTCTTTCTTCATATTACTATGTAAGGTTTTATGACTTCATTTTCTAGGTACGTAGCTGTACGGATTGCATAGTCATCGAGGATGGTGTACTTTCTAGCATATTTCCCTAAGAGTTTCTAGTCTGCTTATGTCCTTTTGTGGCCGGTCAACAATGCCAAAACTGTATGTTATCACTAGGGCTAGGACAACAGCATATTCTTTTCATTGTTTTGACTCTCAAGTGTGTATCTGTTGATATCTTATATGCTTTTATATAGAGTAGTGTGGTTCTTGGTTGATTAACTGTGTCTAACTGTGTCGGATATATACTCGAGAGTTAAAACAATGAAAAGAATATGCTGTTGTCACAGCTCTAGTTATCATAAACATGGCTAGTTGGATAATGACAGTTGCCTTGCTTTCGTTTGTAAGATCTTACAAATGAAAGCAAGGCAACTGTCATTATCCAACTAGCCATGTTTATGATAACTAGAGCTGTGACAACAGCATATTCTTTTCATTGTTTTAACTCTCGAGTATATATCCGACACAGTTACTGTGTCCATTTTGTCGTCTAAAAGACTGATTTAAATTTTAAAATTTGGTAACATGTCCTAGTTTCAATTTTGCATAAAAATCGATTGGACGTCTTACCAATTTTTGAATTTTAAATCCCATAAATCGTTTTGAGTTAGTTTATTCTTCTTTTAAACGACGAAATGGACATAGAATGAATTTTTAGCATTTTTTTCCTCTTTCCTGTTTTCTTTCAAAAACGACACACATGCATATGACATAAACATACCAAGGTCCAGAGGTGTAGCAACTATTTTTGCCACCCCGAGGTAGTTGTGATATTTGCCCCATCCCTGGTTGTTGATAATCTCTTAACTTTCAAAATTCCAGAAAGTCTTCAAAATAGTTATTTTCATGGAATTACAATCAAGGATCTAAAATCTGTTTAAAAACAGTATTAAACACATAAAACCAAAACATATTACGACCATAAAAACTCATTTTTGGTATAGAATTTCAGATTTTTTGTTAGATTTTTATTATTTTCTAGGTTTAACCCCTCAAGATTCCGCCCCCTGGCAGGTGCTGCCTGGGGTGGACCACCTCTCCTCCTCCTTGCTACATCACTGCATAGGCATTTAGGAGGCAAAGTAGCATACCTGGATACCCCAGACAGTAGTGGGTTTGGTAGACCAAGGAAAACATTGATTGCAGAAGAGCTGACTTGACTTCATGCATCTTGACTGGTTGGTTATTTTTATTTTACGGCATATCAACCCTTTTCAGGTTATTTAATGCCGAATTCAAAGATTTTGAAGAGAATTTTTTTAATAGAATATATTTGCTGTTTTCAAGTCGGTTTCTATTTAACCCATAGTTGGGACCCTAACAGGTACTACCACTCCGGGTCAAAGTGGACCTGGGAACAATGGCAATTAAAGGGTGGCTCCACACTGGCTGATAGTTTTTTTTGTTTTTATTTTTTACAAGGAAGTTACCACTTATCAAGGCTCGAAAGCCACTCGAGGATAAGGGTTAATTAATGTAATGTGATAGTGTAGTAAATCGTTAATGGTATAAGTTGGGTACAATTTTCTTTCTTTTTTTTTTTTTTACAAAGGAAATCACCACTTATCAAGGCCCAGAGGCCACTCGAGGATAAGGGTTAATAAGTGTACAGTAGTCAATGGGACAATTTGATTATTTAAGCGAACAGTTAAACAAGAACCTGTTTACATTAGACTTAAAGGCTACAATATTGTAGTCAGCCGGGAAGCAGGCCAATTGAACTGTGTTCCACGGGTGGGCAGTTCTAGGAAAGAAGGTTTGTTCGTGGAATCTGTGTTTAGATTTAGGCACAGATAGAGTGTGGGGGAAACTTTTGATAGTGGTTGTAGCTAATCGAGTGTTTTTTGTGAAAGTTTGGCAAGGGGAGGGACTATAGATTGGAGTTCAGACGAGCACTTGCCATCAATACAGTGGAAACGTTTTACACAACCGGAAAATCTAATTATTTGATTAGTAATCAGAACTTACCAGAAAACGTGAAAGACTAATGTTAGTATCATCAATAAAAAGTTGACATTTCCTTTGAGGAAGGCCATGGACAATTCTCCAAAAGTCATGCTGCGGAATGTGTGATAAGTGTTCTTGATGTTGGACCATGTGAAGAATGATAGTAAGGATCCGATGAAATCCCGAATGGTACGATATGTCACTTTCACTGGCTCAAGAATGCTGCAAATAGAAAGAAAAAACAAAAGTTGGTTTATAATCTAATGGAACACAAACAAAGTGGATTATATAATATACGGGATGCCTTCAATAAGGTTCCAGACTTTTTTTTTGCACAGGCATTAAAATGTAGATTCTTGAAAATTCAGTTTATTATTGCTATACATCTTATGAGATTATTGACCAATTTTTATGATTTCAGGTTCAAATAAATAGCTACAGCAGGAATTGGAATGCACCTTACTAAAGCCTGATTGTCACAGCTGGTGAATTTCAAAAATACAATCTGGACGTGAGAACACTTTATAAGAACGATATGCAATAAAATTCTGTTTTAAATTTGGAAAAAATGCCACAGAAACGTATGTAATGCTTCAGACTGCTTTTGGACCATCTTGCATGAATCGAACATCAGTTTTTGAGTGGCATAAGAGATTCAAGGAAGTATGTGAGAGATGATGAGAGGTGTGGGCGGAGTAAGGAAGTCAGAACACCAGAGTTGATTGGTTAAATAAAAAATTCCATAGATAAGAACCGTCATGTGTTTATAGAGACAATAAGTGTACAGTTTGATGTCAGTGTGGGAACTGTACACACAATTATTCCTAATGAACTGAAGATGTGGAAGATTTGCATGAAGTTTGTCCCAAGAGTACTCAATCTTTGTCACAGACTATTTGACTAAAATGGGCATCAAGACACTTCCTCACCCTCTCTATAGTCCAGACCTTGCATCCTATGACTTTTGGTTATTCCTTAAGCTCAAGGAAAAGAAGCAGTCATTATTAGACAATTGAGGAGATGAAAGAGGCTGTGACAAGGGCCATTGACACACTCACACAAGAGGGCTTCCATGGGGCCGTCCAGAAGTTGTTGGAATGGTACAACAAGTGCATTGCAACCGGAGGAGATTACTTTGAACAGAACTAGAGTTTCATGTGTGTACTATCAAGAAAAGACCCCATACAAAAAAGTCTGGAAACTTATTGAAGGTACCTCGTATATACCTATTTATAGATATAATGAGAATGATGATAATGATACTGCACCCCTGCCTTCCACACTCCCTTTTGTGTGTGTGTGTGTGTGTGTGTATGCCACCATAAATTGGTGTCACACCAAATAAGTGAAGGTCCAGGAGGATGGAAAGCTCAAAGAGAAAAGGCACTAGCCAGATCTCCGCTGGATAAGTACAAAGAGGACTAGGACATTCAGGAGGCTTATTGTCATTCAAATTCCAGTGAAGACCAATTGTCGCTACCAACAAGAAATCAATGGTAAACAACTGTTGCAATAACTCAAACTGATCTGCAAAGGTTATCAAAAGAAATGGTGAGTACTGGAAATCTGGGGGAACTTGTTGTAACTCAGACTCGAGAGAAAACCACAGGTTGTTCTGAAAGAGAAATCTGTGATGATGGTCTGTGCGACTACTCCTCATGAGTAAATAATAATGATAATATAGAAGTGAAGAAACATATTTTTAGCTTTTGCAAGAAGAATATCTTAAAAGATATTTTTTACAGGGAAGTCACCACTTATCAAGGCCTGAAGGCAACTTGAGGATAAAGGTTAGGGTTAGAAGAATGTCTTAAAAGATTTTTTTTTTCAGGGAAGTCACCTGGCTTTTATCCTCAAGTGGCCTTTAGGATAAAGGCCAGGTGACTTCCCTGAGGATAAAAGCAAGGTTAATGAGTGTACAGTGGTCACCAGGGCAACATGTCACAGTTTAGTAATCAAATTAAAATAAATGCTTGTGACTCAACGGGTCACAGGCACGTCTAGTACAGATACAAAGCCATATCAGAGTATTCATTTTTTTTTTTTTTTGCAGACTGTTATTCTCATCTTCATAGTTGTTGTTGCTTTTCCATGTTTTAGTCAACTTATCCTCTGGCCTTTTCCAGGTGGTTAACCGTGATGGAATAGGAATGCTGAGTAATTGCATCCCCAGTAATTACTGCCTTCCATAGTTGTTGTTGTCTCACCACGTTTTGGTCAACTAATCCTCTGGCCGGCTTTGGGTAGGACTGAAACTGCTATTTTCACACAACGCTCACCTGGAAGTGTAGAGATTGAACACCTCTAACTACTGTACCAAGGGCCCTGAAGATATAGTTACAAGACTCAGGATTTCTATCCTGTCGCGGTTAACCACCTGAAGAAGGCTCGAGGATAAGCTGGCCGAAACGTGATGAAACAGCAACTATGAAGATGAGGATAACAGTCCAAAACAAAAAAAATGGATACTCAAATGATGGAGCCTCATCTCAAAAGATTCCAATAAAAAAATAAAATATGTAAAAAAATTGTGTAAATCGTATAAAAATGAAATCAAAATTAGTAAAGATGAAACTTACCCTCCTGCTCCAATTCCTCCAAGAGCAGAAGATAACTTCAGTTCTTCCCCGGTAATACTTGTTGCATGTTGCATCTGTGAAAGATGAAGAATAAAACATTTACTCAAAGAACAGATGTCAAGAAGTCTTTTATATGCATATCATTCAAACACAGTGTTTGAGTATATGGTTAAGTGGCAGTTTTAGTCATTTAGAACTGCTTTAAAGCTTCATTGCTCACTCATTTTTTGACCAAATTTCAAACAATTATTACAGGTTATAGATCACTTTCTCAGCTATATTATGAAAAAAATTTTTAATTTTAGTTCAGTAAAACAAATGTCATGATGAATTTACTGGGTTCAAAATCATAAAAAAAATGTAAGGATGTGAGCGACGTTTTTTATGACTGGTTTCCATAGCAACCATGTCACTTCAGTGACTATTGTTGCTACCAATTCACCGCCCTCGCGAAAAGAGCAGTAACAAGTGAAACAGAGAGAATGAAAAAATGAAAGGGAGATAATTGAGGGGATTATATTGAAAACGAGTGCCGTACATTGTTATTACATATGTGTATGTTATGTTTATGGGGGCAAAAAAATAAGACTGAAATTAAATAAAGAACAAGTGAATTTACTGGAAGCCTGGAAAAATCATGGATTACAATAGAAAAATGCGAGCACGAAAAGTAATATGGTTAAGCTTAAACACGGAAAGTGCAGCATTAAGAATTTTGTTTTAAAATTCAATTCATAACATCATATAATCAATTCTTAATGCTGCAATATTTTAAGTTATAAATTTATTATATTTTTTACTAGAATATCTTGTCTCTTTCTTTTCCAGTTTTTACAACTAGTCCTTTACTTTTCCATGTTTAACCTTAACCCTATTACTTTTTATGCTCGCATTTTTCTATTGTAATATATATATATATAAATCTATATATATATAAATCAGGCAGTGGATAAGAAAAGTTTACTAGACAAACCCAAATGTAAACTTCAATCTAATATAAAGACAGAAGCCACTCAAGGATAAGAGTTAATGAGTGTACGGTAGTCAATGGAACAATATCATAGTAATCGTTAATAGTGGAAATTTAGTAAATTAGATTATTTAAGGGGACGGCTCACCAAGAATTTGTTTATGTTGACTTGAAGACAACCATATTGTAGTCAGCCGGAAAGCAGGGAAACGGAAGACAATTCCACAGGCGTGCAGTTCTAAGAAAGAAACTTTGTTCAAGGAATCTACATTTAGGTTTAGATACAGATAAAGAGTGGTGGAAATTATTGATAGTGGTTTCAGTTAGATGGGTGTTTTTCACGAAAGTTTGCCAAGGTGGGGGATTATAGATTGGAGCTCAGACGAGCACTTGCCATGAAAATAAAGATAGAGCAGAAACAGGCTCACAATGTCTCATCTGTGGGAAAGAGGTTGCAGGGAAGTTTGGAAAATCAACATGTTTCCCACGTCGTCCTATTTGGTCTAACGCCTGCTTTTTGTTGTTGACATGTGTTGGACGACTTTTGACTTTCAAAAATGCACGTTAGTGATGTGAAATAAAAGCACGAAAATGAAAGGTGGTGATGCGCCACTCAGAGAAAATATGAATTAAACTTGCTTGCTTCTTCTTTGACCATTTTCTGAGAGTCCGTTTGTAAGGTTGTCCGCAGACTGACACACATAGTATGTGCAGTTTCAGTCGCAAATGAGAATAGGAAATAACTCTGATTCGCTTCTTGGTTCTATACGACATTTATTTCCTCGTCGTTACGGCCGTGACGTCACCCATGTGATCACAAATGTTCCCTACGTCTCTCACGAGATCTCGAACGTTATCTCGTCTCTCACAAGATCAGCATTTTTCTCTCTCTTTTTATAGTCCTTTGTCCCCCCCCCCGGTGACGTCACTTCTCATGCATTTACATACGTGCATTCGTGCTAGGTTAAAGGTTGACTCTATGAGAAAAATAATTAACAGACAAATCCGATGGTGAGGCTCCAGCTTGCGGGCTTTGGGGAGTGTGGAGCCACCCTTTAATTGCCATTGCTCTCAGGTTCACTCTGACCCAGAGTGGTAGTATCTGTTAGGGTCCCAACTATGGGTTAAATAGAAACCGATTTGAATAAAAACAAATATATATTCTATTAAAAATTTTTCTTCAAAATCACTGGATTCAGCATTAAATAACCTGAAAAGGGTTGATATGCCATAAAACAACCAACCAACCAACCAACCAACCAACCAATCCACTTGAAGAGGCGAGAATGCAAAATCTTTAAAAATTAGTTCAAATACAATTTCTCCATGGCAGATAATTCATTATTATTATGACAGACATACATCTCGATGCCTCTGTTCAGTCTCGAAAGACAAAGGATACCCTCTGTAGAGGCAGCTGCACATATAATTGTGAGGCAAGGGTTGCATAATACGCAACCACACCTCTCCTGAATCAGCACTCTTTGAGTCCAGTGGTAAGTAAAAGTCCAGGACGACTGGAAACAATGCCGAGATAAGCAGAGAGTACATACAGCACCTGGAAGTCCCAACTGGTCACCCATTTAGTGCTGATCAGGTTCATGCATCTAGAAGGAAAACTAATGTAAAATAAGATGTCTACTGTCTGTTTTATCTTGTGGCAGTCATTACACCGACTGAGATTAGCAGTTGTACCAAAAAGTGTGGTTGGTTCTGCATAAAGCCTTCATCATTAAAAACAAAATAATTTGTGGATTTTCGAACAACTTTGTAATGGCAGACCTCATAGATCAAAATTGACGGGCGTATCATCATTATCACAACTGTTTACGTGAAAAAAGAACAAGCTAATTTTATTCTTTATCCTCAAGTGGCTTTTTGACTTCAATAAACAGCAACTCAGTAGTAAAAAAGAAAAAAATTATTAATCACTATTAAATTATTTGAATTAATATGCATATAATCTGTTGAATTTAATTAGGCATAAACATTAGTAAATTATGGTGGTGTAGCAAAGATAGCCCTATATGGCGAACTCTCTACTGGCTGCCGTGACAGATGACACCAAAGAAACAATACAAAGACTCTCTGAAGAAGGCCCCTCGGTGACTGCCACATTGACCACCACCAGTCGTCTACTCTCGCTGCTGACCGTGACACACACTATCCACCAGGCTGTCACCTCCTTTAAGATCTCCCGCACAAAGAATCGCTGCAGGAGGAAGATTCAGGAAGTCTCAGCAGTGTACCTGATATGATTTTTGACTGCAGCTAGGGGGCGGCACTTTGAGGGGGTAAAAATAGAAAATAAATACAAATTAAAATTGTAAAAATCTGAAATTTTATACCACAAATTAGTTTTTAAGGTCGTAATATGTTTTTGTGTTTTATGTGTGTAATACTGTTTTGAAACGGATTTTAAATGCTTGATTGTAATTCCATACAAATGAATATTTTGATAAGGACTTTCTGAAATTTTGAAGATTAAAGGATTATCAACGGGCAGCAGGTGGGAGAGGGAGGGGCAAATTTTACGACAGCCCTGGATGGCAAAAATAGTTGCTACGTCACTGGTAAATTATTCAATGTTTTCTTTATTGATAACTAGGGCTGTGACAACAGTATATTCTTTTCATTCTTTTGACTCTCAAGTATATATCCGACACAGTTAGACACACTTAATCAACCGAGAACCACATCAGTCTATATTAAAACATATAAGACATTAACGGATATATACTCAAGAGTCAAAACAATGAAAAGAATATGCTGTTGTTACAGCCTTATTGATAACTAACATGGGATGGATATTTAGCTAGTAATAAAAAAAGATGAAGAAAATAAAAACGTATTGAAAAAAGACTCACTTCAAAGATGGTGTCTTCACAGAAGTTCACGAAACTCTCCAATTTTTCTTTGTCTCCTCCCTCATTAATAACACTGTGAAGGAAAGATCGCTTAGATTCCTGGAAGAAAGAAAAACACAAGAAAAAATAAACAATTAAAATAAGTGACAATCTTAAAAAAAATTATAAGTTGTAAAATGTTTTTGACTTCTGATGGGAATATGAGACGAATGGATTCGCCAATCATTTTTATAACCAACGGCTGTGCTAAACAACCAATGAAAACGTCCCAAAATTATTATAAAAATTGTCGAATTTTGGATTCAATCAGTTCGCCGTTTACTACGTCACGGGCCGCATTTAATTCTTGGCCGCCATCTTGGTTACTGATCTGAACTATGCCGCCATCTTTGTTCAACACAATATCTCAGAACTTAAGAGGTTAACTACGTCACGGACCGCATTTGATTCTTGGTCGCCATCTTGGTTACTGATCTGAACTACGCCGCCATCTTTGTTCAACACAATGTCTCAAAACTTAACATAAGTACTTATGAGTGATGGGACGATTCCAATATTTTCCCGATTCCAGTTCAATTACCGATTCCAATTTTAATTTGTTGGGATTTTCCCAACTATATATTGTAACAAAATAATGTGACGCTGACAAGAAAAAGGAACACAACACAAATGAAAATTGTTATAAAACTTGTGTTGAGAAGAAAGAGAGGGAAGAAAGAATATTTTCTTGCAAAAACACGTGCGTTTTGTGGAACTGATCTGAAGGATTCGTCTGTTTAACAATGAATGTTTCCTGTGGAGTTTTGGCCGGGTTGAGGAAAAAAAAAGAAGTCGGTGATGCAGTTGCTGTCGAAAATCTTCACATGTGTCTGGGACTGAATAACGGAGAGAGCTGACAAACACGTCTTACCTTGGAGGTACCGATAAGCCAAAAAGGTAGAGAATTAAAAAAAAAAAAAAAACACTCTCGTGGTGTTGGTGATGATCTAAAAGGGAAGCCTGTGATTAGTTGTTTTTTCATCTAATCACAGGACACCCCGTTAGTGACTCCTTAATAATTCCAATAGATTCTTTATAAATCTTGAAGTATTTGTAACCATAGGATTGTTATTTTTTACGCTGATTACCATGAGAACGCATGTGCAGGTATTTTCCGAAATGTAAAAAACACATTTTGAGGGGAGTGATCTATTGATTTTAGTTTCACTGATAATTTTAAAATCAATAAATATTTATTATTTTATCATTATTACTGCCAGCAGTGGAAGATTTTGATTTAAACAAAATCAAATAAAAAAGACGATAAAAAGAATCGTTTTGACATCGGAATATACTCATCAATTTTTCCGATTCTGATACCGATTCCTATACCCCCAAATCTTCCGATTTTTCCGATTTCTGATTCAAGGGCACTCTTGTCTGGCTCAGAGCAAATACTTCTGACTTCATTGAATGAAGCAAATTGACCTAACAAACAAGTGAAGCATACATGGTCCCCCGTGGGTGCACAGTGAACGAGGCATAAAAACAATGACTAAGTTCAGCATTTGCCCTCCCCCCCCCCTTATTTAGCCCCAAAAGTCTCCAGGGGCCGTCAAATCCTGGTGAAAATGAACAAACAGTGCAGTTTCAGGCCCTAACATATGTAAATTTGAGTTCTGCGCCATGCAAAAAAAAAAGAAATGACTAATTTGTTTCCCCCTCATTTAGCCCCAAAAGTCCCCAAGGCCTTAACATATTTAAATTTGAGTTCAGCACCATGCAAAACTGCTAAATAGACTTACAGAGAAAATTTTGGACAAATATGGTAAAATAGTCCCAAAAATGGAGCGTTTTTATTAGCCCTAAAAGAGCCCCTGGGTCACACCCAAGAGGTATCGCGAAGTATAGACAAACAAAATTATATAGAAATCAGAAAGTTTTATAAAAATCCAAGGCATGAATTTTTTTTTAATAGGAACAAAATTTTAGCCATTTTAACCCAAAAGGTACTCCTGGGGGGGGGGGTGTTGAGACACTTGTAGTCTGTCTAAACTGTACGAACGAACTAACTAAACCAAGATGGCCGACTCCTATTTATATCACCACAAGCAAGGGAGGTAACCATGTAACTGAAGCAAGGGAGGTAACCAATGTCTACATTAACATTGCTGCTGTCCTCAAGTGAATAATTTATTTCTGATTTAACAAGTCCCTTAGAAGCTCAGACGAAGCTCCTGCCTTGGTCAAACAATCAGAGACCTGATCACAACCCTTGATCCATTCTATCTGTATCTCCCCTCTACTCTTCATTTCCTTCAGCCTTGCTACATCTATTCTCAATCGTCGATCGCTTACCAGATTGTTGGAATTCAATGTCTCCACAAGTGATGCATTATCTGTCTTGCAGAGAACGTCTGGCAATTTAGATAACTGAAATACCTCTTGTATCATAACCGCAGTCAAAACACCAGCATCAGCTCCCTCATTCAGAGCAAGAGTCTCTGAGGCCAATGGGCTTTTTGTCACTCTGTCCAATTTCTTTGACGCCCAACACATGGGGGCCATTTTGTCAGTACTTCCTCCAATAAAGACAACAAAACCACCCTGTGAAGATCCATCTTCCAGACTGGCATAAGAGGCATCAGTATAACACAAAATGTGTAAATCTGAGGGCTTTCCCAATTTTGGAAATGTTATAGAACCCTTCTTGGATTTCAATTTTGATAAGGCTTTATTCGCCTCAAATAAGGCTTTTACTTTGGGATGCTTTCCAGTGTTGCTCATTTTACACACATCAAAAGCTATATCAGGGCGTGTTTGAGTTGAAACCCACATCATCTGACCTGCAAGTCTCTTCAACTCATGCTTTTCTTCTTCATTCAGTTCATCATTTTTCCTCAGTATCCTCCCTTTGCTTATTTCTATTGGAGATATGGAAGATACATATAGATCTTGTTCTACAGTGATCCCATTTTCCTGTTGATTAACATTCAGTCCAACATATTTGAATGTTCCACTTTCATGAGATCCCACCTTAAATTTTTCTTTCAATGTTGCAATCACATCCCTTTCAAACTCTGTGTTTCCACAGAAAACAAAATCATCCACGTGCATAGCAAGAATTCCAGTCAAATTTCCTTTAATATCATGCCACAAAAACAATGCATTATCATAAGCACTTGCTACTCCTTTTAATTCAATCAAAGCCTGAGTAACTCTCTTGTACCATGCCCGTGGAGCATCATTCAATCCATAGATGCATCTTTTTAATTTCCACACTTGAGATTTAGGACAAACATCAGATGGTGGCCTCAGGTACACATCTCTCTCTAAAATACCACCTTGCAAAAAGGCTGAGGTAAAATCTATGGTCTGCAGCATCCAATTCTTTATTGATGCGGTTAGCATGACCATTCGCATAGCTTCACGGCTACATGTTGGGGAGTCCGTTTTCAGATTACTATTTTCTTCATAGCCTCGTGCTACAAGGCGAGCTTTCATTGTTTTCTGATTATCCTTGAATTTTTCAGTAATCACCCATCTTGTGGATATTGTTTTTTGACCTGTGTATGGCACACATTCAAATACTTCATAGGTGTTCATGTTTTTTATTTCTTTATGCTTGGCATCCATTACAGCTTTCGACTGCTCTTGTTCAGCGGTGAGCAGGACTACATTTTGCTGTTCAGTATATTGGGGCACTTCTCTCCAATGATCAATATGATTCCAGTTGATACAAACTTGATCCTCGTTTTCATCCTCAGGTTCTATATTGATCCAATGACTATATTTGCCAGTTGATTTAGACTGTACTGACATAACCTTTCCTTTCTTCCACTCCCCACTTCCATTTATTTTATAAGTTATGGTCTTATTTCGGCCAGGTTTTTCAGTCTTATCTCTTAAACTGGTAGAACTATCAACAACTTCTTCTCTGTCTATATCTTCACTTTCTACCACTTGATTCTGCAACTCCTCCTCCTCAACTGAAAGGTATTCATTCTTCTCTTCTGTAGTGTTTCCCAGCATTTCAGCTTTTTTTGTTCTTTTTTCGTTGTTTTTATTCACTTTCATCAATTGGCACGGATGCATCCTATAAAATGCTCCGCCATGTCTGATTAAGACAAACTGGCCTTCTCTGCCTAACACTTTTGCTGGACCACGCCATCCTTTAAAACCCTGCCTCCGATAATAGATTTGGTCTCCGGTAGCATAATCTTCATCAGCATAAGTTCTGACATTAGACCTGAGAGCTCTCCTAATTCTCTCACTGGACTCAGCTTCCAAAAAGTTTCTCCTTGCACTATGGAGAGCATTTAAATTTTTTCTCACCATGTCACTTGTAGTAGAGGACTCCATAGCAGGTAACTGGTCTGTCAGAATTGAGGGTGTATTTACATTGAAACCGAATACAAGTTCATTTGGACTGTGTCCAGAGTAATTGAGGAGGGCATTTTTTGCACAAATAGCCCATGCCAAGGCAATTTCAGGTTCACACTTCTCATCGTCAATTGTTTTTTTCATTGCCTCAGCAACTATCAAATTATGACGTTCTACAGTACCGTTGCTGAATGGACTTTCTGCGGCAGTAGTACAGGTCTCTATGTTGAGTTTTTCATTCATCTGTCTATAGTGTTCGTTGTTGAATTCACCCCCATTATCACTCAGAAAACGAACAGGAGATCCGAAATAGGTAATCCACATCATAAAGATGTTTTTGATGATCTCCTCCTTCTTCTTTGTTTTGATCAATGTTGCCGCTGAATACCTGGTAGCGGCATCAATGAGATGTAGTATCCACACCTCATTGTGGATGAACTCTTTCAAATCCATGCAAACTGTGTGATTAAATCTATTGCCAAGAGGCAATCCCACAACCGGTCGCAGTGGAGCTTTTTTAAATCTAAGGCAAATTTGACAGTTTTCACAAACCTCCTCAATCGCCTTTATAAATTCCTTGTCATTGAATTTGCCACTTTTTTTAACCAGGGAAACAAGTTTTTCCTTCGAGGCATGAGCAAACTGTCGATGAAGTTTTTCTGCTTTTTTTTTTTTTTCTGTGAAAGAACACTGACCAAAATTCTGAACATGTAATACAATGTTCTTAGTACCACTATGATCCAACAACTTATTTGTTAAGGGGAGACAATAGTGCCCTGAAGTTGTGGTCTTTAGTTCAATACATTTATCAAAAATCCAGCACATATCTTTCCGGAAATCTAGCACTATTCCTGCTGTCTTCATTGATTTGTGACTTAATAGAAGAGGCAAGTCGTTTTTCACAATATCTGCTTCGATATAAACTCTTATACCTCCGAGTGTAACCGGAAATTTAGCAACTTTAATTGCTGTGACAGCCACTCCATCACCAAAACAAAAACTCCGGTCTGAGTTCGTATACTTCACTAGTTGCAGGTCACTTTCATTTAAAGTATCTAAATAAACATCAAGCCACACTTCGCCAGCCAGTGTGCGAGTACAAGCAGAATCCAAGACTGCCATTCCAAATGTTTCCTTTACAAGATTTGAAATTTTTTCATTTGTACTGTTCAAATAAATATTTTCTTGAATGAACAACGTAATGTGTATTTGTTCTGTCGCTTCCGTAAACCTGGGCGTATTTCTAGGACACTCTCTAATTAGATGGTTCGGAGACTGACATTTGTAACACAACAACACGTTTCCACTTCGGTCACATGGATTAGATTGTCCTCGACGAAAACGCCTTTTGTTGTTACCCGGTTTAGAATAATTATAGTTGACGATTTCGGGCTCTGATTTCACTGCCGGTACATTTTCATCACGATAAATGTCACCAAATACTTTCTTTATCGATTCCTTCATGTTTTGATACGTAAAAACAGAACACGTTGTCCGCGCTAATTTTTCGTTCTCTTCCGATATGTTAACCGCGTTCAAAACAAGAAAAGCTTGCACTCCTTCCGGTAGAATAATGTAGAATTTTTTTAATCTTTGGTACAAAAACTCATAACGAACAAGAAAGTCATTTATACTGGTACCTGACGGTCTTTTATAAGTGTAAAATTCCTTAAAAGTCATGTAAGCGCGCGTGTGTTCATCCTTTAAATATATGTCATCCAGTTTCTTTATTAAGATCTTCAAGCCATCTCGTCCGCCGATGTCACTTGTTGGCAATTCACGGACACATTCTCTAATATTCGGTGGTAGCGTCAAAAACACTGCTGGCCCTTTTTTTTCCTCAGAAAGATCCGTGAACAACGACCACATTTCAACGTCTTGTTTCCAGTTCTCGTAAACATCCTCCCCCTCCAACAATGGAGGTTGTTTGTTCGAAGTTGCCATATCCGATATCCGATCTGTCTAGTGCTACAGACAAGCTGTACAAAAAAAAAAAAATTTTTTTTTTTTTTTTTTTTTTTTTTTTTTCGTTTTGTCGCACACAGAGGGATATCTCTGCTACCATTTGTTGAGACACTTGTAGTCTGTCTAAACTGTACGAACGAACTAACTAAACCAAGATGGCCGACTCCTATTTATATCACCACAAGCAAGGGAGGTAACCATGTAACTGAAGCAAGGGAGGTAACCAATGTCTACATTAACAGGGGGGATTGGAGTTTTCCCAGAAAATCCGTTCTGTTACTTTTTTACTCATATCATGTTTAATGTTTGTGCAAAATTTCAAAAAATTGCAAGGCATAGTTAGTGAGAAAGTGCGAACGGACAAGGGTGAATTTATAGGTCCAACCTCCTTTTGTCGGGGGGATCCAAAAATACTAGATCTTAACGTAATGGATTTTACCATTGGAAGTTTACTGTTAGATCAATTTCAATTACATATGTTCAAATAGATTGCACTAGATCTCCTGGATTTTGTGATTCTAGGTTTATAGTAATTTGACAGAAGAAGAAAAAAAGCAAAAAACAACAAATATTGCAAAGATCGCATACCTTGATTTGAGGTTTCTCCCATTGGTCAATTTGTGATTGTTTGATTTCAAAGTAGATTCGTTCAATTCTGTTAGCACTGCCCATGATCTCAATTCTACCCAGGTATGGCTCAAAGTAGTCCAGGACACTGCGAGCTTTCTCAAGGAAGCGCTCAAGTCTAAAAGAAAAATACACCAGTTTTGTTTTATATTATAAATATTCTAGAGAATGACCAAAGTGGGAGAGGGAGTAATAGGCAGCCGTTGGTTGTCTGAGAAAATCAGGACAAAAAGGGAAGAAAGTAATAAAAATGAATGAACGAATATATAGAATTAAATAATAGAAAGAAGGAATAAAAATGAAAGACTGAAAAGACGAAAGAATAAAAAAGATGAAAGGAAAAATAAAAACGAAAAAAGAATAAAATGGAAATGAATAATTAAACAGGATAAAAAAAAAAATGTTTTTATATCCTAATATATTTATTGTTAATCATCCCTGACAATGGATCTGGATGGATCTGAAAGTACTCGGATCAAAAGTGACTATGGCAATTACATCTTGCTAGAAACAAAGAAAACTTACAAGAAAATTGGAAAGGATGAAAATCAAAATATGTTGATAGAAATTGTTTATATTATTTAATGAACACACACACACACACACACACACGCACACACACAGAATTGCACTTAAGGGAATAACGAGGATACTAAAAAGAGCTCTCGGTTGGTTTCAATAAAAAGCAGGGCAATGTTGGCAGTTGGTTTGGCTGCCCCATACCCAGCAGTACAATCTTCAAAGGAAGAAAATTAAAAAAAAAAAAATCGTAATTAAATTATATTAGATAATTTAAATTCGAAGGCTCATATTAAAGCTGTGCATATGATTTTGTAAAATTTCGATATAATTATTCTGTAGAGTAAGAAAGCTCAATATTTTAAAAAAAATAAAATAGAGCTTATATATGAGTTTATTGAAGTAGAAAAAGTCAAGGTATTGTAGAATTAAATTTACAATGTTTTATTCAAAACAAAGAATACGAAATAAAGGTGAAAGGTTCCTTATTCCATAGAGTTTCAAAGAAAGATTTAGCAAAAGGTAAGTATAGATAAGTATCTATTTTTGCTGGTGAGCTCAATTTTTGAAAACATTCGAGAAAGAAAATTGAAAGAAAAGTATAAGCAAAGTCCAATATGTACGGTTGTAAATATCCAATGATATCAAATGTTCGCAATAGGTGGGGGCGATTAGTGAGTCCAAAAAGAGTTCCGTAAGATATCCTTTAGAATCTCTTTAAAAAATATCTGGGGTTAGAAAAGGGATGAAAAAAATTCTGTGTAGAAAAATCCTGTTGTGAAATGTAGGAGAAAAATCCAATCCATGAAAATAATAGTTCTTGTGCAGAGAAGCATATGAAGTCTTTTTTTTTTTTTAATATAAATATATGGTTCAAATGGAGAAGAGTTAAAATGTAGAGAACTAGATTTGAAGTTGGACAGTTGGCAAAATAACCTTCCATGGCCAATGTAAACCGGAAAAGAGTGAAGAAATGAAACTTAAAAATAAACGGAAGAGAAAGTTAATAAGGTGGAAGCAGGAGGAAGGGGTGTTTTACTATCACGCTATTGATGTATGCACTAATAATGGAGGGGAGGGAGAGTAAGAAGAGTAAGAGGTGAGTCTCGATTTCCTTACCGTGGATCGTTGGGTGAGTGTTCCGATAAATTGGTCAGTAGAACAGCCATTGTAAAACCAATGTCTTTGGCAGGATTATGGAATCGTTCTGTGAATTCGTCATAATCCACTTTACCATCTTGATCAGCATCCACACACATCATGATGTAATCAATTTCTTCACTTTGGACGCAAAGTTGCAAAAGAAGAGGCAAACACAACAAAATAAGATTCCAAAGAATTTCCAGAGAATTGACAGTAGACAAAATGTTAGATTTTATAAACCTATCAATCGATTTTAAGACAGTCAAAATCAGTTATATTCAAAACTTCATCTAAAAAAATCAAAAATATATTACAAATAATATTAACCATGAAAAATATATAGCCAATAGTATAAGTAAGTAAGAACGGCACTAAAGATTAAAAATATATGACCAACGGAATTTAGCATTAAAAGCATATAACTAATGATATTAAGTATTATAAATATATAACCAGTACGGCACAATCACGTTGACACACCGGTTTTGGCCAGACCACCGAAGTTAAGCAACGTTGAGCCTGGTCAGTACCAGATGGGTGACCATTTGGAAAGGCTGTATGTACCTTCTGGGAAAGGTAGGCGTGGGGCCAGCACCCTCAACCTGTAAAAAGAACTCCCCACTACAAAAACATCCACAAAAGTTGTAGATGTTTTTGTGAAGGTTGGGCGTTGGGCCAGCACCCTCACCCACCTCGCTACAAAAACATCTACAAAAGTTGTAGATGGCCTATGCCCCTGCAGGGGCTCAAGGGCTAAGTGTATGGTAAATATATAACCAACGGTATTAATCATTAAAATATACAATAAAATGTAAACGTATTTAACCAGCAGTATCATAATCAGAATTATATAACCATAAGTATTGCACATCAAAAGTATACAACTAATGGTTATAAGCATCAACAGTATATAACCAACGGTTATAAGTAATATAAGTATAGAACAAACAAGCTTTAGAAGTATATAGGTAACACCTTTAAAATAAAAAAGTACATAACAAACATTATTAAGCATCAGATCTATACAACCAATGGTATAAGCATTAAATTATATAACAAATTGCATTAAGCATTTAATTATACAGGGTGACCCCCCCCCCCCAAAATTGGGCCCCAACTATAATTAGACTCCATTTCTTAGTGTTTTGTCCGAATGAAATGAAACTTTGGTCATAACTAGTTTATTATATTCAAAATATCACATCAAAACACTAGGATCTTTGGCCTTTTTTTCTCCGTTGACTGTAAAATGCTCAGAAAAACAATTGAATGTCCTCTGTTTTTTAGGATCACCCCGTATAACCAATGGTATAAGCATTGAATTATATAACCAACATTATTAAGTATCAAATTATAACCAATGGTTGCAAGCATTAAATTATATAACCAATAGTATTAAGTATTAAACTATATAACCAATGGTTGTAAGCATTAAATTATATAACCAATAGTATTAAGTATTAAACTATATAACCAACGGCATAATCATTAAATTATATAACCAACATTATTAAGTATTAAATTATATAACCAATAGTATTAAGGAATTAAATTGTATAACCAATGGTAATAAACAATTAAACTATATAATCAATGGTATAATTATTAAGTTATATAATCAATGATATTAAGCATTACATTATATAAACAATGGTATTAAGGAATTAAATTATATAACCAATTGTTTAAAGCATTAAAATTAGCAAAGAAACATATAACCAAAAATATTAAGCATATACAGTGTGAAAAAAACAATAGTTTCAAGCATTAAAAATGTAAAAAGCAATGTTTTTAGGCAAATATAGAAAAGTTTAAGTAAATCAATAAAGAAATAAACAAATATGTTAAAAACACACAGAAAAAGAAACACAATTAGTTGAGTAGGTGAATATAATGAGGGTTAATAAAAAACACACAGAGAAAGAATATATATATATATATATATATATATATATATATATATATATATATATATATAATGAGTTATGAAAATAAATAAAACGTAATGAAATTATTAACTAATAAAAAATACTCAAAGCACAAACGTGTTAAGATAAGCTCAAATTCGGCCCATTCAAATAAAAAGGCGTGCTACTCTATACAAAACAGGACAATAGAATAGGAAATAGAAGTCAGCCGAACTTTATCTAAGTGAAGCCCGGCCATTGGCTGATGAAAATATAAACCCGCCAGCAGGAATAACCATGACTGGTTTGCTAGATAAACTGAACACCGCGTGTATACATAAAAAGACTAGGTAATATGAATTCTATGGATTTTAACCTGACAATTCCTAACAAGGATGAACCATGGAAGTCTCTGTGTAGTGTAATTGCCATGTATTTTAATAACTTACTACATAGCTCTACTCATGTATTATGCACTATTGAAGTTGCTACATAAAATATGTCTCCTTATAATATTTTATGTGGGGCATGATATATATATATACATGTGTGTGTGTGTGTGAGGAGATGATTCCAAAATTTTTCCCGATTCCGATAAAATTATTAATTCCGTTCTAAATTTCTGATTCCGATACAATTCCAGATTCCAATTCTTTTAATTTCCGCGTATATTTTTTTATCAAATGTTTTCCTTGTAATTGATTGAAAATTGTAAGACAACAAAAGATTAACTTTGATATGAAAACAAAACCAGATTGTATCATTTTCGTCGTTAGTGTACAACATGCTACTTGAAAGTTTTCATAAACAGTTGAAAATAGTCGACGATTGGTATGCAAAATGAGAAAACGATGTAAGAACAAAATATTTAACAACGTCCCCTTCTATTGTTACGAACGAATTTCTAAATAATAATGTTACTATTTAGAAAACCATTTTTAACATCGGGAGGGTTGTGGGCTTTGTTAACTATTCCGTGCCGTCTCTCTATAAATGAAGTTAAAGTTTTATTTTAATTATAAAAATTTGGTGGGTTAATTAATTGATTTGTTTTACTGTAAAAAAACAAAAACAAACACGAGATGCAAATAATAATAATAATAATAATAATAATAATAATAATAATAATAATAATTATTATTATTATTATGACAAATTTAAAGATACTATTAAACTATCAGCTAAATCCCCATTCCAAAATAGAATATTACTTCTATAGGTGATTACGTGTGAAACCCTTAAAAAACTTGATGGAAAGAAAAGCAATCAGTTTAGTATTTAGAGTGAACGATGAGTTTCTAATATAAATTTAATGTAAAATAACCCTTAATTCTATTTTGGAACGCCAGCACGCCAGATTACAATCCACTATTTTGGCTCACTCGAAAAATACGCCAGTGTGCCAAATTTCATTCCATCATAAAAACAAATTTCTACAGAAAATACTTATTTGTACATTTTTATCTAGCGAATAAACATAAAATTACATATGAAAAATCACGTTCATTATTTTTTAAATCCAACAACGAAACTGAAGTCGATGTTTTGCTTCTAAAACAAAGCTACCTTTTTTGATAAATCTTTGTGTGGCGTACCAGAAAAATATTTTTTTCTAAAGAATAAAAATGAATAAAGTTTATTTTTACAAGAATCGTTATACATTTATCTAGCCAATAAACATAAAAAATTACGTATGAAAAACCATGTTTATTATTTAAAAGAATCAAACTTACATTCTAATACACCTAAAAAAGAAAACCGCAATTCTCCATTTTTAGGCGATTATATGTAAACATGGAGAATCGTGTTTTTTTTTGTTCATAGTTTGTCTTGTGTTAAATGGATGCTTTTTTATGTTGTAATACACGAAACAATGATGCATCACTCACCGAAGAACAGTTGTCTTGAAATATTTAGATAAGCGTATAAAAACAAGCGTTAACAATAAGAAGCCATGTTAAATCATCTCCAGCTAGCGTGGACAACAACCATGGTAATTTAAAAAAAAAAAATAAATTAAATTAAACGTTTTTTATTTGTTTTTTTTTTTTTTGGTAAAAACAAAAACAATAAAAAATATTAAATATGATGGTTTTATACGTAATAAGGTGTTTTGAAATAGCACCGAATGACAGTTTTTATGATTCCCTTAAAGTTAATATTAATTACAAATCCAAACTTTCCAGCATTGAAAAATAAAAACTGCAAAATTAAATGTAATGATAAAGTTATTAATAATAACTAAATGTAAATAAATGTGTAGCAATAGTTTTAGGAAGAGGAGAAATACAGACATTCCTAGTGACAGTAGTAATAGTAGCAGTAGTAATAAACCCTTCTAGTAGCAATATTTCAAAATATGAGTAAAAGTTGCTTTAAATAAAATTGCAGATAATATCATCATTGCTAGCAATTTGTTTATCCACACTCATGATGCGTAATCAGGATTTCAATTAGCTTCATTGATTGAGATTGCCGGACTGACTTCCTCATCTTGGTTGTTATAGTCACAACGTTTCGGCCGTTTTGCCCTCCGGCCTTCATCAGGTGTTTTGTATCGAACTGGGGAACCGTTTGTTAGGAGTCTCGAACCCAACCCTTTATTATTATTACGAATTATTATTATTAGAGAATCAGCAACTATGTCCCAGAGCCTAGCTGGAGTCCGAACACAGTACCCCCATAATAATAATAATAAAGGGTGGGATTCGAGACGCCTAACAAACGGTTCCCCAGTTCGATACAAAACACCTGATGAAGGCCGGAGGGCAAAACGGCCGAAACGTTATGATTATAACAACCAAGATGAGGAAGTCAGTCCGACAATCTCAATCAATGAAAACACCTCATCTCAAAAATACAGACAATTACTATTAATTAGCTTCACTTCTACAAAATAATAATTAGATTTCATTTTCATTTCTAAAAGCAATATTTGGTCCTTGTGCATTATAATCGGATATCTAAAAAAATGATTTTGACTAAAAACATTGTTACGTATATGGCATAATCACATTGACACACCGGTCCCCATCAGATCAAGTTAAGCAACATTGAGTCTGGTCATTACTAAAATGGGTGACCAATTTGGGAATTTCAGGCGCTGTAGGTAGGAGGACGTCGATACCTCTTTAGAAAAGTTGCAAAAACCTAACATTGTCACTAGTGATGGGATAATTCCAATATTTTTCTCAATTACAATATAATTACTGATGCCTTGCTAAATTCCTGATTCTCACACAATTACCTATTCCAATTCTGATTCTTTTAAATCTCTAAATATTTAGCTATAGAGTTGTTATTTCCCCCCGATTTTCGTAAAAAAACAAATGTCAAATATGCAGATATTTTCCTAAACGTCAAAATATACTTGTGGAGGATCATCTATCGATTTTAGCTTTACTGGTATTTTAAAATCAATAAATATTTATTATTTTATCATCATTACCAGCAATGGAAGATTTTATTTTAAACAAACAAAAAAAAAAGACAATTAAAAGAATTCATTTGGCATCGGAAAATAGGCATTGATTTTTCCGATTCCAATACTGATTCCGATACCCCCAAATCTTCTGATTTTTTCCGATTCCCAATTCCAATCGTCCTAACAATAGTTGTCATCTCCCCTAATGGGGATATACATGGGACTTGGAATCGCTTGTGAATTTCATGCTCCCATGAAACTTCCTCCTTTGGAGGAAGCTGGTTAAACCCAAATAAGGTTAGTGTCGTTTTTCATTGTTACATAATTATGTGTCATGTTGAAAGTAGTAAAAATTAAAAAAATTACGAAAAATGATCGAGTAGAATTTCTAGAGTTATATTTTACAAAAAAAAAAAACCCAAACTATTATCGAATATTCTCAATCCGCCATTTTCTCATTTGAAACAGCAAAAGTTAACTGAAAACAAGGGAGATAAGTCAGTTTGTCATACAGAATTGGGCACAATAAAAGAAACTAATACAACTGAATTATTCATTAAATTTTATTTTGGTGCAATTACACTATACTAATGAAATTCGAAATTCTTAATATTGAATTTCAAAGCAAACCTACGGTTCCTACTTAACTGTCATGTTATAGTAATGAATACATCCAAAAATTATTAAAAACGATAAGATAGAAAAATTATTAAAGACATTTTTTGATGAAAATTAGCGAAAATAAAATGTTCAGCTAAAAAAGAAAACTAAAGAGTTCCAAGGGGAGATAACTAGCATGTAACTATTGCCAATCCCAGAAATTTTTTTAATAAATTGTGCATTAACAATCATAAATATGGCTTACTTGCCTTGTTTTTTGCATAACTGAGTTACTTCCCTTGCTATTATGTCACATGTTCCAAAAGAAGTACGGCGAGGGTTTTTATGATATTTAAAAAAAAAAAAAATAATGCGGTGATATTTAAGCAGTTTTGACATGCCAATTAAGTAGATATAATTGTTTTTAGTTGAAATTAATGACACAAAAAGTCAGTAGATACCATTGTTTTTTTAATCTATTTTTTCGTTTTCCGAATTTTGCTCTTTTGGTGTAGTTGCACCTTTATTTTTTATAGTAATTATTTTTTGTTCATTTGTTTTTTTTGTAATTTTTGTAATTTTTACTAATTTCGACATAACATGCAATTATGTAATAGTGTTTTTATTTAAAATGCATCTTTTCTTATACATAGTTATAAAGCACAAGCACCTAATATTTATTACGAATTAATATTTATTACGCATTAATATTTATTACGCATTAATATTTATTGAGCATTAAGCTGGTAGCATTAGCAACCATTTATTTATAATGAGATTATTGGCTTATTCATTAGCAACTATTTTGGTCCTGGATATGACTTTAAAAGACATCTAGTGGTGAGGCCCCATTTGGGGTTGTGTAGAATGTGAAGTCGCACCTTAGTTACCATTGCTCCAGGTCCACTTTGGCCTGGAGTGGTAAGATCTGTTAGGAGATCTGGTGCTACCAGATCAGGCTGTCTGAAGATACTGACTTTCTGACCAAAAGTGCACCAAACATTACAGGCGACTGAGTATCGCCTGTGAATTTATTATTCCCTTCATACTTCCTCTTTCAGAGGAAACCGTTTCAACCTGCCTAGGGTGAATACTGTACAAAAAAAAAAAAAAAAAAATTAGCAACTATTTGCCTATATATTGATCATAACTTAAATCTTTCTTAATACAAAAAATGTAACTACTTTTTACTACAAAAAATTTATTTAGCATAAATGAAACCATAAAACTACAGAATTCAGATAAAAATAGTTGATGATATTTGCACAGGTGCAACACCAGCTGATGGTCCATTACATCTTTTGAATGAGAAATTGATAATACCACAGCCACCTAACTAGTTTACTGCACAACCAATAGATGGCTTTCTGTATAGAGTATTATCAATTTGTTTGTTTATGCTGCACTTGTTCATAATAGTCTTCCTTGATTTCAAGATTATTTTGCTTAAATGTAACCCTAGTTATGCCTACTAACAGTGCATTATTGTATTGCTAATAACATGGTATGGCCATAACAAATGAAAATTGGCTAATGAAATTGTTTATAAATCTAGACATTATAGGTGTATAACTAGTGGGGTAAAGGTGTGTTGATTATTACTAACAGGAAATCAGATGGTGAACTAATAAAGACGCAACACTAGTTTACTCGGTGAATTCACAAATCAGAGATTTCTGTCTGCGCCACATCCTGCGTATATCCTGGCAACACCTCCTACCGAATGTGGTGGTCCAATCGCAGTGCCACATCACTTCCCCCCTGTTGGCTCTTCTCACAAGACACCTTCGTTTGGCTGGTCATGCCTGTTTCGCTGTCAATGAGGTGATCTCATCAGAGAAGCTATCGTGTAGATCCTCCTCAGGAATGGAAGAAGTGATGCGACGGCCAACTAAAAACGTGGCTCAGAATTGTTAAGCAATGTACCGAACTGGTTCTGGGTCCAAAAATCTACAGTGTTTGCCATTGGAACCATGACTGACTGTTGATAGTGTCAACATTGGTGATGGATTGCTGAGCTTGATCGGCTTTCGTACAAGATGCGGTAAATTCATTGGAAGCAGCCAGCTTAACCAATCGAGAGTGAATGCCACTTCAAGAAGAGGCAAGAACACTGGTTTAACCATTTTGTCATACCATTCGATTTTACTAGCCAATTTCCATTTGTTAATGCCATACCATGTTATTGGCAATATACTAGTATACTTCGATAGAATTTAGTTTTAAAATTTCTTAATCCAGTACAGACAACTTATAATATGAAGAATCTTTAATTAATCATCAAAACCGGAACATCTTTAAGGCAAATAACTTATATTTTAATTGAAGAATATAATAAGAGTTACAACTAAAATTTTATTCTTTTTACTGTACAGAATTTTATTCTTTGTACTTTAAAGAATTTTCAAACAATTAACACTTTAATTTTTTTTCTAATTAAAATTGGTATCTGTAAAATTTTTGCAAACAGAAAATTGATATTTTTATTCAAAATAAGAATTCATATTGGTGAATAATAACACTATTAGTGTTATTATTCACCAATATGAATTCTAGAGGGGATATTTTCATTGAAAGCAGTTTTTTAACGAGTGTGCTGATTAAATAAACAAACACTCCCATGCAACTCATTGCTCGTCATCTGAAGCAAACTTCCTACGTAATAAAACAACAAATTTATTTATTTTTAATTTCATCTTTTCTTTTTATGTTGACAATTTTTTAAAAAAGTTTGTTACATATTTATTAAGCTTTTACATGTAAAGGGTTGTTTGTTTTTCTTTTGGGATTTTCAAACACTCTCTTGACATTATGAAATAAAAGTTACAGAACACCAAATAACTTTCGTTTTTTTCTCATCGTTTTTTTTTTTTTTAAATATTGTGTTAGAAAAATAAAAATCGAATGAAATACACAAGCCTAATAAAAGTTTGTTATGTATTAGGCTTTTGATCTACATGCAGAACGTTGTCTGTTTTTTTTTTTGGGGGGGGGGTGTTCAAACATTTTCTTGAACTTAGTTACGAAATAAAAGTTACAAAACACCAATTTTTTTCTTTTCTTTCTTATCATTTTTTTTTTAATGTTGTGTTAGAAAAAAAAATCAATTAAAAAAAACAAACCTAATAAAAGCTTGTTATGTATTAGGCTTTTGATCTACATGCAGAAGGTTGTCTGTTTTTTTTGGGGGGGGGGTGTTCAAACACTTTCTTGAACTTATTTACGAAATAAAAGTTACAAAACACCAATTTTTTTCTTTTCTTTCTTATCATTTTTTTTTAAATGTTGTGTTAAAATCAATTAAAAAAAAAAATCAATTAAAAAAAAAATCAATTAAAAAAAAAACAAGCCTAATAAAAGCTTGTTATGTATTAGGTTTTTGGTCTACATGCAGAACGTTTTTTTTTTTTTTTTTTGATGATGTAGGGTGGGGGGTTTCAAACACTCTCTTGGACTTACTTAGAGTACACTTTTTGTGATTCTAAGGCGGTGCGGAACTCTTTAAGGGACACAGATCCATCTTTGTTGATATCAAAATCCTGATTTAGCAAAAAGAAAAATTAATTGAAGAAAAGAAAAAGAAAAACAAAATAAAAGCCACGGGGAAGGGGATTGACATATTGTTGATTCAACAGGTTGCGTTATTTCACCTGTATCACCTGCAAAACATCTCGAGCCCTGCAAGTTCTTTTAAGCTGCACTAGTTCGGCAATAGAGGGTAGTTGTCTACTTTTGTATTAGGATAAAAGAGAGTTATGCTCTTTGTGTTCTTAGAGTGATCTCCCTTGCTTGTCGTTGTGGATTATTGACTGGAAAACAAAGATAGAAGTTTTGATAAACAACCGTGTGCCTGTAACGGGAGTTATGTGAAGGGTGACATACGGCATAATCATGTTGACTCATCAGATCACTGAAGTTAAGCAACGTTGAGCCTAGATAGTACCAGATGGGTGACCATTTGAGAATTCTAGGTGCTGTATGTACTCTCTACTTATCTTGACATATCAGTCGTCCTGAACATCCACTTGCCACTGGTATTTATCAATGCCAACTCAGGAGACGTGTGGTTGGAGAGTGTGCAACTCTTGCCACAAAAATTCCATGCGGAAGCACCCTTACAGTGGGTATCCATAGTCTGTCAAGTCTGAAGGAAGCTATCACGTGAAAGGTAAATCACTATCCAACTCCATATTTGCAGATGGTTGTGTCAGGTTTTGTAACCTCCATTTGATCATAACAACTTTTGATTGCCCTATTCCTCTTCTTGGGTGGCTGAATGTTTTCCACTGAACCCATGGTGATTCTACTCCAGGAGAGAGAACTCCAGAAGAGAAAAAGTTTCATATGTCAGTAGAAGACGGTCATTTTCTAGTCATTTGGTCTCCAGCTATAAGCTGACCTCTTCCTGAGATGCTGTTATGGGCTGAACATGATTGATGAGACTTCTTGACTACAGTAGTTTGGTCAAAGGTACATATCCATTGGGGAAATGGCATTTATCATGGGTAGTATTTCTAATCTTGGTAACTTCTAGTGTCAGTTAAAACAAAAATTTGGTTTGATTGCCATTTGCTTTTGAAATTTATAAAATGAATAAATAAATAAATAAAATAAAAATTAAGCTAAAAAAAAAATAAAAATACCCAAATAACGTGCATTTTCTTTTTTTATTGTATATATTTTTTCATCGTTGTGTGTTCTTGAAGCATGTGGTTGTATGACAGTTTCACGTTTATCCGTCTTTGTTACACAGCACTTTGCATTACAAGTGGAACGTGCCAGATCTTTCAGGTTGCACTGGTTAGGCAGTAAAGAACAAACAAGGCAATGTTGCATCGTATGGCCCTCGTATCTACATTCACAGATAGTTGGGTCAGCTTCATAGGCCCATCTCTCAATATTTTAATTACCTCATTCCTATTCTCAGATATTTAAGCATCCACGACTGTATCCACACTGTTTCTGAATCAATAGGGAATGTTTCAGAAGGAGTGATTTCCATGTCAGTAGTAGAGGGGGAGGTGCAGTCTGTTTTTTTTTGTTCATATGTTGCTATGGCTGGAAGGAAGCTTTACCTTGACTTCAGTTATTGGATTAGAGGTTCATGTCTGTGTAAGAGATAACCTTCATCATCTCTATTGGCTGGCGACTTGCTGTTAAAAAATAAATTTAGTTTGCATTTCTGAATTTTTTTAGATGAGTATTGGTTATTAATATTATTTGGAACCTTCGGACTACTGTTTTCATCTTGAGTGTCATTTTCACAACGTTACAGCTGATGTAACCGCCGATCTTCTCAGGTCTATCTTGTCGAACTCTAGAATGTTTCCGTCGAATTCGGGAATTAGAACAGAATTTTAAATGAAACC
The DNA here is from genome assembly GCF_053919585.1 of Euprymna scolopes. Taxonomy (NCBI): domain Eukaryota; kingdom Metazoa; phylum Mollusca; class Cephalopoda; order Sepiida; family Sepiolidae; genus Euprymna; species Euprymna scolopes. The sequence continues at coordinate 19,184,718 of NC_136513.1, read as the reverse complement.
CTTTATTTACTTCTCGGAGGTAGCATGCTCTCATTCTGTCAGCCACGACTGGATAGAGGTTCTAAGTAATTTGCAATTGTATTTTTTGGTCGTCCACATTGAGAATTGAACCTTCAATCTTCAGGAGAATATGTCTTTTACAATTTATTTTTCAAGTATTCTAAATTTCTTTGAAATTTGTCAAAAAGATATCCATTGTAGAAGTCTGAAGAAAAAAAAAATAGCCCAAATAATCTATATTTTATATTTTTTATCGTATATATATATTTTAAATATACCACTATGGTCATCTGATTATTTGTTTATTACTTGTAATATATTCACTGAAACCGCATGCTAGGTTTTTGTTGTCATGTCTGGTTTTTGTAGTAGTTGTAAAGGTAGTGGCAAGGTGTAGAGATCGTCTGACTCTCATTTCCTCTCTGTTGCAGCCATCTTCTTCTTTAGCTTAGTAATTGTTCTGCCTTTCTCTGTCAGCTGTGTATAGTAATCCACATAATACAGTCATGTCTCTTCGTTTTGTTTTCTCTTTAAATTCCTCCAAAGATGAATATTCATTAGCAATAACGCAAGGAAGATTTGAGCAGCTTTTCTGTCAAGTTGACTTTCTGTGAGGTCATTTCCTTAAACAGGTTAGCTAAATTCTTTGCGGAGATTTCCGATACGTAGTTTGATTTAAAAATGGAAAATTTATTTTCTACATCATTCTAACACACTTCGCATCGAGTACAAGCATATGAAAACAAATATCATTATTTAGTTTCTAAAATAAAAGTACCAAAAGAAAATCTTTATCAACATCAGATAAAAATTGAATTTGGTCATCATTATTTTTAGAGACATGAATTATTTAAAAGGAAATGAAGTTGGGAAATTAGTCAAAAACAATTTATTTGTGGCATATTTTTATTAAAAATTTAAATATGGAAAATCTGTATTATTGGAATTGTCGGACTACTGTTCTCATCTTGTTTTTTTTTATTCTCACAACGTTTCGGCCGATCTAACATCCGACCTTCTTATATTACCAATCATTGCAATAATACAATCAAAAATAAATTAAAAAAATAAAATAAAAAATTTATTATGAGAAAAGATAAAATAAATAAATAAATAAAAATGGTTACACGTTCTTTTTAATATTTGATGAATGGAAAATGGTGAATAATGAAGGCAGGAATAGGAAACGAAGGATGAATGAATTCTGAATCTGTAATATTCAGATTTAGCAAGCATTTCTAGGACTGAAACCTTTTAGAAACTTTGTAATTCTTATTAAGATAATACTGTTGTCACTAAGAAACATGGAAGAGGGAATATTTCTGTACTGTTAGCAAAGGGGTCTGTTTCTTTGGATGTATTTTATGGATGATCTATATAAATTTTTAGCTTGCATAGTGTTATTAATGCTGAATGTATACATACATACATACATACATATATATATATATATATATATATATATATATAATATAAAGCTGAATGGGTGTGTGTGTGTGTGGTCACGAATAGGCTCCTATATGGTTGACTATTTTAAAAAACTGATTACATATAATGATAGATGTATCGAGCCATAGGAATGAGTATGTTTGATCTGGCAGAACGGTGGTTCATTAAAATTGTGGGGTCTGCATTCGCGCCTGGTCCACAAAGTATGGAAATAAAAAATTAAAAAATTAAAAAAAACGTTTACAAGTGTTTTTGATATAGATGTACATAAGAATACTTTGATAAGTATGTTTTAACTTAAATAGGGATGGTATAATAAAATTGTGAGGTCTGCGTTCGCACCTGGCCTCCATAGAATGGAAATAGGCACAAACTTTAATAAAGACTTTTCATATCTACCTGTGTAAGTATATTTTGATAATTATGTTTCTGTTTGAAGAAATATGGTACAATAAAATTATGGGGTGTTCGTTCGCACCTGACCTCCATAGAATGGAAAGTTTAACAAGGTTTTTTCATATAGATCCACAGAATATTGTGATTAGTGTTTCAGTGTGAACAGGTATGCTATAATAAATTATGAGGTTTATCTATATTATTTTTACTTTCATTATATGTTGCTTTGATTTTGATACCCCCAAATTCGAAGCTATCTCTTTACAACCCTTCCTTTTCATAACCTATAATACTTTCATAAATCAGAGTCCATTTTCTGTAGGCTGTTTTTGAACCCAGTCAACGGCGGGTACTTTTGCTAGTATATATATATATATATATATATATATATATATATATATATATATATATATATATAGCAAAAATGGTAATTAGTAAAAATCTGAAGAGAGTGCTCAATACTATTGCATAGCAAGTATATCTATTTTTTATTACTGTTTTAACTGCTTAGTTACACGTTTCGATTACCGAATTATATATATATATATATATATATATATATATATATATATATATATATATATATATAAGGAACAAACCAAGTTTCTCCTTCATCACCGTTTCGTCTTTATTTCCAGATTCCTCTGAATGAGTGAAATTAAGAAAAAAAAAACAAAAAACACCAGTACAATTATTTGAAAATATATTTTTGATGTAATGAAATGTGTGATCCTGTTCCATTTCAGAAACGGAAAAAATCGTTGGAAATTTAAAAAAAGGAAGGGGGAAATAGCGTGGTGAAAGAGAGTAAGATTTTTTTTTTTATAACGTCATATAGCCGTTAATATATTTAAAAAGATATGATGCAATTCATATTCTTTTTGGAACAAATGTGTCCGTTATAATTCAAATATGGATGTGAAATGAAAAAAATTGTATTTTTTATGTAATTTATTGACTGATTATATGTATTAATTATTATATGTATTAATTATTATAGGAGGTGTTTTCTATCGTGCGAGAGAGTTAATCTATGTCTAAAATCAAATTATGTTCTTTTAATAGAAGTTTACTTATTAATGGCGCTACATTATAGAAATCTCCATGTTGTTTAATTGTGCTTGAATTTGCGATAAGCGCTGATTCAACCGTCGTGGTTTATTTGAAATAAATTTAACTATTTTTGCTTGTTTGAAGACAAAAGGGCAGTGTTGTACTTTGTCCCGAAAATGTTCGATAACTCTTGGCGGTTCACAATTTACTATGACACCGTCTAAGCAGGTACGCGTTCATATTAATTTGATTTTATGCAATTGAATAAAATACACCGTCTAAAAAGCACGCGGTCGCTTTTTCATTAAAGTTTCGATAAATTTGCACGTTTTTTTTTAATACGCACGTTAAAGTTATTTCAAGTTATTACAAATACACAATTAATTTATTTAATTTGCACGTTTTAATTTTTTAAGTTCTTTCTAGTTATTACAAATTAATTAATTTATCTTTATATTATTTATTTATTTTTTATTTATCTGTTCAATATAAGAACAGAAATTGTTAACCGTGTGTTAACAATTGCCGAAATACATGAAACGAGTTGGACATTTGCAAAGTTTACCGAAGTCATTGGAACTGATCAGACGCTGCAGCTTCTTTAGGCCTGATACGGAATACCAGCGTATGCCAAAGTTGCAACAATCGTAGGGTTCTGCATAAACGGTCAAAACCTTCTGATGGATATGTGTGGAATTGTCCCTCAGATTCTTGCAAATCCACAGCCACTGTCAGGAAAGGCTCCTTCTTCGAAAGAAGCCGCTTGCCAATAAGTAAGTTGCTGACATTAATATTCTGGTGGAGCATGGAAATGATCCAGCGCAGAATAAAAGATGAATTCGGTGTATCGGAACACACAATAGTTAACTGGATGTCTTTCATCCGAGAAGTCTGTGAAAAAGATATCATAGACAACCCAACTGGGTGGAATGCAAATAGACAAATGTACCAAAAGAAGTTGAGATCGACGAGTCTCTATTCTTCGGAAGGAAATATAATAGAGGGAGAGCAAAAAATGGAGTGTGGGTTTTTGGAGCCGTAGAAAGAGGAAGTAGTCGATGCAACCTTACAGTGGTAGAACGAAGGGATCGGGACATGCTACTTCCAATTATAAGATCTTGGATTCTGCCAGGGACCAGGATCATCAGTGACGGATGGGCGGCCTACGGAAGTATGCCCAGCAGTCACGATAAGGTGCTCCACGAACAAAATTTCATAAATCCAGTAGACTCATTAGTCCACACACAAACTGTGGAGGGATTTTGGTCCCACATAAAAAGAAAACTTAGGAGAGTTAGCGACAAATGAGAATTTGTTCCACTAATCTCATGGAAGAGTTGTGGAGACGACGTGAGAAGGAGCACGCATTTCCTCGCATCATTAAATGCATTCGAGAGCAATATGCTTAAACAAATGTTCTTAAATAATTATCATTTTATTCAATATTTTGTTTGTTCGTGTTAAATAAATTTTATTCAATATTTTTCATTTTTTAATGTCTATGCAAAACTGCACAAGTACCATTTTATTCAATATTTTGTTTCGAGAGCAAGATGCTTAATAAAAATGTTCCTGTTAAATAATTTTCGTGTTATTCAATATTTTGTTAGTTCGTGTTAAATAATTTTTATTCAAAAACTTAATACAATTGTCATTTTATTCAATATTTTGTTTGTTCGAAATTAATTTATTTGTAATAACTTGAAATAACTTTAAAAAAATTAAAACGTGAAAATTAAAAATAAATTAAATAATTTTGTATTTGTAATAACTTGAAATAACTTTAACGTGCGTATTAAAAAAAAAGTGCAAATTTATCGAAACTTTAATGAAAAAGCGTCGGGTTATTTATTCAAATTCGTCTGCGTAAAATCAAATTAATATGAACGCGCACCTGCTTAGACGGTGTCATAGTAAATTGTGAACCGCCAAGAGTTATCGAACATTTTCGGGACAAAGTACAACACTGCCGACAAAAGTATGATTATGCTTCAATGAATGAGAGAATAATGCATTCAGAATATAAGCTTTGCACATACAAAAATTTTATACTGAAGATAATCTAGTATTTAAATAATATTATGGTTTAGTGTATTCATTAAAATATTGACTTCTCTGAAACAGCTGTAAACAGTTATAATACCTTTGCGTATGCTCTTTATTTGGAAGTTGATTTCGAAAATGCTTTAAGTCGTGAATGGGCACACACACATAAACATATAACATTTTTGAAAATAACAGATAAAGGAAAACATTCTGAAACATATATATATATATATATATATATATATATATATATATATATATATATATATATATACTCGGGGTTTTTTATTCAAAAGTAATGGACTAATGAATTCAACGAGGTTGTTAGATAGTGCTCAATAAAAAGAGCTGATAATACTTGTTTATTGTTATACAAACATGGTCACATCCTGCTGCTACAAATAGCCACTTGTTTCAATCAAACAACAGATATCATCAGGCAGCGACTTGACTATTCAAAAGTTCAATGAATAACCTATTCATTGAACTTTTGAATAGTCAAGTCGCTGCCTGATGATATCTGTTGTTTGATTGAAACAAGTGGCTATTTGTAGCAGCAGGATGTGACCATGTTTATATAACAATAAACAAGTATATATATATATATATATATATATATATATATATATATACACACGAAAATATACAGATACATATACATGTATCCATGCACATGCAACCTATATTTATGTGCTGTAGTGTTGGGTTCACTTGTATCCTGCTAAACAATTCCATCTGCTTTAGTTTGAATAATAATAATAATAATAATAATAATAATAATGCTGCAAAGGTTATCGAAAGAGGTGGAGACTACTGGAAGTCTGGGGAGACTTGTTGTCACTCAGACTCCAGGGAACACCACAAGTTGTTCTCAAAGAGCAATCTTGGATGCTTGCTTGTGTGACCACTCCTAGTGAGTAAGTGATGATGATGATGATGATGATGATATCAATTATGATAAAAATAAATTCTTCCTGTGACCACCATTATGTTCACCTACTCAACAAATAAGAAAGACTTCTACAGACAACAGATCAAATTAAGGTGGCACCTAGTGCCAGAACAGCACAACATCTTGACATTTAGAGGTCAAAGGTTAGTCATACACACCGACAATACATTTTCTGTGATTCCATAAGTTGTCTGAACTCTTTCACTGATATGAATCCATCCCGATTTGTATCATAATCCTATTTCGTTTCAGGGGTTTCAAATAAGAAGAGAGAAAAAAAGGATAAATCATGAAGAAATACATATGTATATAAACGTGTTTTACATATACTGTGCATTTCTTTTTTGGTTAACTGAGATACTTCTCCGGCATAAAATTAAATTTATAAATATCATTTTAAATGCTATTTACTATGATAAGATGTGTTGATTGAGAAATGCTCTGCCTAATTATTATAGTGTTTGGATAATGGAGCCGGGCAATACCGGGTTTCCCAAAAATAACAAGCGGAACAAAGAACAGGATGGCCTCTAAAGAAAAGAGTTACAGTTTATGACCGGTGACGTAGAATAACGTAAGTCGAATAAAACAAACAATGGGAATTCCAACTACAATGATAATAAAAACAAATTGTTATGAGGAGTTATGAAGAGAAAGTCCTCTGGTCAATAGAGAGTTGTTTGCATATTTTCGTCATCGCCATCGTCCTTAATTAACACCCCATCTCCCCCTCTCTCTCTGTCTCCATAACCACAGGCTCAAAATGTCAAATAAATTGCATTTTGTTTTTTATATCAACAAAAGGAATCTTTCGTTTTGTTATTGAAAACATGAGGCTATTTTTTTTTTTAATACATACATTTCCATGCTCACTTATTATTATCTGTTTTGTTTATTCTTATAATCTTATAATGAGAATTATGTATACATGTATAAACTGAGGCATTTATTAGATATAGTAGATTAGTGGGATAAGACAATTAGAAATGGTAACAATGAAATGAGGAGATAAATAGAACCGCTTCTTACCAAGAATGCCTCTGATGAGGTGATATTTTTCATTTTCAAGAAAATATCAAAGAACTTTAAGATCATCTGCAAAACAAACAAACAAAAAAATAATGAGAAATAATTTTTTTTATTAAAGAAAATTCAGATTTATTTTTCTGTACTATTACTATGTTTTTTATACACAGAATACAAGCTAAGAGTGAACCTGGTTTTGATTTAATATAAATAAAGCAAGATATAAGTAAAAAAAACCCAAAAAGAATGAATAAAAATCAAGAAGGAAACGATAACTCTTACTAAAGGACTATGACAAATTTCCCTTATGTTGATTTTTCTTTTAAGGTGACTATTTAAAAAGTTTCTACATATTAGAAAACTACTAGATCAGGTTGATGTTACATATGTGTTCATACATTATTTAACTGGCATAATTGTTCTTGGAATTTATGTAGTTTGGATTTGTATCGGTTATTCCTCTTAGTTATTTTTTTCTTTTAAGGTGACAATTTAAAAGTTTCTACATCTTAGAAAACTACTAGATCAGGTTGATGTTGCATATGTGTTCATTACGTTATTTAATTGGTATGATTATTCTTGGAATTTATGTAGTTTGGATTTGTATTGGTTATTCCTCTTAGTTAATTTTTTCTTTTAAGGTGACAATTTAAAAGTTTCTGCATATTAGAAAACTACTGGATCAGGTTGATGTTGCATATGTGTTCATTACGTTATTTAATTGGTATGATTATTCTTGGAATTTATGTGCATTCCATTTGTTGCTGTTGCATTCAGATGCAATTTAACCATTAATTTAAAGTGGTTTATTATATTCAAATAAAGAACACATTAATATATCATGCTAATTTCTTTTAATATCATTGTTGTTAAACCATATGTACATCCGTACTAAAATTCTTGAAGAGGACCAAACTGTTGTGGGTTTGTAAATTAAAATAAAAAAATATTCTTCAATATCGTCAAGAATGAGAGTTCTATAGGAACGTTGTTTTAATTTGAATATGAATCAAGTGCACTTGAAACCAAATCACAGCATAATATTAGGAAAATAAACAAATATTTTACTTGTTTGAAATTTATCACAAATATATTTCAGAGGTAGACTCCATCTTCAGTGTGGTGTTTTGTTTCTATACAGACTTCTTTTTCCAAATTTACAACATGGCAAGCAAGAAGAAAAGGAAAACCCCCCAAAAAAACACCATACTGAAGATGGAGTCTACCTCTGAAATATATTTGTGATAAATTTCAAACAAGTAAAATATTTGTTTATTTTCCTAATATTACATTGTGATTTGGTTTCAAGCGCACTTGATGCGTATTTTATTCTCCAATATTTTTTATTAAACGAGTTCAGTTATAATTATAGAAGTGTCACCCTTATAACAGCACAAACCCACTCATATGGACCTCGTGGGACACTGACTTTGACATGCATGATATTGAGGACAGGTTTTATAAAACCTGTCCTCATAATTTCCATCTCGTAGATAGATGACACTCAAATGTCAACAATTAACAGAGATTGTAAGCTAAATGCCAATATTGTTTTGGACTTACCTCCACATTTCCTGAAGATTCTACCAGGGTGTCAACCATCTGCTTACCAATTGGCCCATGCATTACGTTACCTGGTCAAAAAAGTGGCAAAATTAATTAATATTCAGCCTAACCCGGATATAAGATACCATAATATAAGAACAACAATGTTAGAGAGATTTTCTCTAGAAAAGCATTTCATCCAAGGCATGAAAATTGTTAAATAAAATGTTTTTGCTATAGGCTTTAAAAATAAAGGTACAAGATTCAATTTGAAATTTATTTATCTTCAAAGTGCACTTTTACAAATTTTACAAAGTAAGGTATAAAAATTTAATTTAAATTGAATCAAAAAATTACCTTGGATTTATTTTATGTAATGTACATTCTGCTGCACTTTAAAAAAAAAAAAATCATTGAAAATTTTATATCTATATCATTAATTGCTAGATGAAAGATAATGTTTTTAAATTGCAAAAAAAAAAAAAATGCACATTACATAAAATAAATCCAGTAGTCCTCGCCAGCGAAAGTCTTTGTTATTGTTATTCCATTATTATTATTATTTAAAACATTTTGTGTCTTGCACTTTCGCGTGAGGACTTAAAGTGTATGTATTAAAGTTAAATTCTGTAGATTAAAATATACATAAAGATATATTCTTAAGAATTTATTATTTAAAACAAGGAATATATCGAAAAGAAGTATATTTATTTCCTTAATTCATGGATTTTCAATAATAGCTCATGTCATCAGAGGAAATGAAATGCAATTATCAAAATTATCAGCTATGAATAGACATATATTTAGCTCATCAGCACATACATTGAAAAAGTTACTTAAAAGGTATTTAAACGTCATAAATAAAGGATATCATACAGCCTGGCCAATCCAACGTTAAGATGAGTTCAATTAACTTTAACTTTTTGCCTAGGATCGTCTTGAAAATATTATCTCACTGTAATATTTAATAGGACAATAATTCACTTGATTATCTAATCTGTAATTTAACTCATTTATATATATATATATATATATATATATATATATACAGTGTGTGTGTGTGATATTTTATTCAATTTAGGTAAACAAAATTACCATAAGTCGCTACAATAAATTTACTGTTTCAATCTAAAAAAACATCATCAGGTGACAATAAACCTTGGGTTTTACTTGAGGTCAGCTAGAGTAAAACTGGAGGTTTATTGTCGCCTGACAATGTCTTTTCTGACTGAAACAGTAGATTTATTGTAGCGACTTATGGTAATTTTGTTTACCTAAATTGAATAAAATATTACCCTGCTCTTTTTATTGGTCACTATCAACAATTTTTTTTATTAACCGCCTGCTTGCTGTGTAACTGGCTCACAAGCTGTTTTTTTTTACATTTTAAAGGGCAGGTAACTCCTTTGGTATGTTTGGTCTATCTTGTTATATGGTTGTGAAAGTTGGACTATCTGCCTCCTCCCCCTCCAATAGCGCAGAAATTTGGTTTGTGAGACAAATACTAGGTGTCGTTTGGAAAGATCACATTTCTAATGAGGAAATATGAACTAAATCTGGATGCACTAAAAGAATGCTGATGGAAATTATGATAAAAACACAAATGACCTTCTTAGGACATATTTACCATCAAAGAGGCATAGAACATTTGGTATTGATTGGTAGAATGCCAGGATCAAAAACTGCAAGGTCGATCATGATGCACTTTTATAGGTAACGTGATCGATTGGATGGGATTATTGTCAAAAGCTAAGCTGTTTTAGGCTATGGATAGCCAACCACATTAGGGAGCCATGGTCGCCAATGTTGTTAAACGGCAGGCCCACTGATGATGATGAAATCCTTTGGTAGTTACGCCCCTTTGATTGAAACATTACAGGAAGCGTGCAGCTAGCATTTTGTATGCGAGATTCGCATATACATACACACTTAATATCTCATTCTATTGTATTTAACTTATTTCTTTTCATACACTTTTTTTCTTTCTTTACTTTCTTTTCTTCTGCTGCTGCTGCTGATTATTATAGTTATAAAACTTAAGGGATTTCTTTTTCTTTTTTAATTTGGAGTTTTCAATTTTTATTAGGAGGCAAAATTATCAATGAAATTTGTTGAAAGGATAAAAACAAAATAAATATGTGAGAATTGTTTCTTTTCCTTTACCTTCAAGCATGGAGAGCAGCATGATCATCATTTCTTTTTGTAGGTTCATAAATTCCCTGAGTAGTTCTAATTGTTCAAAATCCTGAAAAAGAAGAAAAAAATCTTATATTCTACAAAAGTGGGAATGTGTGTGTGTGTATGTGTAAGGACACTTCTCAACCTATATACTCACTAAATTTTTAATCTACAGACTTGATATTTTGGTACATAGGTTATTCAGACATGTGGAAAACTTTTTAATCAGTTTTCCTCCAGAAAAAGGGCTTCTAAGGAGTCAAAATTGAAAAAATTGGTATGTAGGAGTTATGGAGTTTTTCTCTGTTTGCTAACTGTTTCATGATTGCGCATGCGTAAATAGTCCACGTTACGGATTCCTTATGTGAAGTATAAGTCAGTTGGAAAACATCTATTTAAAGAGTCTGTCATGCTGGCCGAATGGTTATTGTACTCGACTCATCGTCTCGTCTTTAGGTTTTGGTTTCAATCTCAGCTTGAGTATTTTTTGCGTTTTTTTTTTGCTTACAAAAAGTGAAAGATTTAGAAAAAATATAATACTCGCATGCACATGTTTCAGTTCCTGTATTAAAATATTCATGCATATTTTACGACCGGGCAACGCCGGGCGGCCTGCTAGTAAATAGCTAAAACACAAATCGGACATGTCTTTTTTTTTTTTTTTTTTTTTCAAACTGTCTTTTGTCAAAAAATATTCCAAAGAACCAATCAATAAAATCATTTCTTAGACACATACAAAAAAAAATATCCACAGTTTTTGCTACCAAAACAAGTAAATCAAATTGCAAATACTGATACAACTTTTGAACTGGACAAAACTTGACTCTTACCGCCGCAGAATTACAAGGGGCATTCAATAAGGAATGCCTTCATTATAACAATGAGGATGAGTCTCCTTGCTGCTTTGGCTGCTTGGAGACTTGGGTAGAAAGTATGAGTCAAGAATCCATCCTTCACAATCAGTTCGACAAGTGCAGGGCCAGGAACTGGTTCAATACCTGTAAGCTGCCTGAGTATTACTTAGGAGGTCCACTCTCTTAGGCTTTGCCAACCGACTTTCGAGTGAGGCAAGTTTATTGCTTGTTTCTTGAGGCGCCCTTACTGGGAAATGCAGATGGAGACGCACAGGCAATTTTTACTATGCCGGAGTGCCCCTCGTTTAGGGATGCTGGCTGGACATTCCCACTTTCTGACTTTGTGTCACATCATGCTGAAGTGGGCAACAAGTTAATGTCTACCCTTGACACTGATATTCTTTACAATGGAATTCTTCTGTTGACTATTGCATCATTGTCTGTTTGCCATCACACAACTTACCTTGGATAATTTATCCTGCATCTGGGCAAATATGTACAAGAAACCACCAACGGCATCCCACAACCTACTGTGGGCTAATGCCAATTGATTTTGGGCACAAGGACCCTGAAAAATTAAAAGAAATGAAAAAATTTGAATTAAAGACATAAACTTTATAATTGATCTGTCTCTTTCTCAAGTCTCTTTCTCTCTCTCTCTCTCTCTCTCTCTCTCTCTCTCTCTCTCTCTCTCACACGCACACACACACATAAATGAAATAAGAATTACAATTAAGTTTTCAAAGATAATCTAAAATAGCAAACTTAAAATATATTATAAATATTAAAGGCTTAATATTTATAAAATAATCCTAACCAGATGTAAAAGTAACTCCGCAGATTAAGGACAATCCACTTAATCTGTGTTTCCTTTTTGAAAATTAAATATGTTTTTAACTCTTCTTAAAGTGTTTTAACATGTTTTATTAATTCTTTGTTCTTATATATATATATATATATATATATATATATATAAGAAAACAAATTTAAGACCGTAGATTAGATTTTACATGAATCTATTGTTCAACAGGATACTCAAATAAGATATATTAAAATTTCCTTAATCCATGGAGTTTCAACGAAATGTGTTCTTCTCATCAGAGGAAAGATATTAGCAAATGAATATTATAGCGAAGCTATTAATTTGCTGGTACTGGCATTAATGGGAACAGCATTATATGAAAACTAGTCATAAATGTAAAAAAAAAAAAGTTTTTAGTGCAAAGAGTTCATAAAAAGGAGAAAAGAAATATATATATATATATATATATATATATATATATATATATATATATATATATACACCCATAACATTAAAAGTAGCCCAACATCTCTAATCTTTCTCTTAATAACCATCTAACACCACAAGACAAAATGCAATTCTTTTTCCAACAAGATGGCGCTACATGTCACAAGTCTCACAGATCACTGACACGAGTTCATGACATGTTTACGGAAGAGAGAACAATAAGCAAAGGGTTATGACCACCACGTTCCCCCGGACTTGCAATCATGTTATTTTTATCTTTGGAAGACTTTAAAACAAGAAGTTTATGCAAATAATCCTCACAATCTAGACCAACTAAAGGAGAACATTAGCAACACTATTCGGAGAATCACCACAGAAGATGTATAGGCAGTATCTGCAAACGTTGTTAAACGTGCCCAGAAATTTATAGATATCAATGGGAAGCACTTCCAACATTTCCATGAAATTTATAGATATCAATGGGAAGCACTTCCAACATTTCCATGAAATTTATAGATATCAATGGGAAGCACTTCCAACATTTCCATGAAATTTATAGATATCAATGGGAAGCACTTCCAACATTTCCATGTAATTTATAGATATCAATGGGAAGCACTTCCAACATTTCCATGAAATTTATAGATATCAATGGGAAGCACTTCCAACATTTCCATGAAATTTATAGATATCAATGGGAAGCACTTCCAACATTTCCATGAAATTTATAGATATCAATGGGAAGCACTTCCAACATTTCCATGAAATTTATAGATATCAATGGGAAGCACTTCCAACATTTCCATGTAATTTATAGATATCAATGGGAAGCACTTCCAACATTTCCATGAAATTTATAGATATCAATGGGAAGCACTTCCAACATTTCCATGTAATTTATAGATATCAATGGGAAGCACTTCCAACATTTCCATGAAATTTATAGATATCAATGGGAAGCACTTCCAACATTTCCATGAAATTTATAGATATCAATGGGAAGCACTTCCAACATTTCCATGAAATTTATAGATATCAATGGGAAGCACTTCCAACATTTCCATGAAATTTATAGATATCAATGGGAAGCACTTCCAACATTTCCATGAAATTTATAGATATCAATGGGAAGCACTTCCAACATTTCCATGTAATTTATAGATATCAATGGGAAGCACTTCCAACATTTCCATGAAATTTATAGATATCAATGGGAAGCACTTCCAACATTTCCATGAAATTTATAGATATCAATGGGAAGCACTTCCAACATTTCCATGAAATTTAAGCAATAAAAGAATGTCCTCCTCTCTATTACATTTACTGGGCTACTTTTAAGCGGACCACTCTGTATATTGTTTTTTCTTGTTTTTTTTTTTTTTACATGGTGATCACCACTTATCAAGACCCGGAAGCCACTCGGAGATAAGGGTTATGACGTGTACAGTAATCAATGGGATAGTATCGTAGCAATCGTTAGTATTGGAGATTTGATAAAGTGTCTTACTTAAGGAGACGGTTCATCAGGAATTTGTTTATGTTGGACTTGAAAACATCCAAGTCAGGTGGGAAACAGGCAAACATAAGAGAGTTTCACAGGTGTGCACTTCTAAGAAATAAGCTTTGTTCATGGAATTTATGTTTTGATTTAGGCACAGATAAAAAGTGGGGAAAATTATTCACAGTGGTTTCAGAAAAGATTGGCGAGGAGGGACCAGTCTATTTTGTACTCTGTCAAGGCAGAATAGGCTGTTTATAGCAGCTCCTGCCCAGATGTGGCAGCAGTACTCCATCCTTGGACGTACTTGGCCTTTATATAGATAGAGAATTGCATCAGTAGTGAGATATCTTCTAGAGCAGTAGAAGGATCCCACCATTTTCCCAGCGACCTTGGCAACAGACTTGATGTACGTGTTCCATTTCAGATCAGGAGTAAAGGTCAAACCCAGAAGCTTGTCAAAACATGGAGCCTCCCCAAGACGAGAGCCCTCCATTTCAATTGATGCCAGATGGAAATCAGGGCATTGATGATGTAAAGATAGGAGCTTGGTTTTAGATGCATTAAAAGTAACCAGCCACCTCTTCCCCCACTGTACCACGCGCTAAAGATCAGAGAAGAGAGAATCAAAGAGAATTTTGTCATTTATGGCCTTTGATGTGTTGTCATAGATGGTCGTGTCATCAGCATAGATGTCAACGAATAATTTAAGTATGTGTTTGGGGAGATCATTGATGTAGATCAGGAAGAGAGTTGGGCCTAACCTCTGAGGACTCCAGCCTTAATACTCTGGGCCTCTGATTTCTACCCATTAACCCATATATTATGTTCGTTAATCCACGTTTTATTGCATTCATTCCAAAATTTCCGTTGTTAAATTAGCTCTTGCTAACTGGTAACCCATTCATAAGATTCATGTTTTTATTCTTCTTTTTCTTTCGATAATTTAACTACACGTATATTGATTGTTAACGTTGTTCTTGGCACTTTTCAAAGATGTCACTATCACCAAAAATACACTATCCAAAGCCAGCAGATATGAGAGACTAAAGTGGTCCCTACTTACCTGGATGTACTTGTTCTTCCTAATCATCATCATCATTATTATTATTATTATTATTATTAATACTGACTAGTAGTTCTCACATAGGCCATCATCAGAGATTGCTCACTGACAACAACCGGTGGTATTCTTTAGAGTTTAGGTGACAACAAGTCTCCCTAGATTTCCAGTATCCACCTCTTTCAATAACCTTTGAAAATGAATTTCGTTGGCAGCAACCATTGGTCTTCACTGAAATTTGGTTTCAAGTCATTTATTTTTTCATAAATAATTTTGTCAAGAATTCTTCATGAATTTTAGTTTCGGTTTCGATTCTAGCTGAAAGGACTCAAGTTATATATATATATATATATATATATATATATATATATATATATATATATTTGTTTCATAAGTTTTGGTTTTGGTATCGATTCAAGCTGATGCGCCCAAGTCATATGAAAATATTTTTTTATTTTTGAAATCGCAACTTTATAATATATGAAAATCGATAGAACATTAACTCTGTAATAATATAGACGAAATCTGCAAGAATTAAAATATCATATTTAAGCGTACTTTACAGCCAGGCTATGCCGGGCGCCCCTGCTAGCTAAAAATTTTGCAGTTTTAACAAAAGAGCTACAATAATATCAGAGTGTCTCCATTTACGCTGAACATCTACAGTATGTCAACATCAATATATTACATATGAATGAGTCCCCTGTGGAATTTCCACAGCTTCTGCTAGTTATTATTATTATTATTATTATTATTTGTTAATAATTATTATTATTATTATTATTAATAATAATAATTATTATTATTATTTGTTAATAATAATTATTATTATTATTAATAATAATTATTATTATTAATTATATTGTTATTATTATTATTATTAATTATTATTACATGAGAAAAAGAATTTGTATTATTTCGATTATTCGATCTATTAATTTTACTGTGATTGTTATTTCCACTGTCTCTCTGCTCATGTAATCAAGAGATTAAAATGGTGGCTACTTACCTGGATGTACTCAGTCAGCGATCTGAAAACATACGTGGCCACTAAAATAGCACGGCAAAAATTGGCTTTACCAGCAGGGTCAATTAAGTCTTTACCGGAATAATGCCAGTAGAAGTCCATGATAGATTCCTATAGAATGGTTAAAAACAAGGAAAATAAAATAAAAATAAAAATAAAAAAGACAAAGAAACAATTCTCTTAATTTATTTATACAAGTTTTTAAGATGAGGATAACAGTCTGCAAAAAGAATGAAGCCTCATCTCATTCCAAAAATAATTAAAAAAAATGAAGAAAAATAATAATAGCATTTGGCACGGACCCGACAATGGAAGAACACAAAATTGAATTTTTAAGACCATAAAATCCAACCTGTGGCGAAGTGGATAGAAGGGTTGAGTCTAGGTGAGCATTGTTTGATGATAGCGGTTTCAATCCTCCCCAAAGAAGGTCAGAAGATTAGTTGGGCAAAACGTGGTGTGACAACAACTATGGAAGGCAGTAATTACTAGGACTAGGACAACAGCATATTCTTTTCCTTGTTTTGACTCTCAGGTATATATCCATTTATATCTTATATGTTTTTATGTAGAATGATGTGGTTCTCAGTTGATTAATTGTGTCTAACTGTGTCGGATATATACTCGAGAGTAAAAAAAACAATAAAAAGAATATTCTATTGTCATAGCCCTAGTAATTACTGGGGATACAGTTACGAAACTCAGCATTCCTATCCTGTCGTGGTTAATCACCTGAAGACGGCCAGAGGATGAGTTGGGCGAAACGTGGCGGAACAACAACTATAAAGTTGAGGATAAACGGTTCGTAAAAAGAATGAATGCACAAGTTTTGATCAGAATGATATGTTTTACATTTTTTTTATTAATGAGACATGTCTTACAGATTTTTATCATTATGACATATTTTACTTGTTTCTATTGATACACGCCTTATCTTTTTCTATGACATGTCTTATATATGTTTTCATCAATACACTATATCTTAGTTGCTTCTATAAATACATGTGTTGCTATAGTACATGTATTACGTGTTTCTATCTCTAAGACGTGTCTTATTTTTTCTATCTCTATGACATATCGTACTTGTTTCTATGACGTTTTACTTGTTCCTATCAATGTAATATGTCTTACTTGTTTCTATGACGTTTTACTTATAAGAGATCTTTTACATGTTTTTATTTATATGTCTTCAATGTGTCTAATCCGTATCACATATATTAAATGTGTCTCTTGACTGCATCATATTTATATCTATCTATCTATCTATCTATCTATCGTTCGACTATGTTTTGTCTGACAAGTTTCATCTTTTCACCTCTCCTGTTTCCTCACGCCATCCACCTCTGGTTACAATTCTGTTTGCAAATAGGTTATCCTGACATGCCAAAGTTCACACTAGGTAACTTAATCGCTTCTAATGTCTCTACTATGTAAAACTTTGGTGACATTCTCTTAGCCAAATATTTGCCCTATCACTAATCTGTCCTTTCTAACAAGCCTTGTACCATCACTGAACACTGCCTTAGTCCACTCCATGAAGATAAACTTAAGGATGTAAAAAAAATGTACATCATTTTTTTTTTCTTTTGAATACTGAGTTCAAGTGATTTAAACGCTTTTCAGATTTAGTGTGATTCTAAGAGTCATTCTAGATTGTAAAAATAATATATATATATATATATATATATATATATATATATATATATATATATATATATATATATATATATATATATATATATATATATATATATATATATAATTTATGAGTACTCTTTAAGGTTTTCACATCCGGAGTTCTAAAAGCAAAAAAAAGAAGAGCTATGAAGCTGATGAGATGTGTTTCCAAATAGACTTACCTGCAAACGAAGTAGGTAGTCAACTGTGCAAATAATAATGTTTACAGTGGTATTGTTTCCAGCTTGAGTTCGGAGGTAATTCTGGAATTCTGAAAAAGAAATAAATAACAAATTAGAAACAGAATCAAGCCCCCTCTCTCTCTCTCTCTCTCTCTCTCTCTCTCTCTCTCTATATATATATATATATATATATATATATATATATATATATATATATATATATATAGTCACTCCTAAAATAATGATATGATTATTATAAATTATAGAATATATACTCTAGGTAATACTGCAAGTAACCTAGGCATGTTATTTATTATTATTTTTTTTTTGTAAACTTTATTATTTAGGGAGTGAACCCCTCAAATTCCCACTGCAATGTTCATATGTGTGTGTGAAAAGATGAAAAGAAAAACCAAATTAAACACAGCAATAAATCATCAAAAACGAGAGATTTACCGGTTTCATAAATCGTCAATTCCAAAATCGTCACCCCCAAATAGTTCAATGTCACTTAACTTTGGTGATATAACAGGAACTGATGTGTCAGCGTGATTAGGTAATATATGTGTGTGTGTGTGTTTGTGTATGTGTATTTGGCCGAATTAGTCTAATTATGCCCAGTAGTGCCTTTGGTCTCTTCATCTAAAAGTTTGTCAAAACACCTTGACGACATGGCATAAGAATAGTTCTCCTTGTAAGCAAACCCTGACCGCAAATATAACATAGTATTTGAATCCCAGATAAGATCACCTTGGCATAAAGACACTCTAGAAAAGCCCAAATAAGATTCTCCCCCTCCCCCCCCCACCACCACAGCAGCAGCTCTACACACATACGAGGAAACTAATGCATCTTCTTGTGATGCTACAAGTAACATCACTAAACACCAGGACCGGCAAAACTAAGCAAAGAACACAATAAAAAGAAACTACCTGCTAATTAGTCTATTAGTCTTCACGATTCTCTATTTTTTTGATGATTCCAGGTTAAGGAGATGAGTTCAGTGTGAGAGCAACCAGGATTCTGCTTTCCCAACTTTACTGACATACAGAAGTTCAAGTGTAATGTGAACAGACATCTTGCTGCTCGTGTCCCTCCATAATGTCCCTGCAACTTACGTCCCCGATAGTAACCCCCTACTTCAAAGTGGCACTGTACCTTGTTTGAAGTGAAAATGGAATTAAAAAAAAAAAAATCTAATGGGTTAGGGTTAGGTTATGGTAGGGTATTATGTTTGTAAAATATATTTTTAAAAATAAAAACGTGTACAAAACTTTTATATAATGTCTTTTATGTCAAGTCGATTATTTATTTTGAACCTAAACAGAAAGTCTGGTTTAGTAAGCAGAATATTTTTATGTCAGTCATTTTTTTTCTATCTGAGAACGTTTAATGTAAACTTGGAGTCGGCTGTTCTTCTGGTTCACCAACTGAAGTATAGTAGACCGATGGCGGCTCTTATTGAGACATGTCTGAAGCTATCAGACAAAAGAAAGTAACGTATATTTAACGAGAGAAAGGAAATAGTTATAATAGAAAAATAATTAGAAAAGGTAAAGTAACACAGATAAAAATAATGTGAATTCAAAAAAAAAGAAAAAAAAGAAGGAAAAATAAATGTTTTCTTTTTCTTTTCTTTTTTTCTATTTGGTTTTCATTTTCATTAAAGGACTGGTCTTGAGTAAGATTGGAGGTTTATTGTCGCTTGACAATGTCTTTTTAGACTGAAACAGTAGATTTAGCGTAGCGACTTATCGTAATTTTGTTTACCTAAAATAAAAAGTAAAATAATATCCTGCACTTTTTTTAGTACTATCAACAACCTGGTTGAAATTTAATGGTTTTTACTTCTGGATATTTTTAACCTGGAATAAAAAATAAATAAATGATGGAGAAAGAATAGGCTATAATAACATGCAGAAGTTTGAATTACAACTCATTCTCTTTACCGATCCAAGTTATGACAGCAGGACCATTGCCAGCATCATCAAAATACAACTCAGGAGGGTTCAACACTTGAGGACACAACAAAGTTTCAGGCGACGGTTATAGTCTTTGGTGTGGTTTCAAGTGAGGGTCACATTATGCCACCTCAAATCTTCGAAGTCGGCTTGAAAGTCAACACCAAAGTATACTTGGATATGCTGAGGAGTGTGATGATCCCCTGGTGCAGTCAGGTGGCCGCTGGCAGACCCTGGGTGTGGCAGCAAGACTTGGCACCAGCCCACAAGTCCAAAGAGACCCAGGCTTGGCTTCAGAAGGAGTGCTATGACTTTGTACCCTTCTCTCACTGCCTCCCTTCTCCTTGCCGACCTGAACCCTCTGGACTACTTCATTTGGTTATACGTCAAGAACATCACCAACATGACCTCCCACAACACCAAATCCAGCCTGATCGCCGCCATTCGCTAAGTATTCGCCAAACTCCTGTGGTACGTGTGGAAAAGGCATGCTCCCAGTTCCGGACCCATATCGCGGCGGTAATTGAGGCTGAAGGCGGCTACATTGAATAGATGTCGGCTATACTACATAATCAAGTTACCTGAATTTTTTTTTTCAATAAAAGTTTAAAAATAAAGCTGTAGTGTAGTTGTTTTTTTTTTTTTTATAAATTTATCATTCCATCCTGTATTTCTGGGCCTGTTACAGACATGGCCTTAATTTAGTTTCCTTTTTTTTTTTTTGTAAATTGATGGTAGCAGGTTTAATACAAGACGTGAAAAAAAAAAAAAAAAAAAAAATTGAGAACACAAACCTAGATTGTGGCCTTCACAAAGTAGCTGCAAGAATCGGAAAAGTTTGCAGGTGAACTCGGCATCATGTAAGTTCTTCTCGCCGGGTCCTGTGTCAGTGCTCATACCGAGACCCTCTGCTTTGTTGCACCTCTCAAAAGCATCCAGGTCGAGAACACTAAGATGAGAAAAGAAATAAAAGCACGGAAATTAAACAAAATGATAAAACGATTATGAATGAATAAGAAAATAAACAAATCTTTTTGATAACCTTTGTCAAATCTAACCTATGAAACTATTTTCCAAGACTTTCAAAGTTAAACACAAAAAGAAATGCATCTGACATACTGATTTTTGATTCGGACTAGCCTCATAAATACAAATTAAAAATTAAAATGACTTGGATGCATCCTGATAAACGTGTTATCATTGTACCACTGTAGTTTTCTTAGATGCAAATCCACTTAAACTCCGGTGTCTATCAAAAGCTGGACACCTGCTGTTGCCTGGGCGTACAATATGCTTAAGCATGATAGTTTAATTTATGTATGATTGTGTATGTATTATTATAGAATCAATCCTCTATTGGAAATTATATATTACAATTAAAATAATTTACCCAGTGGACTAATTCGCAAAAAAAAAAAAATATAGTGATAATGTTGTTCATCAAATTCCGTCTGTGTTTGTTTACAATATCGTGTCAGGCTTGATGGTAAATGCCCTGGAAAAGTCACTTCTGGATAACGTTTAGTTTTAAAATATGCAAACGAAGAAATGACTTGTGGCAATTTGAAATGGTACCACTTCTTTTATCGTAAATTGAACTCATTAATAAGAAAAAAATAAAATAAAATGGTGCGATACACCTGGGTTTAAACAGGAGACCACTCAATCTGTAGCCAAATACACTGAGCTATATCTTCTGATGACAATAGTCCTGTTTTTTTTTAAGAAGAAATAATTTGCTGAGAATTGAATCTCTCTTGATTTGCTGAGAATTATCTTCCTTGGCCGGTGTGATGTAAAATATTCCCCTATAAAGATTACTCTTTTTATCTATAAGAGAGAAAAGCCGTTTTTAAAATCGGAATTTTTCGATTTACGATACTTATCGGATGAATTTCTGTACAAAACATATCTAAGAACACTGCAAGACATATAAATTACCTTTGTGTGAAATTTGCAAAAGATAGCCTCAGCGGTTTCAGAACCTATGAGGAAAGAACTGCCACACAGAAAGTGATTTTTATATAATAGTAGAGAAAAAGATTATTGACTACATATATGCTTCCGCTATGAATTTTTGGAAACGCAGTGGCATTATAATATCTAGTCTGATGGCGTTGTGTTTCTAAAGAAATCACAGCAGAAGCACATATGTAGCCAATAATGTTTGTATGCATAAATAAAATACTATATATTTATATGTATGATAAGAATAATGGAAATAGTATTCCGATGAGATAGAAAGGTGAAAAAGGAATAAACGTTTCGTCTTTATTGTAAGACTTCTTCTTCTGGATGAATAAATTGAAGAAAAGAAAATAACAGTATTTTCTTTTCTTCAATTTATTCATCCTGAAGAAGTCTTACAATAAAGACAAATGTTGGTGGACGTGTAACTTGGTTTGTTACTTCTCTCTCTCTCTCTCTCTCTCTCTCTCTCTCTCTCTCTCTCTCTCTCTCTTTCATTAATGGTTCATTTATTTAAGAAGGGTAAGCTAAATAAAGGGTGAGGTAAAAAAAAAAACTCTATTAAAACGTCTTTCGGACGAAACTTTTAAAAATGAACGTTGGCAACGAGGGAGGGGGCAACATTGTTTAAAAACGTGATCAAAAGACCATAAATTACTAGTCATTACGAGATTATTTCCTTGGTGAAACTTGGGTAGAGTTTAACCGTTCCAACCCTGCACGACCGATGTATCGGCTCCAGTAATATGGCTAAAAAGACAACATGGCCGATATTTCGGCCTTCTAATAATATGTTATCAAATAATTTTGCTAATTGCCTTTTTGGCTAAGTATTGCTTAATTGGGTCGGGATCCAGAGGATTAATTATATAAGAGGACGGCTCAACAAGAACTTATTTACATTAGACTTGAAAACGACTATGTTATAGTCAGCTGAGAAGCAACCCCACGATAATGTGTTAAACATGAAGCATTAGTTTGTTAGGCAATTTTCAGATAACAAAGGTAACATGTGCCTACCTGCACTGCTGCATAAGTCCAGCGACAGATGTAAAGAATCCAACATCTTTTTTATCTTTGAGATGTTTCAACATTCGCTAGAAAAATTAAAGAAAAATATAATAATAATAATAATAATAATAATAATAATAATAATAATAATAATA
This sequence comes from Euprymna scolopes, assembly GCF_053919585.1. NCBI lineage: Eukaryota > Metazoa > Mollusca > Cephalopoda > Sepiida > Sepiolidae > Euprymna > Euprymna scolopes. The sequence goes on along the minus strand of NC_136513.1, from coordinate 19,161,428 downwards.
ATAATAATAAAACACTTTAAAACAAAATAACTAAAATGTTTGTAAAACGTATTTAAAAGGAGTAAAAATTATTCAGAAGTATTACATTTTTTTTTATATTATTTTAAAATATTTAAAGAATTATTTTTTTTTATTTTTAAATGTATTTACAAAGTGTTAAAAAATTAGTTAAAAAATTATTAAAAATTAATAAAAAAAAAGCATACATAAAATTTATTCCGAAATTATTTAAAAAAAGGAAATTTAAAACACTATTCAAAAACATTCTGTTATGCCCAGAAATAGAGTGGAACGATAAATTTGTTGCCCTAAAGAAAACAACTCTACAGATTTATTTTAAAACTTTTATTGAAAAAATAAATTCAGATAACTTGACTATGTAGTAGAGCTGACATCTATTCAATGTAGCCGCCTTCAGCCTCAATCATCATCTCAATTCGGGTCCGGACCTGGGAGCATGCCTTTTCGACAAGCACCTGCGGTAGCTCAGTGAATACTCAATGGATGGCAGTGATCAGGCTGGCTTTGGTGTTATAGGAGGTCATGTTGGTGATATTCTCAACGTATGACCAAACGAAATAGTTCAGAGGGTTCAGGTCAGCAATGGGGTGGGGCGGCAAGGAGAGAAGGGTACAAAGTCGTAGCACTCCTTGTGAAGCCAAACCTAGGTCTCTTTAAACTTGTAGGCTGGCGCTGAGACCTGCTGCCACATCCAGGGTCTGCCAGCGGCCACCGGACTGCACCAGGAGATCACCACACTCTTCACCACATCCAAGTATACTTTGGTGTTAACTTTCAAGCCAACTTCGAAGATTTGAGGTGGTATGATGTGGCCCTCACTTGAAACCACACCTAAGTTATAACCGTGACCGGAAATTTTGTTTTTATCATCCTGAGTATGTTCCTGTTATTCATGGCAATCTAACAGTGCAGTTTGAGGGTGCTGGAAATGGCCCTGTTTTCATAACTTGGATCGGTAGAGAGCATGAGTTGTACAGTGGCACATCTCCAATCTTGCTCTTTGTATATTGTGTCACTTTCAGACATGATAGAATACTCCTATCGCTCTTGAGATTTGTACACAACTGGCCAACTAATAGAGGGTCTGCAACAAAAAAGAAAATCGGTTTTCATCAAATGGAAATGGAATCATGTCGTCTTTTCTATGGCGAAAATTTTATCGTTCCACCCTGTAGTCTAAGAAAACTGGTTCTTTGTTATTATCAAGGCAGAAACTATGGGAGATAACTAACTCAAGAGTAGATACGAGAAAAAATCGGTTCTTCTTTGTTATTGTAGTGAAATTCGAAAATTGAAATATTGAATTTCAAGTGAAACCAATGGTATCTACTGAATTGTCACAGTAATGAACATATCCCAAAATTATGAAAAACGCTAAAGTAGAAAATTAATCATTAAAGAAAATAGTTTTCAAAGGCAATTAGCAAAAATTGAGTTTTGTGAAATACACAACTGGAGAGTTCTAATTGTAACAAAAGGGAGGTAAATATTTTCTGAAAATGAAAAATCTTTGGCCAATTTAGAAAACCTTAATTTTCGCTAATTATCTTTGGAAACTGTTTTCATTATAAATTAATTTTCTTCCATATAGTTTTTTTGTATTTTTCAGATATTTTCATTATTATGGCATAACAATTCAGTAGATACCATTGGTTTCATTTTTTGAATTTCGCTAAAATAATGAAAAAGAACCAGAAAATTTACAGTATTCATAGTTATCTCCCTTGGATCTCACTAACAGATGATTCTGGGTTGCATCTCACCAGTTACTGTCCACTTCTGTTAGAGGGCATGGCAAGGCAATAAGAGAAAAGACAGCCATGGTATGAGTTTGACTAGGAATAAAGTGTAGTATCTGTTCTGATACTATACTTAATATTTTCTGTCCTCAGTCAGAGAAAAAGCTTTTAGTGGACACACACACGCATACACATACACAGAGAGAGAGAGAGAGAGAGAGAGAGAGAGAGAGAGAGAGAGAGAGACCGACGTTTGAGACTTATATAAGTATTAGAAAAATATCCAGAAAGTATTCAATATATTTTAGAAGTATTTAAAGGACTGTTTAAAAGTAGTCAGAAGTATTCAAATGTATTAAAATGTATTTAAAGAGGTATTGATAAGTTTTAAAAATATTTGCAAATTTATTAAAAAAAAAAGGTATGTAAAAATTATTTAAAAAGTGCCAAAACGTACACACACACACACACACACACACACACACACACACACACACACACACACACACACACACACACACACACACACACAAAAAAAAAAAACGCAGAAAAGTATTTAGCAGATTATTTTCAAACGCTAGAAAACATTTTATGGAAGGAAGAAAAATACTTACATTTTGAACATCCACGTTGCCTCCTCTGAGGAGCGAAATGCCTAGTTGGATGGTATGGTCAACTATAGGGCTATAAGCACCTGCCAGAAGTATAAAAAGGAATATTTTTCGTTAAAGGTTGTGAAACGTCTGTACAACAGTAAAAGAGAAAATATAGACATTTGTCAAAATTAACAACAACAAAAAAAAAAAAAATTATAATCGTGGACTGATTTTTTCCTGTGGTCATTGGGATGCAAACAATGAGTATAAAATATATTTTATATATATATATATATATATATATATATATATATACTTGTTTATTGTTATATAAACATGCTTACATCCCGCTACTACAAATAGCCACTTGTTTCAATCAAACAACAGATATCATCAGGCAGCGACTTGACTATTCAAAAGTTCAATAAACTTTTGAATAGTCAAGTCGCTGCCTGATGATATCTGTTGTTTGATTGAAACAAGTGGCTATTTGTAGCAGCAGGATGTGAGCATGTTTATATAACAATAAACAAGTATTATCAGCTCTTTTTATCTAAAACCTCGTTGAATTCATTAGTCCATTACTTTTGAATATAAAAAAACCCGAGTATATATATATATATATATATATATATATATATATATATATATATCTTTGAAAATTTTTAGGGGGTACAAAATTTAATTATGGCTAAATACAGATCAATCAACATGATGATTAAAAATAAAAAAATGAAAATAAAGGTTAGCTAACCAGGTTTCGTTCCTTGCTCAACAGAACTAAATCAAGGAAATTATGATATAAAAAAAAAAAAAAAGAAGTCATGAATATGGCGGGGGAGTAAAAAAAAAAAAACGTGAAAAATAAGCGGGGGGGGGGGAATTACATAGAAACTAAATTATGTCCTAAAAGATTTTCTTTTTGTTTGCAAAAAGAAGGTCTCAAAGACTTAATAAAAGTAGTTTCTAGAATTTTTAGATGAAAGGGTGAGTGCGAATTACTCAAGATTGTAAACATGTCAGCACTGAAATTCGTGGCACACGCATCATGGTTATTTATGAGGTGCTCGCAAATCGAAGAACCATACATATTACTCAGAACATCCGAACGTGAAAAATTTGCATACCGAATCTCTGATGATACATGTTGTTTCAAATGAGAATCCAATCTTTGCAATGTTCGCCCAACGTAGTGCGCACTGCAACTACATTTGAATAAATAAATAATAGGATTATTATGGTGAAGGGGGAGAACATTTTTGCAAATGGACGACAACATAAGTCTGGTTGGAAAAACAATGAGTGGATTCGATGCAAATAATAATTCGATACAAAGAAATTTGCTTAGCAAAATGGTCACTGATAGTACCCAGCCAAGGTAGACGAAAGTACACAGGACATCTATTTGCTACAATTTCTTTAGATTTGTAAAAATTGGAAACTTTCTTATTAATAGTAGTTTCAACAATATCTAAGGGGTAGCCATTGTTACAAAGGGTTTTTGTAATGAATTTAAGCTGGTCATCCAGATTAACTTTAGAACAAATCATTAAGCCCCTATGTGCTAAAGTTTAAATTAAATAAATTTTTTGATTTATAGGGCAAAAAGAGTCCCAACATGTATAGAGACCGGTAAATGTTGGTTTACGATAAACAGAAGTAAGAAAACATGAGGATGTCTTGGACACAAGAACATCTAAAAACGGAAGAGTAGAATTTGTTTCTTTATCTACAGTAAACTTAAGGGCTGGATGAACGTTATTGAGGGACACAAAAAAAAGCATCCATCTTCGTCTCATTGTCAAATAAACAAAAGGTTGCATCAACATAATGAAAGTAAATGTCTGGTTTGTATAAACTAGACAATAGACCTTGTTCATAAAAGCCCACAAAGATATTAGCCAATGCTAGTCCCAATGGGGAACCCATAGCAAAACCATCTGTCTGTTTGTACATATCATTGAAATTGAATGCAACCGACATAGTGGCAAATTTCATCAATTCCACAAAAATATTTTCTGGAATTGGGGGAGTTGGCAGTTAACTCCGATATAGGGCGTCAGCACAAATATTAATAGTCTCTAACAATGGGACGCAAGTAAAAAGACTAGAAAATATCAAAAGAAAATATTAAAAGAACACATACATTTGTCAAAATGAGTATAATTTTGCATAAAGTTAGCAAAGCTAAAAGAGTCTTTAATGCAAAATAAACTATAACGTTCCAAAATGGGTTCTAAAGTACTTGTCAACCATTTTGCTAACTTGTGTTGAGAAGACCCTATCATTGATAATATGGGTCTCAACAGTACCCCACTTTTATGGGTCTTAGGCAAACCATACAAATGGGGGCGAATAGAACCGGTGGGTCACATTAAATTAGAAAGCAAAGTGGGAAGAACACCACTTTTGACCCATTTGACAAGTTGTTTTTGGAACTTGGCATCGATAGAGATAGTAGAATTATGAGTATCTACCGGACCTAATTTAACAAATTTAGAGGTGTCTCCCAGGATAGTCATCATTTTATTGACATAATCCTGGTGATCCATTATGACAATGCCAGAGACTTTGTCGGGTTTTGTAATGACTAAAGATTTATTATGGCGAACATCAAAAACAAAGCTAAGTGTTTACGAAGCATGTGTTATCACTATGCTGACTATGACTAAATATTTATTATTGATATATATATATATATATATATATGATTGCTACTTCTTGACAGAAGTTTGACATCTCTTCAGTTAAGTGTTGTGCGTCTATGTGCATGTAGGTGACTTTTTAATCCAATCGTTTTTTTGGATTTTGTTGTGGTCTATCTCGCCATAAAACAGTTGTTTAGGAAGTCTTTTGTCCTCCATCTTAATCAAGTGTCCAGTCCAGCTGATCTGATTTTAAATGATTTTCATTTCAATACTAGTACTATTTGAATGTTCAAGAACTACAGTGTCAGGCGTTAGAGTCCTCCAGTTAATATTAAGTATTCTCTGAATACAACTTTGGTGAACCTTTCCAATAACTTTAGATGCTTTCTATATGTTTTTTTTTTTTTTTACAGGGGGGTCACCATTTATCAAGGCCCGAAGGCCACTCAAGGATAAGGGTTATTGTGTGTACAGTAATCAATGAGATAGTATTGTAGTAATCATTAGTATTGGGGATTTTGATAGAGTGTCTTACTTAAGGAGGCGGTTTGTCAGGAGTTTGTTTACGTTGGACTTGAAGACGTCCAAGTTGTAGTCAGGTGGGAAACAGGCAAGCGCTTCGTAAACACTTAACTTTGTTTTTGATGTGATTCCCCTATCTGACCACACACCTTTCTCCAGTTTGCCAAAAGCAAAACTGGCTTTGGTTAGTTGTTGTGATTTATATCAGCATCAAGCAAAAGCATATTTCTGAATGTGAAACAAGGTCTGCATCATTTGCAGACCTATATACACACATATAAAAGTTTAAGATACACATATTTACAATATACATATACATATATATATATATATATATATATATATATATATACAGGGTGACCCGAAAAAAACACAAAAACAATAGCTAAATGGAGGCCATCTAGAACATATGCTGTAGAACGGAGAAAAAAGACCCTTGTGTTTGGATGTGATGTTTTGAATATAATAAACTAGTTATGACCAACGTTTCATTTCATTCAGACAAAACACTAAGAAACGGGGCCAAATTAGAGTCTGGGCCCGTTTTTTGGGGGGTCAGCCTGTATATACATATATGCATTCACATACATATATATAGACATATATATATATACACATACATATATATATATGCATACATATATATACATGCATATATATATATACATATATACACACACTTATGTATACATATACACGCACATACATATATACACACATATATATACACATATCTGGTTATGGGAAAATATGCTTATTCAATTATATTTCACCTTTTATTGATACCATGTCAGAGTTTCGCCAATATATCCTCTATTGTTGCAAATGGAGCAGTATATGCAATATATCACATTAGAACTATCACATGTTAGACGCGCCGGTTTTATGTGAGTGTTACGTTTAGGTATATTGAATAGTGGTGTGGTATTTAGGTGTGTGCATATAAGGCATTGTATACATATGCATGTGTATGGATGTGCATGTGTGCATATCTGTTTATGCATACGATATTTTATATATGCATTATATACCCTTATGCACATGTTTTTTATGTAAAAGCTACTATTGGTCTATGGTTTAAATATAAATATTATTATTTATACTATTATTATTATTATTATTGTTAATATTTTATAAATATTGTCATTATTATCAATACACACAGTGATTTTCGAGCCAAAAGCACATACATTTAATACCTGCTCTGATATTATCCTCGGTCGATGTATGAGAATTCCTTCGGGACTGAGAGAATTTTCCTTCAGGACCGAGTCTATTTGTATACTAATTTAATTATTAACTAATATTAATTTTATTGATTTTATTATTATTATTATTATTATTATTTATTTATTTATTTATTTATGTTCGTCCCTATCCTGTGTGCTATCTTTATTGAGGGAGAGACGGACTTTACTCACCATTAAAAAAGCCGACATTGTCTCTAACTCTGCCCTCTTCAGTAGTTTTATTATTATTATTATTATTATTATTATTATTATTCATAACTATTAATTACATTATTTTTACCGTTTAACAATTTCATTTGAATTCCATTATACATATTGAAATCAATTGCGTCTCTTTTTTGCAGTTTGAATTAAACGCTTAACATCATAAGCCGTCATAGCCATGACAGTTAGCGCGTTAGCTTTTTTCACCTCCTTTTCCTCTTTCGCGTTACAGGTTCGAGCCTGCCTGGCCACTGCAGCTTTTTTTTTTTTTTTTGCGCTTGCACAAGTACTCACTGCTATTAGGTTGGTGCAAAAATAATGTTTTTATACATATAGTTGGACGTGGGGGGGGGGATTCTTAATATCCTTAGTATACCACCACTCTCCATCTGGGCAACGCCAGATAGCCATGCTAGTTTTTTTTTTTATAAAGCAAAGAAAGAAGTACTCTCCATGCTTATCTGCCTTTGTGAACGCATTTACAGGGGGAATCCATTGTCTCCCGGAAGTGCTAAGAAGTCTATTGTTTTTTAAATTATCACAGAAAGAAAATAAAGAAAACGCAGATTTACCTTTAGTTGCACTGATGTAGAGTAGAATCATTTCTGCAGCTCCGCGTTCTGACAAGCGCGACTGTTCCGACAATAATTGTTGTTTCTCCATTTCTTGTTCCTGATTGAGTCAAAGAAAAAAAACAAAAAAAAACCAAATAAATAAAAAATAAATAAAAATAGCAAAACAGATTTAGCAAAATTACAAAGTTGATGATTACATTGAAGAAAAATTAAAAAAAATTTTTTTTTTAAATTTAAAAAATTATAAGGAATTAAAAATAAGTTTGACACAACATAATAATAATAAAAAAAACAAAACAAACAACCCAAAGAAGTTTGGGTGCTTATTTATATTATGGATCTTTTAAATCAACGCATTTCAGGTGAAAACATTATCACATACTTACGTGTATAAATTAAAAAAATTACGAAAAAATGATCCAGTAGAAAAATAATAACAAGTAAAAACAGAATTGATCGAATTATCGAGTTTGAGCGCATTTTTTAATGTGAAAGAGTTATGGGAAACGGACTTATCTCCCTTGACTTAAATTAAGGGTATTTCTACTTTTAAGCCGAATATAATTGTGGATGATCTTTTTGTTAAAAACTACATCTAGCACATCATCTACTGGATCATTTTTCGTAATTTTTGAATTTATGCAAATTTCACTATGATATGTAAGTATCAATAATGTTTTCACCAGAAATGCATTGGTTTAAAAGATCACCAATGTGAACAAGTACCAGAAATCATTATCATTCCCCAATTTTAGGACGGAGTCGTCTTCATTGTTGCTATAACAATGTTTCAGCTGTTTTGATCTCCGGACTTCTCGAAGTCTTCTGTGTTGAACGTGGAAACTGTCATGGAATTTTGAGCTCGAGCCTTTATTAGAAATTCCAGGTGTATACGATTCGGATTCCATTCTCTCAGTTCTATGAGGTTCTTTCAGTTTACTTTTATTATTGGGATTCTTTGAGCTATTGTCCTTATCTTGAGTGTTACTTTCACGACGTTTCAGCCGATGTAACGCCCGACCTTCTTCAGGTGTAACTTGTTGAACTCGAGAATCTTTCTGTTGAACTCAGAAACCTGTATGAAATCTCGAATGGAACCCTTTATGCTCTGGTTCTGTCAGCCATGACCAGGTAGAAATCCTAAATGATTTGCAACTGTATTTTAAGTCTGCAAGAGCCTGTGGTGTAATAGATAATGTATTTGGTAAAATTCAGTTGTAAGCAACACTCTTCTGTAGGGTGAAGGTTCAATCCTTAGTGCGGGTGATATTCAAAATACAATGGTAAATTAATTAGAATTTCTACTCGGCCATAGCTGACGAAATGAGAACATGCTAGTCCTGTGGATTAAATAAAAGGTTTTGTGTGAAATTCCATGCAGATTCCCGAATTTGACAGAAAAGATTCCCGAGTTTGACAAAATATACCTAAAGAAGGTTGGAGTTTATATTGGCTGAAACATTGTAAAAATAAAACTGAAAATGAAAACACTAGTCCGAGTAATCCAAATAATATAAATTATCAATCCTCAGTTTATTTGTTAAAATTGTCGTGATGTCTTTGGCCAAGAGAGAACTCAGAATCTCAGGATCCTGAGTAAAAAATAGGGAGATGATTTAGCAAGTTATGAAAAAATTTCACAACGGCTGGAGAATGGAATCCGGTCAGATTTGCTTGCCACTGCATCAAGATGTGGCACAAGGCCGAAAGTTGGGGAAACCCAGCTTATTATGTGGGAGTAATAGAGTGCAGAAGGGGGAGTCGATAAGACAGTGACCCCGAGCATCAAAATTGACTGAGGGGCATATGATCATATTTAAACTATCTCTCTTTATCAAAAATTTTCTTAGTACTAGGACTTATACTTGTCATTAGAGCATACCATCAAGAAGTTGTATCTATCTATCTATATATATATATAATTTTATTTCTTTTTTTCTGATTATGGGATTCCATATTTTCGCCAACTCCTGTCGGCTGTTTCAACTAATTATGAAAATCGGTAAAGAAATACCATTATTTTAAAATAATAAACAAAAAACAAATCGGTGAGTTGTAGCTCTCTGTAAGTAACTTGTTTATTTAATTCCTACAATAGTATTTTTCAACAAAAGTATTCATGGACATATATATTCCAGGAACGAAATATTTATTTTTCATGCAAAACAGCTCTTTCAGCATGTTAAAATTTTGGTACATTTTTTAAAGATCCGTTTCCTTATGCAGAAACAATCGGTTATTATTATGTCAATATTGACTCTTCTCATGCATATACTCCTCAGAAAAAAAAATGTTTGTATGTGTGTGTGTTTAGCAAGATAATGTTTGATATATTAGCAAAGAAAGCAACGGTTTCATTTCGTCTATCACCGGCCAAGGCACACAGAAAACGTAATAATTTGTAAGAAGATCTGCAAAGAAGCCATAATGATTTTAAAGAAAGAAGCCATTTAAAAAAAAAAAAAAAAAAAAAAAATGCAACAACAATGAAGGCAACAGTCACAGCCATAAGAAGAACAGTTAAAGAGCGTAAAATAATAAAATCCCAAAAAATAAGCAGAAATCGGAATTAAAAGCAAAAAGCTAAATGTTATTCATATTTTGAGCATGGGAGTTAATTTACAAATATGACGATTGTACAATAATCCCCAGAATAGTTCATGTTACTGTTCCCTGCTTTATTACAGAAGAATAAATAAAAGTTGCTGCTTCTGTTGGAGGGGACCCATATCAACCTGAAAGTTTCTGATTAGGATTTATGGAACAAACCGGAAATGACCGAAGCAGTTTACGATTTGAAAATAATGTAAAAAGGCAAGCGGCACAAAGTTAGGGTTAGGTTAGGTTAAGGCAAAAAAAAAAATAAAAAAATAGTCCTTCTAAAAATTAAAGCTGAAAAACTTCCGCAAAAAAAAAAAACCCCAACTAACTAAATAAATAACATTATTCCATTATCTGATTTAAAAAAAATTTATTTGACCCATGGGGGTAGTTAAGTCAGGGGGGGGGGGGAAAATGAAAAGCTGTTTTGTTAAATGTCGGTACTAATTAGCTGTTCATTGATGGCTTGGTCATTTACAATCTGTTCCATGAATCGCAATTAGGAACATTCAGTGTGATACGGGTCCCCTCTTGTAGAAAAAAAAAAAAAAGTTAAAAATGTTTATAAGTTTATCGAACATGTATACGATTGTTGAAAAATTTGGTAAGATTTCTACACTTTTGCACCAATGCTATCACCGGAAAAAAAAAAAAAAATGAGATTCTATTTTTTTTTTCTGTGTGTGTGTGTGATTAAAAGGCAACATCCTGGAAATATATGTTTTTTAATTGCATATTTTAAAATTTGCGATTCACTTTACTACATAAATTTAACCTAAAATGATCCTCCAATTCCTGAACATATAGTACAGGACAGAACGTGTAACCATTTTTTTTCTATTAATTTATTTATTGCAGACTATTATTCTCATCTTTATTAGTTGTTGTTTCACAACGTTTCGGCCAACTACTCCTCTGGCCTTTGTCAGGTGGTAACCGCGACAGATAGCACCTGACAAAGGCCAGAGGAATAGTTGGCCGAAATGTTGTGAAACAACAACTAATAAAGATGAGAATAATAGTCCGCAATAAATAGATTAATATAAATAATACTTATCTCAATAATGAATTCCAATTAAAATAATATATATACCATTAATATATATAGACCATGGTAACTATATTAATATATATACCATTCGGTACAGACACGACCATGGAAGATCAGATAATAAATAAACGTGGATTTATAAGATCAAAAAATCCAACCTTGATCGCCCTTCTGGGCCCGTGGCGCAGTTGATAGAGACGTTGAATCTCTATGGTTCCAGATGAGCATTGTCTGAAGATAGCGGTTTATATCCTACCCAAAGCCGGCCAGAGGCTTAGTTGGCCAAAACGTGGTGAGACGAGAACAACTACGGACGGCAGTGATTGCTGAGAATGCAGTTAGGAGACTCGAAGTTCCTATCCGTCACGGTTACCACCTGACGAAGGCCGGAGGAATAGTTGGCCGAAACGTTGTGAAACAATAACTAATAAACATGAGAATAATAGTCCGCAATAAATAAAAATTAATATAAATAATACTCATCTCAATAATGAATTCCAATTAAAATAATATACATTTTGTTTCTATTTCGAAAAATGGCTGCCATTTTTAAATGAAAAAAATCTTTCTTTTTCTCAGAACTATTAGTATTTTATTGGCTGCATTCACCATGAGGTTAGACAAAAAATCAAGTGCGGTTTTGAAAAGTCAGTGCACTAGGATTAGTGCACTTTAGCTCACAAAAATGTCTGAGCAGCCCTGTTGGTATATGAGGTGCCCTAGGTGATTAGCAATAAACTAGCCACTTCTCAAAAACCAGGCAAAATCTGGAAGAATGGAGCTCCTAGAACTGAAAAGAAATATACCGCAGAACGACAGCAACAAAGGCCATTGTAGGACCGATTGCTAAAGACGCATCCCCGAATAGGACAAATACATACTTATGATCTGCCAGGTATTTCAGATTTTATTTTCTTGTATTATCATCATTTTTTTAAATTCTTTTTTGTATTTCCACTTTAAATTTAGGGCTAAGTGCTAAGCATACTTTTTTCATGATATTGCTTTTTTTTTTCTGCTGAAATGTTATTTGCTGAAGCTGAAAAATATAGAACCAGGAGTAATTGGTTGATTATCTTACATTATATTTATGCCCTAAACTGAACCTAGCTCTAAAGTTTGAAATATTTTATTTTTTAATATATTTTTTCTTGGTATTTCCAGAGTGCTGACACACACACACACACACACACACACACACACACACACACACACACATAGAATCAAGCAATCACGCAGTATAATTAACAGTTGAAATACTTAAAAAAAAAACATGTATACAATAAGCAGCTTTTACCAAATGCATTAAAAATTTAATTTACTACCGACCTGTATAATTGAAATGTGCGGAAACTATTATTATCTTTGAATTTATTGTAGTTACTTTGACTCAGCCAAACTAGAATCAATTAAAATGACAGCCAATGTTTTTCATTGATGGTCGCTAAATTCAGGTTCAAAAGATAGTAAAGAAAAAGCTTATCTTAATTGGACTGGCAATTACCCCCGGACTTAGGGTTTGTGGTATGGTAAGCCTTTGTTTTTATTATCTTTTAAGCCTGAAATTACCAACCAACTCGAAGTAATTATAACAGATTCAGAGACAATTCATCTTAAAATCAGTTTCCATACTTTAAAATCATACAGGGCGGTAGAAAATTAAATCTTAATGTGTTTGGTAAAAATTATTTGTCGCGTACATATTTTTTTAGCGATTTTTTCTGTTGTTGTTAAGTTTACTGCTTCATTGCCAAAGATATCATTTTTATATTTCCTTTTGCAGAAGGGTAAAATTTAACCGAAACATTAAGAATACATTGTTAATTTCGAGACATTTAAAAAATAAAAATAAAAAATAACAAAAAACAGTTTGTGTGAAAGTGTGTGACGAAATAGCGTTTTTGAAAATCACAAAAATTGGAAAACCGTATTTTGTTTTTTTCAGAAAGTTTTGTTTGATTTGGTTATTCGGCAATTTGGGAAAAAGAACTCATTGTTCTAAGGGAAGTAACTCAAGTTTACTAAGAATTGTAAGAAAAAAAAATTTTTTTTTTCAACTATTTCATTTAATGTAACAAAGTTTTATACTATTAATAACACCACCACCAACAACAAAAAATGTAAGATACGACGAAATTTTAATTTTTTTCTTGAAGAAAACATTCCAGAAATTATAAGAAAAACTGATTTTTTTTTTCAAATACTTTAGTAAAATAAAGTTATCAGCCTCTACCTTAGAACGATGAGTTGTTGTTACGCATTGCAGGTTATTTTATTTAATGGCATATCAACATGTCTGGGGGTTATTTCTCTCTCTTCTGAGGAGCGTGTAGTGCAATGTGTAAAAAAGATAAATCATCTAGCCCCCCCCCCCCCTCGCTAATCAATGATTTTATCCCAAAAGTAGAGTAAAAACTAATGCACATAGATTGTCTTTCATAATTGTCAAAATAAATGTGTGAACCATACTTTTGGTTTTAAATTTTCGTTTTAACGATGCATATGTTCAGGATATACGAGAATACATGAGCTGTGACATAAGATAACATATATTCTAGTGATGGGGGACGATTCCAATATTTTTCCCCGATTCCGATACAATTACCAATTCCGTACTAAATTACCGATTCTGATACAATTACCGATTCTGGTTTCGATTCTTTATAAACCGTTAAATATTTGACTATGAGATAGTTATTTTAGCCCCATTTACCATAAAAACACACACAAAATGTACATATATTTTCTCAAACGTAAAAAAAAAAAACAAACAAAAAAAAAACACTTGTGGGGGGAGGTGATCTATAGATTTTAGTTTTACTGGTTGTTTAAAATCAATGTATATTTATTATTTCATTATTGCTACCAACAGTGGAGGATTAAAAAAAAAAAATCAAATAAAAAAAGATAATTAAAGAAATTGTTGTTGGCATCGGGAAAAGGCACACAGTTATTGATTCCGATACCAATTCCGATACCCCAAAAGTTCCGATTTTTTCGATTTCCAATTTCAATTCTGATTAATCACCCTAACACTAGAATATTCTAAAACCTGAATTTTCAGTGGAGAGTGCATATATGAACGTACATGCGTTTGTGAGTATGAATGTATATGCTGTCGTTGTGTTTTGTAGATTTTTTGTTATATTTTTTTTTTTTGTCTTTGTGTAATGTACATTGTTTGTCTTTCATAATTGTCAACTGTAAATAAATGTGTTACTTTTAGTCTTAACCTTTTGTTTAAATGATGGAATATGTTTGGAATATATGTTTTATCTATGAACTGCAAAATAAAATGATTATATTCTGAATGTATACAGTTTTTCATTTTTTGTCATTTAAAAACGTTCATACAAACTTATGCAAATAATTTCGGCACTTGTGCACAACTGCGAAAGAACTAGGTTTTTTGGTTTTCAGTTTGCATACTTAAAGAGTGCATAGCAAGGGCAGACAACTTTCATTTATTACAAACAATAAATCTTTGACTTTATGAAAATTGAAAATTAAAAAAAAAACAAAAAAAAAAACAATAGTTTTCTTTTCTCAAAATTCAAACGTATTTAAAAATATATTTATAAATGCACTTTGACAACTTTCTTTCATGTCAAAAAATAAAGTTTAATGATTACATTTTATAAGTTACAAAAATTTAGGAATTTTAACTTTGTTACAAAAAAAAAAAAAATGAAAAAAATCTCCATTTTATGTTAAAAAAATATGTATTTTGTGTCATTATAATTTTCTTATACTAAATTAATTAAAATAAAACTACATAAATGTGCAACAAAAACATTTAAATGAGTGAGTGCAGAAAACCCTTATAAAATATTAATTTGAAACACAAAAGTACAGAATAATTAACCAACACCTCTTTTTAAAACAAAACAACAAAAGGGTTTATTTCGAAAGAAACAGTACTGTGTCCGAGGTGAAAGAAAGAAAAGAAGAAATAGAAAGTTCTAGGATGTTTCCGTGTCGGGGGGGGGGGTAGAAACTTGAAGTGTCCCTAGGTTGTCCAGTAGAGGTCTTCAGTGAAGTAGTCGCAGCATGGAGGAATTCAGTAGACAGAGAGTGAGAGGAGAGAGGTCAGTCTTCTTTGCTGATCTGAGCTCCTCTGGTGGCTACTGGCTAGTTCCCGACAGGGGTAATTAGTTTCTTAAGGAACATATAGGATTAATGCGCCATACTAGCTGATTGGTCAGTGCGTGACTACATCAGTCAGCAAGAGGGCATTAATCCACAAGAGAAAATAGTGTGTTAATGGTGACTGCTATAACTTTCACAACAACAACAATTACAAAAAAACGCATTTATTGCTGTGAGATTTTCGATTTGGTCCTGAAATTGCATTTGTCTGCCCTTGCTATGCACTCTCCAACTGTCTCAACTGAAAACCAAAAAAAAGAGTTTCCTTCGCAATACTGCACAGGTGCCACAATTTCATACATTTTAAAACTCTGAGTAAAAAAAAAAAAAAAAAAAAAAAAAATATATATATATATATATTTCTGAAAATGAAAGCAGTTTTCAGTAAGCCATCAGCTTTTCTGTCGGTAGCAAGATATGAATAAATAAAAGCCAAACAAAATTTTAGAAATAAAACAACAACAAAAAAGAAAGACATTTAAAAGCTCTTTGTGAATGCCACACAAGAAGAATTAAATAAAATAGATATGGATAATAGCATACTCATTTGATAAATTAATCGAATTAACAAAACATAGGAAAATGATATTATAAAAAAAATTATATGAAGTGTCCCAAAAGAAGCTGACGGATTTGAAATTTGAATTCAACCGAGAGTAGTACTCTACTATAAATATCCCTCCTCATAATAATTTGGTAGGGTTACTCTAGATAGAGGAAGTTATGAATTTTTTTTTTATATCATCTCCTTTTGGGACACTGTGTGTGTGTGGGGGGGGCGTCCCAAAAGAAGCTGGTGGATTTGAAATTTGAATTCAACCGGAAGTATCACTCTATGATAAATATCCACTCCTCAGTGGTGTAACGACCCATGTTGACCTTGGTAAGGTTACTCTAGATGCTCTGAAATCTTTTTTCACTAGTTTGTTGCTTCTGATGTTCCATCTTATAGTTTGATCAATTCAGCTTCTTTTTGGACACCCTGCATTTATCGTTTTGAATGACAATGGCTGGAAGACCCTTCCCACTTTTGAAAATACTTCATTTTGGAAATTAAAATGTGATCATAAAAGCCATTGAGTAAGTCTAAAATAATTTATTTAAAAATAAGCGAGAAAAATTGAATAATTTGCTGGTTTGGTTTGGTTGTTTTGTTTTATGGCATAACAAACACCTTTCAGGTTATTTAATGCCGCATATGGTCATTTTAGTAAAAAGTTTTTATGCCATTTTATATCTTCAAATATTTATTTATGATGTTTGGTTTGGTTTGACATTTCCGAATTTTTGAGGTGAGGATTGGTTATTTGTATTATTATTTCTAGCGGAACCCTTTATTTACTTCATGGGGGTAGCGTGCTTTTGTTCTGTCAGCCATGACTGGATAGAGGTCCTAAGTAATTCACAAATGTATATTTCGGTCGCCCACACGGAGGATTGAACCTTCAAGAGAATATCACTTCTACAATTGATTTTTTCCCCAGTACTCTAACCACTGCGGCACGGGTCCTTGCGGACAATTTTAGTACGAATTTTTGAGCCTTAAACCTACTTTTTATTTCTAGTTGTAAATATCACCATTTATTACTAACTAGCAGGGCTACCCGGCGTTGCTCGGGACCGTATAAACAATGAAAAAACAAAAGCAGATATTGAACATATGTTTTATTCTTAGGGGAGAGGAATCTTTCATCTCAAGTTTTAGCGTTACAAACAAACATTTGTCTTTTATATATATAGATAATGACAGGTTTTTTGGGGGCCCCCCTCGAAGATAACTGATCAGTTGACCAACTTCTAGTGGTCCGTTTGACGTGAAATTTCGATATTTGTCATCCGGGTGATGGGGCTTCGATATGATACCAAATTTGTCAAGTTTGGTTCCGTCTTTCAAAAGTTTTAGCGTTACAAACAAACATACATACACACAGACGTTTGGCTTTTATATATATAGATTATTACAATATATTAATGTATATCTATATCTATACTTATTACTTGTATATATTAATGTTTTACTTATTACTTGTATATATTAATGTTTTTTGGTTTGGTTGTTTTGCTTTATGGTATATCAACACTTTGTGAATTATTTAAGGCAGAATCCGGTCATTTTGGTAAAAGTGTTTATGATTCAAGTTCTTTATATCTTCAAATATTTATTCATGGTGTTTGGTTTGGCTGTTTTGTCGAGAAAATTGTTGATTTTGTTTTTGGCTTTGCAGAACATAAGATTTGTAGAGGGAAAGAGTATAAACAATGACATCAATGTTTGGTGCATTTTAGGCCAGGAAGCCAATATCTTCAGACAGCCTTATTTGGTAGCACTAGAATATTCAAAATGTTTTCAAAAAATATTTCAAATGTATTTAAAGAAGTATTTAAAGGTATTAAAATGTATTTAAAAGGTAATAAAATGTATTAAAAAAGTATTAAAATATATTTAAAAAATATTAAAATGTATTAAAAAGTATTAAAGTGTATTTAAAAAGTATTAAAAAGTATTAAAATGTATTAAAAAATATTAAAATGTATTTAAAAAATATTAAAATGTATTTAAAAAATATTAAAATGTATTTAAAAAACATTAAAATGTATTTTAAAAATATTAAAATCTATTAAAAAGGTAGTAAAATGTATTTAAAAAGTATTAAAATGTATTTAAAAGTATTTAAAAATATTAAAATGTATTAAAAAATATTAAAATGTATTTAAAAAATATTAAAATGTATTAAAAAGTATTAAAATGTATTTAAAAAATATTAAAATGCATATTTTACAAGTATCTAAAGGAGTATTTAAAAGTCTTACAAATAAAAAAATATTTATAAAATTATTAAAAAGTATTTTAGGAAAGGAAAAAGAACAATGACATCAATGTTTGGTGTATTTTAGGTCAGGAAACCAATATCTTTAGACAGCCTGATCCGATTGGATTATTAAGCTTTGTCTTTTATTTTTAAACCAGCAGAGGGCGCCCAGCCTTGCATGGCAATAAAATACGTTTAAATAGATTTTAATTCATGCAGATTTCGTACTTATTATTACAGAGCCAATTCTCTATTGAATATCATATTGTACCTGATATATTGTACCGATTTCAAAAGTTTAAAAAAAATATGACTTGTGTGCTATCAGCTAGAATAAAAACCAAAACATTTAGTGCTGCAGCATCGTTTCCTACCGTTTGAGCTATCAACAGATAGATAAGAAGGATTTTAAATGAAACTACTTCAAGCTATGAATGAATTTGCACATGCACAAAAATAATAGAAATATGTCGGCAAGTTGAAATGAACATTTTGCATTTCATATTTCTGTACGCATTATTCATCCATCCAAAGAAAAATTTTACTTATTATAAACCATCCTTGGTGTATGATTACTATTTCCTGTTCATTTCAGTGTTATGCGACCAGTAGTTCAAGAGTTTATCGGTTAAATATTTTCACACAGACACACATACATACATACATCTACTGTTTTATTTATATAGATAAAATTATTTTAAACTTGTTTATATTTTAGAGTATTTGAGTTGAAGATTCACATTCTTGAGATTATGCTTACAACGTTTTGGCCGGTGTAAACTTCAACGTTCTTCAGGTGCATCTTGCCTGACGGAACGAGAACAATCTAATCTGGTTTGATTAAATAATTTCAGTGTTATGTGACTAGTAGTTTAAGAGTTTATCAGTTAAATATTTTCACACAGACACACACATCCATACGCCTACTGTTTTATTTATATAGATTTATTTCCTTTTTTACTTGGGGTCACTGCTTATCAAAGCCTGGAAGCCACTCTAGGATAAGGGTTTAATGAGCGTTAGACAGATGGTGAGGAAACATCATGAAGATCAGTAATGGTGGAACTCGGATAGAGTTTAATTATATAAGAGAAAAGTGCAACAAGAACTTATTTACATTAGATTTGAAAGCAACCATGTTACAGTCGTCTATGAAGCAGCCCTACGATATTGTGTTCCACAGACGGACTGTTCTAGGAGAGAAACTCTGCTCTTTCGAAGAATACGTTTGGTGTTAGGGTTAAGGTTAAAGGTCAATAAACATGGGGAAAACTGTTAAACCAGTTATTGATGGGTTAGTCTTGATATATATTTTTCTGTTTAGTTTGTAGTTCCATTTGATTGAATAAAGAGTTTAATTCGGAATTCCACATAGCTTTCCGAGTTTGACATAAATATTCTCAAGTTCGGCCATATGCCCTTGAAGAAGGTCAGAGGTTACATCAACCGAAAGGTTCTGAGCGAGAACAATAGCCTGAATAATCCAAATAAAGCATAAACTTTCTTATTGATTTATTTTTTTTTATGTTTAGTAATGAGTCAATACTTATTGAGGATAAAGGCCACTCAAGGATAAGGGTTAAGAAGATGGACGGCTGGTGGAAATATAGGAAGTATTAGTAGAGGATTGAAAATAATGCATGGTACGAAGAAAAGACGGCTTATATATAAAGTATTTGTTTACATTAGATTTGAAGACGACAATATTGTAGTCTGCATGGAAGTACTTGCTGTAAACTTAATTCATATCATGTTTGTCTGTTTGTCTGTCTGTCCGTATTGGACGTTTGTTATGATAAGGCGAAGTGAACTAAGTGTTAACATATCCGTTCATGCACAGTTACGGATTAGTAAGGGTTAGTATATAACTTGCACTTTTTTCTCAGAAACTATCGGGCCGATCTGGCTAAAATTTTGTATGGACCTTTGTTATGATAAGGTGCAGCGAACTAAGTATTATAGTATCTGTTTGATACACAGTCAGGGTTAATATGGATTAGTATTTAATGCAAAAATGAGCACAAATTTAACCATCTTCAACCATTTGGCATGAAGTACCCAGTCTAAGTCAACGGGCTATAACTTTTGCCATTTTTAACAGGCTAAAAAGTCTTGTTTATTTTTTTTTTGGGGGGGGAGGGAGTACAGACTGATCATTTCAATTATTTGGATTACTAATTTCACCTTGGTTGTTACATTCACAACGTTTTGACCGATGTAACCTTCGTTGAAATTCTTTAGGTGCATCTTTTCAAATATGGGAACCGTTTAGTCGAACTTGATAAACTTTGAAAGGGAAATTGATAATCTTTATGTTCAATTCGAGAACTTGGACTGAATTTTGAACTAAACTCTTTATTTTATCGACAAAGATAGATTATTCTAATTCCATCAGCCATGATCTACTAGAAGGGTTAATCTGCTTTATTTTTTTATTTATTTATTTTTTTCAACTTGGGAGTCACCCTTTATCAAGGACCGAAGGCCACTCGAGGATAAGAGTTAATGAATGTAAGGTGGTAGTGTAATAATCGTTAATGGTGTAAGTTAGCTAGAATTTTATTATTTATGGGGACGGCTCAACAAGAACTTGTTTACGTTAGATTTGAAGGCTACCATGTTATATTTAACCGGGAACAGTGTTCCATAGATGGGCCGTTCTGGGAAAGAAGTTTTGTTCATGGAATCTGCATTTAGATCTAGGCACACTTAGAGAGTGGGGGGAGGGGGGATCGTGTATAGTGGTTGTAGCTAGTCGAGTATTTGTTGTGAAAGTTTGGCAAGAGGAACCTTCTTACTTACTCGCCTGTAGTAGAGATTGAACCTTAAACCAACAGAATTATCCGCAGAATTCCAAAATGAAGTATTTTTCAAAGAGAAACCACGAAAATTACAGTAAACGAATAGGTTTATCAAAAAGTATCTACACATTTGAATAGTTTATACAAACACACAAAGATGGCTGACAGCAGTTAACATCATGTTTATTATAAAAATGGACAGATATTTTAATAGATTATGACTATTAGAATAGCGACATCAACTATGAAACTATTAAAAAAAAAATTATAGGGTGTTTTTTAAAAATATTTTTTAAATAGATTATGACTATTGCATTTTTTTTTCATAGATACAATAAAAAAAAACAGAAAGTTCATAAATTAATAGTTAACTTAAAAATTAATAAATTTTGTGACAATACATGTGAATGTATTTGTGCATATATCTATATGTATATCTATATCTACTAATAAAATACATTCAAACTATATGGTTTATTTGTGTAAAGAAAAATAAATAAATAGAAAAGTTGATAGTCGCAAAAAAATAATAAATAAAAAGTAAAAATAATAAATAAATAAATAGTAAAAATAATAGGTAAATAAATAAAAAACAACAACAAAAAAAAAACAGAAAACAAAACAAAAATATCTTTGATTGATTTAATATTTCGTCCTTTTTTTCTTCAAATAATTTTATCCCAAATAAAACAAAACAAAACAACATGGTTTCATAATTTCATAAAAGCAAAAATAATAAATACAAAAAAAATTAAAATAATAAATCCTGTATATTTTGACATATAAGGCGACCGTCAGATAAGACGAGGTACAAAATTGGAGCAAATTTTAATAAATTTTTCATATATTGGTTGTATAAGACGACTGCTAAATCACGAAGCCATGTTTGTTTAGCCTAGGCTAGAGATTGCAACAATGCAACACCCGGTATCTTATGAAATATTGTTTTTTAAAGATGATTTTTTTAACTGTAAGAGTCGTCATATACGCCGAAATATATGGTAGATAATAAAAAAAAAAAACAAAAAAAAACACAGAACACAAATCAAAAATATCTTTGGTTGATTTAATATTTCGTCCCATTTTTTTCTTCAAATAATTTTATCTAAAATAAAAAAAAAACCCAACAACAACAACAACAACATGGCGTCATAGTTTTTTGGGAGATGAGGGTTAATCATTTGTATTATTCAGAGTACTGTCCGCATCTTGGATGTTAATCGTTCTGTTCGAAAATTCGTGCAGATTCTTGAGTTCGGCAAGATGCACCTGAGGAAGATCGGAGGTTACATCAGCCGAACCGTTTCTGTGAATAACACTCAAAATAAGTACAATGTTCCAAATAATCCAAACACCACATTTTTGACATTTCGTTCCTTTTTATTTTGTTTTCAAAGAATTCTCCAAAGTAACAAAAAGCATCATTTTGATTACATTTTAATATTTTTGGATGACTGTATGTGATATGTCCCGGAAAGATATAAATTCTGACGATTGTCGGTTAAATGATGAAGAATATTATGAGAGGATAGAAACTGATTAATGGAATTGACATAATTAGAACACCTATAGTAATGGGTTATGACCAATATCGTTTTACATTTGATGTGAAGATAATTATATTGTAGTCTGAAGGGAAGCAGTTCCCTTGTAATGTATTATACAGATGAAAAGTTTTTGACAAAAATGTCCTGTTAGCGGAAATTCCGTTTGATGCTAGGCGTACATAGGAAGAAAATATTTGTATTTAAATTATTTCTTCTGTAATTTATATTTTCTATCTTGATACGTCCTGGAAAATATTTGTATTTAATCTATTTTTTCTGTAATTTATATTTTCTATCTTGATATGTCCTGAAAAATATTTGTATTGAAATTATTTTTTCTGTAATTTATATTTTCTATCTTGATATGTTCTTAAAAATATTTGTATTTAAATTATTTTTTCTGTAATATATATTTTCTATCTTGATATGTCCTGGAAAATATTTGTATTTAAATTATTTTTTCTGTAATTCATATTTTCTATCTTGATATGTTCTTAAAAATATTTGTATTTAAATTATTTTTTCTGTAATTTATATTTTCTATCTTGATATGTCCTGGAAAATATTTGTATTTAAATTATTTTTTCTGTAATTCATATTTTCTATCTTGATATGTTCTTAAAAATATTTGTATTTAAATTATTTTTTCTGTAATTTATATTTTCTATCTTGATATGTCCTGAAAAATAATTGTATTTAAATTATTTTTTCTGTAATTCATATTTTCTATCTTGATATGTCCTAAAAAATAATTGTATTTAAATTATTTTTTCTGTAATTCATATTTTCTATCTTGATATGTCCTGAAAAATATTTGTATTTAAATTATTTTTTCTGTAATTTATATTTTCTATCTTGATATGTCCTGAAAAATATTTGTATTTAAATTATTTTTTCTGTAATTTATATTTTCTATCGTGATATGTTTTTAAAAATATTTGTATTTAAATTATTTTTTCTGTAATATATATTTTCTATCTTGATATGTCCTGGAAAATATTTGTATTTAAATTATTTTTTCTGTAATTCATATTTTCTATCTTGATATGTTCTTAAAAATATTTGTATTTAAATTATTTTTTCTGTAATTTATATTTTCTATCTTGATATGTCCTGAAAAATAATTGTATTTAAATTATTTTTTCTGTAATTTATATTTTCTATCTTGATATGTCCTGAAAAATATTTGTATTGAAATTATTTTTTCTGTAATATATATTTTCTATCTTGATATGTTCTTAAAAATATTTGTATTTAAATTATTTTTTCTGTAATATATATTTTCTATCTTGATATGTCCTGGAAAATATTTGTATTTAAATTATTTTTTCTGTAATTCATATTTTCTATCTTGATATGTTCTTAAAAATATTTGTATTTAAATTATTTTTTCTGTAATTTATATTTTCTATCTTGATATGTCCTGAAAAATATGCATTCGTTTGATGTGGATGAGTAGTCTTGGCTACCATACTCAAGTAATACAATCTAATAAGTTGCCTTAATGAATAATTGTTTCTAGTTACAAGTGGTAATATGCTTCATACTTTAAGCTTTTGTTATGCTTTTCGAGGTCTCTCACCAATCGGTGAGAGAACCATTTGTATTTTTAGCTTATTTCAGGCAATCGTATTCTCATGAGAAGAAACCCGGATGTACGAACTACCTTCAATAAGTTTTCAGACACTTTTTTTGCACAGACATTTAAAATCGTCATCGACTCTTGAAAATTCAGTATGTTATTGCTCTGCATCTTATGAGATGACCAATTTTTATGAATTTTAGGTTCAAATGAACAGCTGCAGTAAGAATGGAATATATCCCACTAAAGCCTGATTGTCACAGCTGGTGAATTTCAAAAATACAATGTGGACGTGAGGACACTTTAGAAGAACGATATGCAATAAAATTCTGTTTTAAAATTGGAAAATAAAAAATGTCACAGAAACGTATGGAATGTTCCAGACTGCTTTCGAACTATCTTGTATGAATCGAGCATCAGTTTTTGAGTAGCGTAAAAGATTAAAAAAAGGCAGGGAGTATGTGAGGGATGTGTGGGAGAAGTAAGGAAGTCAAAACACCAGAGTTGATTGGCCAAATAAAGAATTTCATGGATGAGGACCGTCATGTGTCTATAGAGACAATAAATGCAGTTTGATGTCAGTGTGGGAACTGTTCACACAATTATTTGCGAGAAACAGAGGATGCAGAAGATTTGTGCAAAGTTTGTCCCAAGGGTGCTAAGAGAAGATCACAGACTATTTGACAAAGACGAGAATCAAAACAGTTCCCCCCACCCCTTATAGTGCATCCCTTGCTCCCTGTGACTTTTAGTTATTCCTTAAGCTCAAGGAGAACTTTAGATGCTGTCGTTAGGAGGCTATTGCAGAGATGAAAGAGGCTGTAACGAGGGTTATTGACACGCTCATACAAAAGGACTTCCAGAAGTTGTTGAAATGGTACCAGTGCATTGCACCCGAGGTAGATTACTTCGAAAGGGGCTGCGTGTACTATCAATAAAAGTGCCCATACAAAAGAAGTCTGGAAACTTATTGAAGGCACCTCGTACACATATTTGTTTGTGTGCATGCTGAAATTAGGCAGTTTGTTGTTTGTTTTTGTTTTACGGCATATCAACCCTTTTTCAGGTTATTTAATACCGAATCTAGTGATTTGAAGAACAATTTTTTAATAGAGTATATTTGTTTTTTTTGTTTTTTTGTTTTTTTTTTTAAATCGGTTTCTATTTAACTCATAGTTGAGACCCTAACAGGTACTACCACTCCGGGTCAGAGTGGACCTGGGAGCAATGGCAATTAAAGGGTGGCTCCACACTCCCCCCCCCCAAAGCCCGCAAGCTGGGGCCTCTCCATCGGATATAGTTTTAGGTCATATCCAGGACCTGAAATTAGGCAGTGGCGCAAAGGCCAAGGGGAAAACTGTCGTTCATATTTATATTCATTACATCAAGAAGATAAAGGTTCAGTGTGCGTAGAGAGAGAGTGGAAGATGGGTTGAAAAACTATTTAAGGACAGAGAGAGAGAGAGAGAGAGAGAGAGAGAGAGAGAGAGAGAGGTTTAAAAATGGGACGAAATATTAGTCAACCAAAAAATGCTTGCCATTGAATTTGTCTTCGATGTTTGGCAATCGACTTTTCCATTTATTTCTTTTATCTCTACGTTCGGTTGGACTTTAACCATACACGTGGCGCTAAATTTTGTCTATTTATAAATAAATAATAATAAAAAAAAAGAAAAGGAAATCTACACGGATAAACATAACACATTTACTACTAACTATTTACTAAGCTATTTTAAAACATCTACTGCAGGCTCCTGTGTGCAAACGTTTATTAAGTTGAGGTGAATATTGCAAAATTGATGTATACTCGTAAACATATACAGAAACAACAACAACTATATATATATATATATATATATATATATATATATATATATATATATATATATATATATACAAGAGCACATACACTCATAATATATGAGCCTAATATATATATATATATATATATATATATATATATAGATAGATAGATAGATATAAACATAAAGACTATATATCTCTCTCCCTCTCTCTCTCTCTCTCTCTCTCTCTCTCTCTCTCTCTCTCTATATATATATATATATATATATATATATATATATATATATTTATTTTTTGCAATCCGTTAAGATGAGGCTTCATAATTTGTGTATTTTTTTTTTTTTTTTTGAAGACTGTTATCTTCATCTTCATAGTTTTTGTTTTTCACCACGTTTCGGCCAACACATCCTCTGGCCTCCTTCAGATGGTTAACTGCGATGGGATAGGAATTCTGAGTCTTCTAACTGTATCCTTAATAATTACTGCCTTCCATAGTTGTTGTTGTCGTCTAATATATATATATATATATATATATATATATATATATATATATATATATATATAAGCGTAAAAACGTGTGTGTGTATGCCTTTACGGAATTATAGAGATTATATATGAATACACTTGATATCATCTCTGAAACGATCGTACATAATTCTAAATTGTTATTGTTTTGAAATCTTGGAACATATTCAAATAATTACTGGTTATTTCATTAATTTCATTCGCCTATTTATACTATTTTAGCTCTAGAAGAGCTAACACTTCTTCTATTGAGCTGATTATATACCTGAGTGACTAGTTGTAATTCATATGATTTCCCCTACACTATTAGGATTTGCTATATAGTTACTTATCCATTCTTGTTGTGGTGTTATCTATCTATCTATCTATCTATCTATCTATCTATCTATATATATATATATATATATATATATATATATATATATATATATATATATATATATATGAATTGTGTGTGCATTAAGGCAGCAGTCTTTCATTTAAGCTAACATTGGTAAAAATAACAGAATTCTGTTTAATTATACCATTTTTGCATTTTCAAATAAGAATAAAAAGCTTTACTTCAGCTTTCTTTGTTCGTTTGTTTTCATCATCCGAATAGTATTCGACACTGAATCGAAAGTGTTCGTGATACATATGGAAAATTCATCTTTTTTTTTAAATTTTAATACAAAAAAGATAATTAGGAAATTTGAAGAAATAAAAAAGATATAATTAAGCTATGATTTCTGCTATTGTTAACAATGCTTGCGTGTGTGTGTATGTATATGTATATATATATATATATATATATATATATATATATATATATATATATATATATTCACTTTTATTTTAAGTTTTAGATTTAATGGGTTTAATATGTATATATATATATATATATATATATATATATATATATATATATATATATATCTTTTGTTTTATTTTACTTCAGTCGAAGTTCTCAGAAATCAAGGGGCCCACGACCTGGGGCTAACATTTGAACTCTATATGAGATACATAGATATTCGAATGTTCCATTAAAGTTCTTTATCTCTCAAGCACTGAGTTAGTAAAGAAATTGAGAACATAATTTTCCTCTCCCCAATTAACCATTTTTATACGTTGTAGTATATCTTTCATGTTGGTCTCTTGGTCGTACTGGATTCCAGGACAAGAATTTATCTAGTCTGGTGGAGTATCCAGCTTTGTGCTATTACTTGAGGTAATATCACTTGGAGAAGGTGCACCATTCCTCGGAAAAGCTGTGGGGTAGCCGTAGTGAAGAGATCTTATTTGGGCTGCGAATACTATGTGATTTTGAATATTTGGTCAGGGTTTACTTCTTTGGAAAAGTATCCTCATGCCAGATTGTTCTGACAAACCGCTGTACAGAGAGACCTTAGACACTCAAGGACAGTGTCTAGTAGGCATTCAAATGTGTGCGTATGTGTGATGAGACAACAACAATGGAAGGCAATAATTTCTGGGGATACAGTTAGGACTCGGCATTCCTATCCTGTTGTGGTTAACCACCTGAAGAAGGCCAGAGGATGAGTTGGCCAAAACGTGGTGAAACAACAAAAACTATGAAGATGAAGATAACAGTCCCCAAAAAAAATGAGTATCGAACTTACTTAAAAACTTTTGGATTTGTGTGATTCGAATTTTTTAGGCGCAACCCCATAAATTGTAAAGTTTACCAATTTTAAAACGATCAGTTTCGTAAATAACAAACTCACGAAAGATTATTCAGATATGAACCCCCAAAAACAGAGCTCAATGATAAACTCGTGGAACCCATACACTGGCGTTACCCTGGAAAATTAAAAACCCCAAGAAACTCCTGCTTATCATAAAAAATTCATGGTTTCAGGAAACCAATGTAATGTTAATTGAATCTTTAACGATCTATAACTAGTAATTCTTTTTTCTTTGTCTATTAAAATTATAAATAATAACAAACATCTAAACGTTTGCATTGTTATAACTAAATGATACTGATCCAGAACCTGACCCAAGGTCATGTCGGTATTTTCCGACAGTTTACGGTAAGCCAATCAGCAAACGACAAAATTGTTTTCTTTGCTAATACTTTTATTTAAAAAAATGTTTTCGATCATAGTTTCGTTTAATTATTATTTTTACAAGGGAGCCACCGCTTATCGAGGCCCGAAGGCCACTCTAGGATAAGGGTTAATGAGTGTACTTTAGTCATTGGAACAACAGCGTAGTAATCGTTAGTAATGGGAATTTTGTATAATTTGATTATTTTAAGAGACAGCTCAGAAAGAACTTGTTTATATTGGACTTGAAGACGACCATATTGTAGTCAGTTGGAAAACAGGCCAACGAAGCCGAGTTCCACAGGCGAGCAGTTCTAGGACAGAAGTTTTGTTCATAGAATCCATGTTTAGATGTAGGCACACATACAGAGTGGGGGAAATTGTTGATAGTGGTTGTAGTTAGACAAGTGTGTTTGTGAAAGCTTGGCAAGGGGGGGCATAGATTAGAGCTCAGACAAGCACTTTCCATGGAAATAACGATAGAGTAGAGCAGAGACAGGCTAGCAACGTCTCTTCTGTGGGAAAGAGGTTGCAGGGAAGATTTTTCCATAAAAAAAACAAACTTCTTAGATGTTTTCCATGAAAAAGAAATTTGCCTTTTCTTTATAGTTGCTTCCATGTTTTTTTGTCTCAAAAAAAATATTTTTTTTAAACATCTGCAGGCATTTATGTACTAAAATCAGGTCCATAATTTTTCTCCATCTCTCCTGAACACTAGACTAGTCTAAGAATATTAAACCAGCCGTGACAGAGGGGTAAAGACGTAAGATATAAATATATATTTCATGATTTTGGGAAGGAGGGAGGGGGAAGAACAAAATTTTAATATCACAATCAGGAAAGAAAGACTTATTTTTTTTATTACTATCCATAAAAAAGTCAGCTGACCGGTTTCACCCTAATCTGTCAAGAGCTGTATCAAGGGATTTTTTATTATTAAAAGCAGAGAGAAAAAAACGAGGGAAATATATATATTTTAAAATAAAACTAGCGTTATGATATGTAATAATATGAATAATAATATGAATTATATGTAATAATATGAATAAGTAATGTTAAGACAAGCGGCCAAAAATCATTAGGAAGAAAAAAAGAAAAGAAAAGAAAATAGTGAATGATGCAAAAAAACTAGCAGAAGAAGTAGCAAAGAGAAAAACAGCAACGCGGGGTTAAGTAACAACTGAAAAGAACTAACATATGACATTGTAAGTACAAGTTTAGTATTGTTAGACTGGGCTAGTGTTTAGGCGAGTTGGAGAAACACAAAATTATATGTTATTAGCGTCCTAGTATATAGATATAAATTATTTTCTAGTATAAAGACATAAATTATTTTCTAGTATATAGACATAAATTATTTCCTAGTATATAGACATAAATTATTTCCTAGTATATAGACATAAATTATTTCCTAGTATATAGATATAAATTATTTTCTAGTATATAGATATAAATTATTTTCTAGTATATAGATATAAATTATTTCCTAGTATATAGATATAAATTATTTTCTAGTATATAGATATAAATTATTTCCTAGTATATAGATATAAATTATTTTTAGTATATAGATATAAATTATTTTCTAGTATATAGATATAAATTATTTCCTAGTATATAGATATAAATTATTTTCTAGTATATAGATATAAATTATTTCCTAGAATATAGATATAAATTATTTCCTAGAATATAGATATAAATTATTTTCTAGTATATAGATATAAATTATTTCCTAGTATATAGATATAAATTATTTCCTAGTATATAGATATAAATTATTTTCTAGTATATGGATGTAAATTATTTCCTAGTATATGGATGTAAATTATTTCCTAGTATATAGATGTAAATTATTTCCTAGTATATAGATGTAAATTATTTCCTAGCATATGGATGTAAATTATTTCCTAGTATATAGATGTAAATTATTTCTTAGTATATAGATGTAAATTATTTCCTAGTATATAGATATACATTATTTCCTAGTATATAGATGTAAATTATTTCCTAGTATATAGATGTAAATTATTTCCTAGTATATAGATATACATTATTTCCTAGTATATAGATGTAGATTATTTCCTAGTATATAGATGTAAATTATTTCCTAGTATATAGATGTAAATTATTTCCTAGTATATAGATATACATTATTTTCTAGTATATAGATATAAATCTGTTTAATATTAGATTTAAAAGAAAGATCTTGCAGGATTTTTAATTTTGATTTCAAATGATGTATTTTCAAATAAGTTTTCATCATAATACCTTTACTTCATATATCATTTTAAAGAGATTTATTTTTTCGCTCTATTCAAGCGTTTAAATTACAATCGTTTGAAAACAATTGTCTTCTTTTCAGAACTTTGAATACATGATGAAAAAAAGCAAATTCGCACAATTTTCTTATTTCAATTCAAGCTAGGTCGAAAAGATGCTGAAACAGCTTGCGATATCAATAAAGCGTTTAGCCCAGGAACCATCATTGAACACACACACAATAGTGGCTTAAGAAATTTTGTGGCGGCAACGAGAGTCTTGAAGATGATAAGCATAGTGCTCGACCATCGGATGCTGACAATGATCAATTAAGAGCCTTAATCAAAGCCAATTCATGCAAAACTGTTCGAGAACTTGCTTCTGAATTAGACAAAATGTATACGACGATTTCAAACCACTTGAGAGAGATTAGAAAGACAAAAAAACCTTGATGAATGGGTGCCTCATGAATTGAATCACAACCAAAGAAATGCCATTATGAAATGTCATATTCTGTTCTTTTATGTAACAAGAACGACCCGTTTCTCAACCGGGTTTTGGTTTGCGATGAAAAGTTGGTTCTTTGTGACAACCGACGAGGCTCAGTTCAATAGTTAGACACTGATGAAGCTCCACAATACTTCCAAAACCCAGAGTTGCACCAAAATGAAGGTCATGCAGATTGTTTAGTGGTCTGCAACTGGCCTCATCCATTACAGTTTTTGAATGCAGGCGAAACAATTATGGTGGATAAGTACTGTCAACAAAGGTATGAAATGCATCAGAAACTTCGACGACAACAACACCCAGCGTTATTCAACAGAAAAGGCCCAATTCTCTTCCATGACAATGCCTGACCACACGTTCCTAAACCGACCCTGCAGAAATTGAATGAATTAGGCTACAAAATTCTGCCTCATCCACCATACTCTCTAGACATCTCATACACTGACTACCACTTTTTCAAGCATGTTGACAATTTTCTGCATGAGAAATGCTTAAAAAATCTAAGTGATATTAAAAACGCCTTCAGCGACTTCATCAATTTTTACTGGCATAAATACACTTGTTTTGCGTTGGCAAAAATGTGCTAATTCTGATAGTGCTTATTTCAATCAATAAAATTTTGTTTGAGCCGAAATATGTTCATCTGAATTTAAAAGTTAAAAGCCGCAAGAACTTTCTTGTTGTCCTGATAAATGGAATCTCCCGATCACCAAAAACGCAATGTAAAATAAAAAAATTTAAAAAATAATGATGTTGCTTTTGGGTCGTACATGAAACTAAAATATACCTTGTTGGTTTCTGGCTAGGATTTAAGGGTAGTATCTGTTCTATCTAAAGATGGTATTACAGAAATGGTCTAATCTCTGTTGATTTGGGGGACCCAGAAAGCATCATCAGATTAAACAAAAAAAACCCAAAAAAAACCAAAAAAAAAAACCAAAGAATTGTTACTGATAGAAAAATTAAAACCAAAAATTAACAATAGGGCAGAGATATCCAACATCTTCCTTATACAACCACAAACAAATTAATTATCTCCCTCGGACAAAATTACAGAGTTGCTTCTCTTAGATTAAATTTAAAAAAAATGACAGAATTACCTCCCCTTAACAGTTAACGTAATTTTTCAAAACATTCAAGATAGCGTTTAAAATATATTTCTTTCCATCTTGATAATGGAGGATGCCTCCGAAAATATTCGAGGAATATACCATCTACAGTCACAATAAATAAATATTTATTGAAAATTACTGAACTCTTTGAATTCTTTATCGTTATTTATTTATTTATTTATCTGTTTCCAACGACTAAATAATTCCTGCATTGATAAGCCTTCAAAAACCTTTTAAAAGTTATTTTTTTTATTGTTTCTATAGCGATCAGGCCATCTCATCTTTTAAAAGAATGGATGAAAAGAGATAACATAATGCAAACATGAAATTACCTTAACATATTATTATATAAATGTGGAATTTTGCAATGATATTTTGGTATCTGTGTTCACAACGTACAACCATAAAAAGCAACAGTAGTGCTTAAACTTTATTTTATTTATAATGTGAAAATAGAAATTAAAAAACAAAAATAATAATAAAATAAAAATGGAAATGGAATTTAGGGTTGGAAGCAGGAGGTTCCAGGGATCCTCATTTATTTCTGGGTAACGCCGGATCTGCCTATTAATAATTATTACAAACATTAATTAATGGGAAAAGTAATGAGGGTTTAAATTTTTGATTTGGAAATTTTTAGAGCCAAATTAATAAATTGTATAATTTAGATTATTCGAACTACTGTCCTCATCTTTGGTGTTATTCTCACAATGTGTGACCGATATAACCTCCAACCTTCTTCAGGTGTATTTTGGGAAAATCATAATCAACATAAAGAACCTGAATGTATTTTGAATGGAACACTTTTCAAATTGCATCCAAGTTCCAGAGTTAGACATTCCCTAGTTGGACCAAAATGTTCCGAGGTTTGAAAGAGAAGATGCAAATCATATTAGTCGAAAGGTTTTAAATATAATAACCAAGATGAGAATAATAATTCAAAGTAGCTATACAATTTATATATTTGTAGAAACATATTTTGGCTACACATATGCAGCAAAGGTCACGTATAGTCAGAACTCTTCGATCTGTTATTTTCTTTATGGCTGCATTCAATGGAATGGTTCAAAAATTACTTCTGGAAACTGAATACAAAATCAATTCATAAAAACAATAATTAAAATCGCCTAAGATATTAATATTTGTGAAATTTTAATATTTTTATTTTTAGTTTCAGCTACACACACACACACACACACACACACACACACACACACACACACACACACACACACACAGTCTCAGAAGTTTCTTTATAACCTTTAAAACTATTTTTTTTTTTAAATGTCCTTCGCTGGAAAATTATTTTATCAGTAAGTCAATTAATTCTTTGCATCGCTGAATCGTTTTACTTACATGAACAAACAATAGTACCAATGTTCTTAAAGGGATCGACAGTTGTTTACCATGAAAAACTATTTCGCGGATTTAAAAACAAAATAGTGTATTAAATCATGGCTTCCCAGCAGTGTTGACCAAACACCACCTCCGTCAAAACACATGAACAAAAATATTTTTGATACTGGACCTAGTTTTTTTTTTCTTCCTCCAGATAAATTAGGATAACCAATTCATTTCATTTAAAAATATTTTTTTAACTGTGTCATCCGTCCCTTTCTTCACAAATTATAATGTATTTACGTAATACTGTTTTTATTTCGTGTTTGGTTGAATCCATTTTATTACTTATCACCTCCCTTCTTTGTTATTTTTATGAATTTTACTCCTATCATCTCTATAATCATTAGTCATTAAAAAAATATAAGAAATATATATATATATATATATATATATATATATATATATATATATATATATATATATATATATATATATATATATATATATAATGTGTGTGTGTGGTAGTTTTGGAGATATCGTTTCACATTTATATATTATTAGAAATTTATGAAATGCTAAAACGATGACCCTTTCTTTAAAATAAATTTTATTTACTTTAGTAGCTTTCAATTACTATAGGTATTTATCATGCAACTTTCTTTGTTTTTCACACACACACATATATATATATATATATATATATATATATATTTCTCACTTATATATTTGGTACAATTATTTATTTATTTTTTATTCATACTCACCTTTTGGCTACACATTTGCAGTTATAACTGGGAATCAGGTAAGTTCATCAGGTCAGGTTCTTAGTATAAATGTTTCCGTCTTCGTGCTAAGAACCTGACATGGCAAAGTTTAATTTATTTGCAGCTAAAACTGAAACATGTGTGCTAATTTGTAGCCAAGAATGCTTGTATAAATAATAATGAAAATACACTAAAGCTATAAAAATACATTAGTAACCACTATCATAGGTAAGGATTTAACTGAAAAGTAAATATTGATTCTGATAAAAATCGCGTAATAAAAACATGTTATTTGTATAAATTTGGAAATTGCGGGGTTTTTTTTTCTTATCTAGAGCCACCACAATTTGTATAGAGTGTTTAAATGCAAACCACGATAAACGCCATTTTCAAAATGTTAATTTAATACTGCCAATGTTTTTGCGTTTAGCATTTGTATTACTCGACGTCACCGGAAATCAATTTTTGACATAACGAATGTGATTGTATAGGCAAATCAGGAGTTATGTCCCTTGTTTGAGATTATCTCCTCTTTCTGGAACTTAGCTTTTAGGAAACAATACGTTATGTATGTTGTATAAGTTATTAGCAGACTAACGCTTCTCACATTATTTACAGTAGTTTTCTGTTTTAAATATATAATTGTATAGTATTATGAATTTACACACACGCATATATATATATATATATATATATATATATATATATATATATATATATATATATATATATATATATACACACATAGAGAGAGAGAGTATTTAGACAACAATCTTTTCATTTAAGCAAACATTGTTAAACATAATAGAATTCTGAGCTTCCATCCATCTATAGCCTTGAGCCCCTGGAGGGGCATAGGCCATCCACAACTTTTTTGTAGTGAGGAGTTTTTTTTTTTTTTCGCGGGCGAGAGGGATGCTGGCCCCACGCTCAACCTTACCAGGAGGTACATTTACAGCGCCTCCTCGCCTAGCCTTCGTAAATGGTCACCCATCTGGTACTGGCCAAGCTCAACGTTGCTTAACTTTGGTGATCTGGCAAGAACCGGTGTGTCAACGTGATTGTGCCTTATAATTTTGAGCTTCATTATACTTTTCCTAATTGTTCAATTTTTCTGTTTAATTCAAGAATCAAGGTTTATCGTTACTTCCGGTTATCATGGGTTAAGATTTCATTGTATGGAAGACCAACGCGTACATAATTTACTATTATAGTTCTTAAGTAAAGGTTGGCAAAAAAAAAAAAAAAAATTGTTAAAATGAAAATAATCTTTATTAGAACTTTCGGCGCTTCTACACTATTAGGACAAACTTTCGGAAATCGTAATACTAAATTTCATATAAAAACAATGGTATCTACGTATTCCTCATATTTTTAAGATGATTATATTAAAAAATTATGAAAATCGATCAGGTAGAAAATTATTTATTAAAGAAAATAAAAAAATGGAATTTGATGAAAACGATCGTAAGACAGAGGAGACTTAAAAAAAAGGAGGTAATTTTCCGTTTCGTTTTAAACAAGATGACCGAAATGTTTCCCATGTAACACAATCAAGGTTTTTTTTATTTTATTTTATTTTAATAATTTAGTAATATTCAGGTAATTCCGACTGCATAATTTGGAAGCTACCATTGTAACTTATTAGAATTGACAAAAAAATCAGTTGAAACCATTTTTTATTTTTTATCTAAAAACTCCATTTATCGGCTACAAAATCTCGTCCTTATAACTTTTTAACCAATTAACAAAATTTATCAAACATCAGATGGTTTAAGTTTCATTCAACATTCATTTAATTAGTGAAACTTTTGCTATCGGTGTCTCCAGACTCCACCAATATAAAATCTGGATTAAAATTTGCTGATCTTATAAATCCACGTTTATTATCTGATCTTCCATGGTCGGGTCTGTACGGAATGGTATATATATTAATATATATACCATTCGGTACAGACACGACCATGGAAGATCAGATAATAAACGTGGATTTATAAGATCAAAAAATCCAACCTTGATCGCCCTTCGGGGCCCGTGGCGCAGTTGATAGAGGCGTTGAATCTCTACGGTTCCAGATGAACATTGTCTGAAGATAGCGGTTTCAATTCTGGCCAGAGGCTTACTTGGCCAAAACGTGGTGAGACGACAACAACCACAGATGGCAGTGATTGCTGAGGATGCAGTTGAGAGATTCAAAGTTCCTATCCATCGCGGTTACCACAACAACTAATAAAGATGAGAATAATAGTCCGCAATAAATAAAAAATTAATATAAATAATACTCATCTCAATAATGAATTCCAATTAAAATAATATATAAAAATAATTTATTTAATATAAATAATTAATGAAAAAGCGATTACATTGAAACAAGCCGTGTGCTTGAGTTCTTCGTAATAATATTTCCGAACAATGAAGCAATAAACACACTCCAAACTAATTATGGATATTTTATATTATGTTTGAAATTTTGTTATTTTGATTTCAATAGTTTCATGACATATATTTATCATAAAATTTCAAATAAAAAAAAACTTATTTTTTATAATTTCATAAACGTTTCTTGTGAAATTTCAATCAAAATAATAAAACTTTTATTTTTTAAAATTTTGTTATTAAAAGGGCAAATAAAGAGGAGATGTGTTATTTTTATCTTTTTATAACTTTGTTAATTTTTATTGTATACTTTTTAATAATGTCCTTTTCTTATATTTTATTTCCGTAAATACCAATATTGAATAACAAAGGTAAGTGGAGGAACTGATTTGCCTTGTCACCGTTTCCCGTAGCGCTCCGCAGAAAAGTTTTAAAAAAGTCGTTAGCTGATTATAACCAAAAGTATATAATTAAGAGTAGAATTCTGCTATATTTGACAATGTTTGCTTGTGTGTGTGCGTGTATATATATATATATATATATATATATATATAGATAGATAGATAGATAGTATTAATAAAATAAGAAAACGGTCATACAAAAGTATATACTAATGTATATAGATTTATTCGTTCATTCACTAAATGATGAGCATCTTCTCCCCCCTTCTGATGAGAAGCATTAGGCTTCGAAATACCATGGTATAAAGAATTTTACTTATCCTATACCCCTAATTGATGTAGCATCCTTATTGAATAAACGAATAAATCTATATGCATTAGTATATATTTTTATAGTGTTGTTTTTTTTTAATAATATGCTATATAAGCTCCAAACAATTTGTTGAGCTTTGCATTATGCTGATAAGCGTCCTCTTAAAGAATCGATCTTATTTTTATTCTTTTAACTCCCTTTATATATATATATATATATATATATATATATATATATATATATATATATATATATAGGGAATTAGACCTGGAGTCTAATGAGCAGAGTTTATTTTAATGTATCAGTAAATTTATCAAAAGAAAACAGTGCTCATTGTACTGTAGATATATAATAAGCTCAATAGATATAGATATCTTAGAGCTATTTTAATATTGAATTGAACGATTCATAATTTTGAATTAAAAATCAGTTTCAAAAGGAAAAACCAACAAAATTAACTAGATTGTACGATCGTTTCAGAAACGATGTTAATTTTTTATTAAAACTGACAATAAATATTGACAATAATTTGACAAAAGTTTAGTCCTTTAGAAAAGAAAGTCTCCTCATTAGCAAAAATAATGGGGGGGGGGGTAAGCAGTTAAAGACACCAAAATAAAACTAGTATTTTAGTCGTATGTAAGGCAGATATTCCTTTTTTATCGCCATTGTAAAATCTGTTTCAATTTGAGTCGGTCTATCTTTTAGCACGCTGTTATATTTTGTCTTCTAATTAGAATAATTACTTATATAAATCTAGTTGATTTTATTTTTTTTTTCCTTTTCAAACTGATTTTTAATTCAAAATTAGGAATCGTTTTACTCATATATATATATATATATATATACACGTGTGTGTATGTATATATATGTGTGTGTGTGTATATATGTGTATATATATGTGTGTGTATGTATATATATATGTGTGTGTGCATGTATATACATATATGTGTGTGTATATATATGTGTGTGTGTGTATATATATATATGTATATATATGTGTGTGTGTATATATATATATATGTATATATATGTGTGTGTATATATATATATATATATATATATATATATATATAAGGGAGTTAAATAATAAAAATAAGATCGATTCGAAGATTATATATATATATATATATATATATATATATGTATATTAGAAGCAAGTATAAATTGTTTTTGATTTGAAATAAGACCTTTCGAGGTGCCACCCATTTGAAAAAGCACATGTTATTTACATTTGAAAAACTGTGACATCAAATATGGTGTCATGCAAAAGTAGTTCCTTTCAGCTGCTAATACAATTGGCTCTGACCGAACTTGTGCTGTGGAATTTTAGATTTTAAAATTTTCGTTTTCGTAGTCTAATTCATCAATTTGAAGAAATTGGATTTATCGTGCTTTGCATTCAGGCTCTTCAGATATATATTCACAGAGACACGGAATTCTATACAAAAAAACACAGGTAAGACGTAGATAAATTGTACATGAAACAAGAAACATTTAGCTTTCTAATTAAAAAAGAAAAAGAAAAAAAATATGGGCAGGGCATATTACATCCATAGTTGCACTACAACCAGACACTAGTAGCAATCCACAAAGACACTAGCTTCTACTGACTGACTGCGTGAAAATGATACCTTGAGACGATCCAGTTTTATCTAAGGGCACATATAAAGATAAGAGAGGTTTGTTAATGAGTGTAAGATTTCATGAGGGAGGAAGAGGAAGATGAGGAGGAGGAGGGGGATTTTGGAATTCCCTGAAGACAGTCTTTTAATGTTGGATGAATTGTTTGCTAATAGAACTATATAGATTATCAATTTCTTTTCTTATTAAAAAAAAAATGTACTCCATTTATTTTAATAATATACACTCGTACAGATTAGAAAACTAGACGAGGGCAGATCGGCTCAAAGCCGCGCAGGGAAGAAATAAAAAACAAAGAAGAAAAAAAACAAAAAAAAAACAACAACAATAATTTAAGTGAAAATAGAAAAACAAAGAAGAAAGAATTATTCTTGAAAAAAAAAAAAAAAAAAAAAAATGGGAGGGCAGAAATATTTCTTTTGTCCATGACGTCAGTGGGATGAATACAATAATCGAAATAATTTTGTTGTTCAGAAAGCAATGGAGTTGGAAATTTGATTGCCAATTCTTATCTAACAGGGTTAACTAGGGGTTCTCTATGGAGAAAAGATTCTGACAGAGAGACAAACAGACAGGTGATGAAAATTCATGCAAAGATCGCGGAATACTGTTTGTTTATCTGTCAAATAATTTACCGAATTTAACAAAAAAAAAAAAAAAAAATCAATTCATTTGTCTTGTTATCTGTGTCAAGGGAAATAACTCATACTCCGACAAGAAACGAAACGGTAAATTGAATTATGGCCCTTGCATATTTTGTCAAATGTCATTTATGTATTGATTAATAATAAAAAAGAAGGATGCAAATTCTTATTTGATTGATTCCCATCTGAATAATTCTTAATGAAATTTTAGTTCTTTTTTAAATGGAAGCTAACTTATTCCACTTAAAATCTATCACTAGCCTCTAACTCTTAGACAGGGCCCCAAAAAAGAGTCTAAAATCTAATAGGTCTCACATTATCACTCAAGCTCCAACCTCTGTCCCATCGCCACATGTTGCATCCCTCTGTCTGTTTTACAAGTACTTTAATGGAATATGCTCTGATGAACTCATCACACTTATCCCCTCTCGACGTACATACTCCCAACTAGCCTAACAAGCAGCAAAATCCCACCCCTCCACTGCTGATGTTCCTAGACGCCAGAAAGTCTTCTACTCTAATCTCAATGTAAACAAGTTCTTGTTGATCCGTCCCCGTAAATAATCAAATTCTACCCAATTTACACCATCAACGATTACTACACTACGATTCATTAGCCCTTATCCTCGAGTGGTCTTCGGGCCTTGGTAATTGGTGGCTCCCAAGTAAAATAAAAAAACAACAACAAAAAGTTTCTTCCTTCAGACTGGTAGACTTTGGAATTCCCTCCATGTTTCTTGCTTCTATGACTGTACACATCTGTAGAAGTTTAAACAGACATCACATTGCTCAACTCCCCACAGTCTCATGTTAGACACGGTCCCAAAATAGTAGCTCCTTACATTTTATGTGGCAATACATCTCATTTGAAATGAAAATTAGTTACAACAAGAAGAAAATCATTTTTTTTTTATTTGGTTATTCACAAAATACTTTGCTATATACAGGATGCATCTGGTGTTTGAGAACATCACTTATTTTACCAATTCTTTCCTGTATATTAACGTTTACTTTTTTTAAACATATAATCAATCAAGGGAGATAATAAACTAATAAAGGAAATAAAAAAGACATGCTGTAATAGTCGCAATAATGACAGAACAAAGCGATTTGCAAATTGCATAATTTCTTAAAGCTGCCCGATCCTTTATTTTAAAGTTCGCAAAGAATTAGAAGATAATGATAACCAAATTCCTTCTGTTGCTAAACGCAAAAAGCACCAGCAACGCTCTGACAGCATTAGAACACACGATTTTATTCAACAAGTTCAGAATATCATTGACGAGAGCCCCCAGAGGTCAATGAGATCAATTGCAAAAGATCTCGGTGTCTCCGAAGTCACAATTCAAAGGACTGTCCTTGAGAATCTTTGATACAATCTTATGTGATAAAGAAAGGTCAGTTTATATCCGAGACCACCAAAGAAAATTGTTTAGTGAGATTCAAGAGACTCTGCGCCATCACATAAGGCTACAATAACTCAAGAATGATTAGTGAAACATTTTCATGATCACATTACCTCCAACTTGGGTCTTCCAAGCTTTTCAGTCCATAATCTATTCGATTGTTACATGTGGAGCATTGTTGAGAGAGATGTTAATAAACATTCTCACAACACCAAAGATTCTCTGACAGCATCCATAGTCAAAGTAATGGACAATATATAGGACCATCTTATACGCACCTGCCAAAGGTTTAGATCTCAAATAGAAGTGGAGGGAGATTATTTTATTGAATGAAATTATTGAATAAGAGTGTCGCTTATGTATCAATGTCGTTTTATTTAATTACAGATGTGTTTTTTTTTGTATTTTTGTAATAAATGTTCTCAAACACCGGACGCACCCTGTATATCTTTTAAATATGATTTTTCGCTTTCTAATAAAACTCATCTTTATATATGTCATGACGTTGTTTTGACCTTTAGTAACGTCTACTAATGTTCATATATCGTCTGTTTTAATTTTATTTTAAGCATTTTTGTTGAATTTAGAGACGTGGCAATGTACACTTGAAGACAGAGGTGTGCGCACACGCACATTCCAGATGGAGTTGACCTACATTTTTGGTCTCATAAAAATAACCGGAATTGTAATTAA
Organism: Euprymna scolopes; assembly: GCF_053919585.1. NCBI lineage: Eukaryota > Metazoa > Mollusca > Cephalopoda > Sepiida > Sepiolidae > Euprymna > Euprymna scolopes. The sequence goes on along the minus strand of NC_136513.1, from coordinate 19,119,493 downwards.
ATGAAAACAAAGAACCGTTTACATTCCAAGGTCAGAAGTTATGAATTTTGTAAGGCGAAATAAGAAAAGAAGAATGTAATATCTTGATGTTTACAATTTCAGGAATATCGATTTGTGACTATATAAGGGGAAAATAAGCAACAGAAAACGGAGAGAGCAAACACAGCAGCAAGCGTGATTTAACCTCTTGACACCTCTTCGTCAGTGAGCCACGCACTAACCAACTCCTCACAACTAACGTTTCTCTCTCTCCCCTTTTCAATGAACTGGAGTCTTAATTGTAAATGAAACTTATACTTTGAAATTCGTCTCTGTGTTGATTTTGAGAATAGCAACAAAAGAATTGTCAGTGTGTATATATTATATAAATTATATACATATTCAATAACACAACATTTTATTATATAAACACCTGCTTCTTTGAATGTGGTGTTCTGTTATGTTTGGTGTTTTAGTTTCTTACAATCAGTACCCATTAACTTGCCTGCCTACGAGGGCAGAGTTTGACTCAGTAACGTTTTCTTTATTTAATGTGATGAAAATCCAAATCGCCAAAACGGGTCACTTTGGATGAAAAAAAAAAAAAAATGAAATAAAAATAACTCTCAGTCTTGAAAAATTTTTCTTCACTGACTAGAGGCAGAACAGATACTACATTTCCACTTATTCACAAATCAAATAATATATTTAATTTATAATTTAGCCACAATGCCATCAAAAGTGTCTGGAGTGAGGAGGTGGAGGGGGTCGGTGGTCATCTTCTGTCGTCTATCTTGCTCTTAACTGAATCCATGCAGAACCATTCATTCAAGTTTTGCTCCGTTGATTCTTTCATAATTTACCCATTACGTTCATTTCAACAATCATCACGTTCACTCTATGGGCTACCCTAAGTAAAATATCGCTGATAGTTTGAATTTGTTTAGAAATGCTACTAGTGATGAGAAGATTCCTATATTTTTCTCAATTCTGATACAATTACCGATTCTGTTCTAAATTCCTGATTCTGATACAATGACCGATTCTGATTCTTTATAAATCTCTTAATATTTAACAATAAAGTTGTTACTTTTCCCTGATTACTGTAAAAACGCAAGTTAAATGTGCAAATATTTTCTTAAGCATAAAAAAATACGTTTGTGGAGGATGATCTGTAGATTTTAGTTCTACTGATTGTTTGAAATCAATAAATATTTATTATTTTATCATTACTACTAGCAGGAGAAGATTTTGCTTTAAACGAAATCAAATTAAAAAATACAATTAATGGAATTATTTTTGGCATCAGAAAATAGACACATATTTTTCCGATTCCGATACCCCCAAAAGTTCTGATTTTTCTGGTTCCTGATTTTAATTCTGATTAATCATTTCATCACTAAATACTACACTTTGATCCCAGTTTGAAGAAAAGTACGATCAATCTACAAAAGAAGAATAGAAGCAAAATAAATGAACCTAAACTAAACACAAGTAGCAACTAATTCAAAGATAGTTTCAATATACACTGAAGTAAAAAATATACACAATAGTTACACAATTTATGTTTTGGATGTTTGAGCAATTGGCAGTTTGATTGTAAAGTTAACTCAGAATGAAGAGTTGGTAAAGGGCAATTAGTCATACTTTATTCACCGCCAGAAATTGTTTAGCGTAGATTCTAATTTTCATTCCCTCACACACTCTCAATCAAAACTTGAATTTGCACTTGTGACAGCATTCACTTTAAAGCGATTCCTTTCAATACATTCACCTTGAGTTGGTTGAACTGGATCATTACAAAGCATACACCCTGAGTTGATTGAACTGGCTCCTTTCAATACATTCACCTTGAGTTGATTGAACCAGCATTTTTTCAATACATTCACCTTGAGTTGATTGAACTGGCTCTTTTCAATGTATTTACCTTGAGTTGGTTCAACCAACTCCTTGCAATGCATTCACCTTGAGTTGGTTAAACCAGCTCTTATCAATGTATTGACCTTGAGTTGGTTGAACCGGCTCCTTTTAATTCATTCATCTTGAGTTGATTGAATTGGCTTCTTGCAATGCATTCACCTTGAGTTGGTTTCATTTTGAGTTGGTTTAATCAGTTCCTTCCAATGCATTCAGTACACCCCAAACAAAAACCAACTAAGCACAGTAATCCATTGTGAACACTGAGATGAGCATCATCCAGTCTTGATTCCAGTGATACTTGAACCCTTAATGTTTTACATTTGGCCGAGCCATGTTTAAGTTTAAGACACTCATGTATGCAATTAAGAACATTATTTCAAACTTATGCATGGGCAGAGCATCTTATAGTCATACTTGTGACTGCATTTCTCTCGCGTTGGTTGAGCCAGCAACTTTCAATGAATTCATTGACTCTCAAATAAAGGCTGATCAAGCACAGTGGTTCATTGCCAATGTTTAGCTGAGCCATAGCCAGTCTAGATTCCAATAACAAAACACCAGTAGATAATCAGTTCTTCATACAACGTCATCATTCATAGCCACATTTTGAGTTAGCTGCTTCTTTAGACCCATATTCATAACTGCTATACCAATTTAAACAGGCCCTTTTATTCGAATTTTGAACTTGTGATGGCTTTCAGCCTGGATCAATTGATTCATTGCTCTGAATGAAGACCGACCAAATATGGCGGTTTATTACTAACATTTGGAGGAGTGACAACTTGGGTCAGTTGAACTGGCTTCTTCCAGTGCATTCACCTTGAGTCAGTTTAATCAGCTCTTTTCAATGCATTGAACTTGGGTTGATTGAACCAGCTCTATTTAATGCATTCAACTCAGGTCAGTTGAACCGGCTCTTTACAGTGTATTCACCTTGAGTCAATTGAACCGGCTTTTTCAAATACATTCAACTTCATTCTATCGGCAAACACAACCAACATTAGAACAAGTGACAGTAAGTTTTGATTCTATCAGTGAACACTGGAGATCCGTGAATTAATAATCAGTTCTAAAGTAGAATACTGTCACTCGTCTCAATATTGGCTACTGTGTTTGGTCTGCTTTCATTCTAGATACAATGAACACATTGAAATGAGCTAGCTCAAGTGACCTTGAGTAAATGCTGTGAAAAGTTCAAAACCTATTTAACTGCAAATAATAAACAACTATAAATTAGTAAATCACCTTTTGTCTGTAATTCATTCATTTTTATTTTGTGTTTTGCTTTTGTTCATTACAAACAAGGTGTATTACTAGAGAAGAATATAAACGGCTACTGTGATAATGGGACCGGATATATGCCAGAATAAACAAGAATAAGAATTAAAATGACAAAACTCCCAGGCGATGCTGGACGTTCCAAAAAGAGCAAGAGGAGAAAAAGCAGCCCAGATTCTGATCTATGATGTAAGACAAAAAACGTCAATACTACACAAAGGAACAATAGATTCAAAGTTATGCGTTCATAATAAAAAAAACAAATGGTTTTTGGAAACAGAACAGATAGAGGTTAAAAATACATGCCACAAATTGGTCTGTCGTCACCATTCCCCCCATCTTTCTCTCCGCCACAGGCCACACTTAACTTCAATCATAAAATGAAGTGTGATTGTTTTATAGACGAAAGAATTTGTCATTTGTTTGGTAAACACAGCCATACTTCAGACGCGTGTTTGGTGTCATTAAAAGTACAGTTGAAAAGGAAATAGAGAGGCGTGTAGAAAAATATATACTCGCACACACCAAAAACATGCAGAGCTGTCTTTTATTCATACATTACAAGAGACATACTCGTTATGCAACAATAGGAGCAAAATTTATACATGGAGAGAAACTAGATGAGGACTTATGCAGCAAGATAGTTGTTCACATTATATTTAAATTTATGCATGTTGGTACTGTAAGGAAAACAAAGAAGAAGGAGGTAATTACAAAGGCAAGCAGTCCAAGGAAAGAAAGTTTTTCCTTTTTTTTATAATGTTTAGGTTGCGACGAATTCCTTGGAAGGATCCAGCTCAACAGACCCAAGGTAAATGCTGTCACAAGTTCAAATTGAGTAAAGGGGAAAAACCTGAGTGGGAAGTTGTGTAAGCAAGATGTTTATTCACATTACATTTAACTTTCTGCATGTTGGTATGAACTGTGTCAATTGCTTTATTGCAGATTAATAAAATATCAATATTTCATTAAATATATGTCACAAAAAAATTAAAATTGTATCATCAAAGGGCTGCTTTAAGGTTAGTTATTTCCCAAAATTTTATTCAAATTCATGCGATATTCACAAAGTTATGGCATTTTATTTATTATCAAGGAATTTATACTGCCCATCGCTTTATTGCAGATATCTTACAATGCCAAAAAACAGTCGACTGAAAATTATTGAAAGGCAAAGGATTGTTGCTGGACTCACAGAAGGATTATCTATTAAAGATTTAGCCATGGAAGGATCCAAGGACCTTGGCTTCATTCTGTGAACAACCCCAACACCAAATCTAGAAAGGATAAGGGCACCAGGAGAAACCTTTCAAATCGTAATATGCTTAGGGAAATCAACAGAAACCCAAACAGTACCAGTGCTTCCATTTTTGTGAGAGCTGGATCCACTCCAAGATCCAGGTAAGCCCGATGCAATGTGTTGAATGAGATGGCAAGGAACATCAAACCTCTTTCAAGACCTCCATTGATCAAATAAGGGAAAAACGAATGGCTTAGGCACAGAATTGCATTAAAACGGATTTCCAATATGTCCTATTTATGGATAAGGCCCATGCTACTTTTGACAGTTCAGATGGATGGGCCAAAGTTTGGAACTCGAACGGATCTCCGACCCATTACAGAGTTCATCGCCAACAAGGAAGCGGAGGCATCATGTTTTGGGCGGGAATCATTGGGGATAAGTTGGTTGGACCATGTCGAATGCCAGAGGGTGTAAAGCTTACTAGCAATGCATACACAGCCTTTTTTGATAATCATTTGTTGCCATGGCTAGTTGACCTACCATTCTCACGTCGCTTTCAGGTGATTTTTACGCATGACATTGCCCCATCCCATTCTGCTAGGGCAACTGCAGGCTTTCTTGAATCTATGGGTTTCGTTGGAGAAACCCTCATGACCAGGCCACAGTGTTCTCCAGACCTTAACCCTATTGAACATCTCTGGTCGATATTGAAAAGAAGGGGTTTATGAGGGAAGAAAGAAATTTACTTAAAAGGATGCCCCGTGGAGGAAAATAGTTGAAGTCGTTAGAGCCATAATTTCTTTTCAGATCAAACAATTGACTTCTTTAGCGACCAAAAGGTTGTTTAAAGTTATTTGGAAAACTGGTGGATATGTCAATAAATAAGTAATTTATTTGAAGCTTTACACCTAGAATGTGCTTTTGTTTATTATTCTTTGACAGAAAAATATAATAAAAATTAAAGTTTTCATGATTAGACATTGTATTTTTGCCCCAAAACAACATTTAAAGAGATCTTAAACAATAAAGTGATTGACAGTATAAATTCCTTGATAAAGAATAAAATGTCATAATTTTGTGAATATCGCATGAATTTGAATAAAATTTTGAGAAAAAACTAACCTGATAAAGCAGTCCTTTGATGATACAATTTAACCCGGATATAAGATGCATAATAGACCCGAATATAAGAGAAATTTTCTCTGGTCTCAAATTAGTGCCTGTGTTGATGTACAGTGTAACCCGAATATATGATCTCCGGATGTAAGAGAGCTGCTGAGGAGACCGGAGAAGAAGTCTCTTATATTCTTTTGTGAAAGTGATTGACAGTTTAGTTGGGGAAAAGAGAGAGGAAATTCTAATGACAAGTGGTCTGGGGAAATAGGGTATTAGAGTAGAAAATGTTTTGGCATCTTGGGATCTAAGTTAAAAATGTTTTTTTTTTTCTCTCTTTTCGTTATAACCATCAGGACATGATGAATTCCAGTATAAAGACTCGGCTCAAACGAACCAGGATGAATGACGTCACAACTCCAAGTTAAAGTTCAGGCCCAGAGATGTAAATATACATTAAAAAAAAAAAAAAAATGACAACAATTTTCTTTTTTGACGATAAAGAAGTGCACCAGGTGAAATATCTTACTAAGAATCTACGTTTTTTTTTTTTTTTTTTTTTTTTAAATTAAATTAACTTTTTAGTGAGAATGTGAGTAATGTACACGTGTTTAGAATTTAAATTCTTGTGAGCACTAATCTATTTCTTTTTTTTTTTTAAGAGTAGATAGGTATCTTTGAAACTGTGCTTTACTTTTAGCTTGATAGTCTTACTGTGACGTCATTTTATAAATGGTACATGACGTGTCCAATTAAGGAATACCTGTGCACAGGTGAACAAAAAAAAAAGACACCTAAATAAATCTTACCTTTGTAAACTTCCACTATAATAATAACAATAGAACAGGTTAAGAATTATGTTTTGGAATTTTTTGCGATAAGGATTCATAATTAGTTTGAATTGTTCGGACTACTATTCTCATAATAAGTTTTTATACATTCAAAACGTTTCGGCCGATGTAACCTCTGATCTTCTTTAGGTATACCCTTTTTGAACATGGGCAACGTCTAATCGACTTAGAAATACTTTAGCTGAACTAGTCTGGACTTTAAAGTTCGAAATTCCGAGTAGCTTTCTGTAAAAAAAAAGATGTACACGTGGCATAACCATTAAGAATGTTGTTTCTGAATTTTTTGGATGAGGATTGACATTTTGGATTATTTGGATTATTCGGACTACTGTCCTCATCATGAGTGTTATTCACAGAACATTTCGGCTGATGTAACCTTCGATCTTCTTCAGGGTGTATCCTATCAAACTCGGGAGTCTGCATACAAGGATTCATGGCATAACGGATAAAATACTAGGTAAAATTCAGTTGTAAGTGACACTCTTCTGGAGGTTGAAGGTTCAATCCCCAGTGTGGGCGATATGAAGAATATTATTACTTAAGACTTCTATCTAGTCATGGCTAACGCAATGTATTAAATAAAGGGTTCTGTTCAAAATTCTGTGCAGATTCCTGAGTTCAACAGAAAGATTCCCGAGTTCATCAAGGTACACCTGAAGAAGGTAGAAGGTTACATCGGCCGAAACATTGTGTAAATAACACTCGAGATAAGGACAGTAGTTTGAAGAATCCAAATAATGCAAGTGAAGAGTATTAGTTAACAATCAGTTCTAAATGACAATCTTCTGGGGGTTGAAGGTTCAATCTTTACTGCAGGCGATGATAACAAAATTAAAACTTCTACTCGGTAATGGCTGACGGAATAAGAATAATCGGAAAGTCACTAAATCATGGTGCGTTGAGTTGATTGCGAGGAAAAAAAAAAAATTCTGTATAGTATAAAAAATGTTTTTTTTTTTTTTTTTTTTTTTAAATATTATTACATGAGGAATCATTTCGAGTTAAACTCTATTGAGAAATACACATTTCGTATTGAGTAATACACATTTTGTATTAATAAATACACAGTTTAAATATGTAAACATTAAGTAATAACTCGGGCTATAACAACAGCATATTCTTATCATTGTTTTGACTCACGAGTATATATCCGACACAGTTAGACACAATTAATCAACCGAGAACGACATCACTCTATATAAAAGCATGTAAGATGTCAACGGATATACACTCGAGAGTCAAAGCAATGAAAAGAGTATGCTGTTGTTATAGCCCTAGTAATGAATAACAAGTTATACACTATGGCCGTCGCATTTGGGCTTATGGATTGTTGATGTAAAAAGCGAAACGCCATGGTCCGAAATGGAAAATGAAACGAGCCAATTGAATGTGAGAAAAAAAGTTGATTGCGAAAATGTCCGTGAAGACATTTAAAAAATTATTTTTCTTTTTGTTAAATATTATTACATAGGAAATCATTTCGAGTTAAAATCTATTGAGAAATACACATTTTGTATTAAGAAATACTCAATTTAAATATATAGACATTAGGTAATGAAGAAAAAGTTACCTGCGGTGGCCGTCGCATTTGGATTTATGGCTTGTTGATGTAAAAACCTAAACGTTGTGGTCCGAAATGGAAAACGAACTGACCAAAATTGAAAAACTTGAAGCAAAACACATAAAATCCTCGTCATAAACATCACTTACAATACATGTTAAAACTATTCTACGAGCCATTGCTTATTGATTCCTGTGAGGTACCGTTTTCTAGAATAATGAAGAGAGTACTCATGTTATATTTCATCTATATATTTTATAGACGCACTTTTCCAAAATGACAACTGTGGTTTTTGTAATCAACAACAACTTGCTAAATCAACAAAGTTTATTTATTTTACAAAATAATAATCTGACAGACGAGAGAGTTCGGGTCAGTAGGTACGGTGGTGTGTGGCTTCGTCGGCATGGGCGACGGTAGAAGTGTTTCGATAGCTTAGTTCCTTCTCTCTATCTAATTATCTTTGTTTTGACTTTGTTTTTATATTTACACCACCCCACATTCCTTGATCGGAATTTAATCTTTTCTTTTATTGTGATTATCAATTTAAAATACTGGTGCTTCTTGAGTTTATTGCCGAAATTGAAGACGCCATTTTTTTCCACGCACTTGCTAGTAAAATTTAAGGGATATATCATTATCTGGCCGAACGATTACTTCCGGAAAGGGAAATAATAATTTTTTTTTTTCACGCAAATAAATAACAAAAAAAATAATTGTTTAATTGGAAATGTTTCGATTTAATTAACGAGAACGGGAAAGTTTTTCATGGATCATTTAAAAAAAAACAACAAAAAAACAGAAAATGACATGTTCATAATGGTTTTAAATTTTATCAAAATAATTGTAAAAACGTTTGATTGAAAAGTTTGCGTAAAAAAATATAATTTTATATTGGATTTGTATAAAATAGTTTTTTTTTCTCGAACAAATAAATAATTTTAAACAAATCAATTTAAACAACAAATTAATTTAAATGATTGTTTTTCTTTTTTTAACGGGGAAGTGGGTACAGTTCTTTAATCAACTCTAAAATACTTCTTAGTTGACTGTCTCCAAACTTTTGTCGCCACACAAATTCGGCTAGATATGACTCCACCATATGCGTGTGAGTTCCACATTCTAGTTTCTTTCTTTCTTTTTTTTTTTTGACTCACACCACATACGCTCAACATGGTTTGTGGTTGCACTTGTAATTGGATCCACAAAATTATACTGGTGATTCAGTATTTACACGCAAATGGTGGAATCCTTCCTGAGTCAGATTGTCATAGGCTTTCCAGCAATCTGACACTATTGTCGTTCCCGGTCTTATGAACCGCTTTATTACTGGAATTAATGTTCCCGCATCTCTACGGGGAACGGTTACCAGAAAACCTGATCTTGTGGCAGGTTCATATCCCCCCAAAACCCATAGCTGGCTTGGTAACCGGCCAGTGTGATGTTTTCGTTTTGAAAACAAACTTTCGTCTATCCCTTTCTGGAAGTAATCGTTCGGCCAGATAATGATACATCCCTTAAATTTTACTAGCAAGTGCGTGGAAAAAA